>NC_140167.1:100250644-100695141 GCF_963971535.1 Notolepis coatsorum | reverse complement strand
GCAGGTGGTTGGCAGGTTGACTAGTAGTGCAGGTGGTTGGCAGGTTGACTAGTAGTGCAGGTGGTAGGCAGGTTGACTAGTAGTGCAGGTGGTAGGCAGGTTGACTAGTAGTGCAGGTGGTAGGCAGGTTGACTAGTAGTGCAGGTGGTAGGCAGGTTGACTAGTAGTGCAGGTGGTAGGCAGGTTGACTAGTAGTGCAGGTGGTAGGCAGGTTGACTAGTAGTGCAGGTGGTAGGCAGGTTGACTAGTAGTGCAGGTGGTAGGCAGGTTGACTAGTAGTGCAGGTGGTAGGCAGGTTGACTAGTAGTGCAGGTGGTAGGCAGGTTGACTAGTAGTGCAGGTGGTAGGCAGGTTGACTAGTAGTGCAGGTGGTTGGCACGTTGACTAGTAGTGCAGGTGGTTGGCAGGTTGACTAGTAGTGCAGGTGGTAGGCAGGTTGACTAGTAGTGCAGGTGGTAGGCAGGTTGACTAGTAGTGCAGGTGGTAGGCAGGTTGACTAGTAGTGCAGGTGGTAGGCAGGTTGACTAGTCGTGCAGGTGGTTGGCAGGTTGACTAGTAGTGCAGGTGGTAGGCAGGTTGACTAGTAGTGCAGGTGGTAGGCAGGTTGACTAGTAGTGCAGGTGGTAGGCAGGTTGACTAGTAGTACAGGTGGTAGGCAGGTTGACTAGTAGTGCAGGTGGTAGGCAGGTTGACTAGTAGTGCAGGTGGTTGGCAGGTTGACTAGTAGTGCAGGTGGTAGGCAGGTTGACTAGTAGTGCAGGTGGTTGGGAGGTTGACTAGTAGTGCAGGTGGTAGGCAGGTTGACTAGTAGTGCAGGTGGTTAGGAGGTTGACTAGTAGTGCAGGTGGTAGGCAGGTTGACTAGTAGTACAGGTGGTTGGCAGGTTGACTAGTAGTGCAGGTGGTAGGCAGGTTGACTAGTAGTACAGGTGGTAGGCAGGTTGACTAGTAGTGCAGGTGGTTGGCAGGTTGACTAGTTGTGCAGGTGGTAGGCAGGTTGACTAGTAGTACAGGTGGTAGGCAGGTTGACTAGTAGTGCAGGTGGTAGGCAGGTTGACTAGTAGTACAGGTGGTTGGCAGGTTGACTAGTAGTGCAGGTGGTAGGCAGGTTGACTAGTAGTGCAGGTGGTAGGCAGGTTGACTAGTAGTGCAGGTGGTTGGCAGGTTGACTAGTAGTGCAGGTGGTAGGCAGGTTGACTAGTAGTGCAGGTGGTTGGGAGGTTGACTAGTAGTGCAGGTGGTAGGCAGGTTGACTAGTAGTGCAGGTGGTTGGGAGGTTGACTAGTAGTGCAGGTGGTAAGCAGGTTGACTAGTAGTGCAGGTGGTAGGCAGGTTGACTAGTAGTGCAGGTGGTAGGCAGGTTGACTAGTAGTGCAGGTGGTAGGCAGGTTGACTAGTAGTGCAGGTGGTAGGCAGGTTGACTAGTAGTGCAGGTGGTAGGCAGGTTGACTAGTAGTGCAGGTGGTAGGCAGGTTGACTAGTAGTGCAGGTGGTAGGCAGGTTGACTAGTCGTGCAGGTGGTTGGCAGGTTGACTAGTAGTGCAGGTGGTAGGCAGGTTGACTAGTAGTGCAGGTGGTAGGCAGGTTGACTAGTAGTGCAGGTGGTTGGCAGGTTGACTAGTAGTGCAGGTGGTAGGCAGGTTGACTAGTAGTGCAGGTGGTTGGGAGGTTGACTAGTAGTGCAGGTGGTAGGCAGGGTGACTAGTAGTACAGGTGGTTGGCAGGTTGACTAGTAGTGCAGGTGGTAGGCAGGTTGACTAGTAGTACAGGTGGTAGGCAGGTTGACTAGTAGTGCAGGTGGTTGGCAGGTTGACTAGTAGTGCAGGTGGTAGGCAGGTTGACTAGTAGTACAGGTGGTAGGCAGGTTGACTAGTAGTGCAGGTGGTAGGCAGGTTGACTAGTAGTACAGGTGGTTGGCAGGTTGACTAGTAGTGCAGGTGGTAGGCAGGTTGACTAGTAGTGCAGGTGGTTGGCAGGTTGACTAGTAGTGCAGGTGGTAGGCAGGTTGACTAGTAGTACAGGTGGTAGGCAGGTTGACTAGTAGTACAGGTGGTTGGCAGGTTGACTAGTAGTGCAGGTGGTAGGCAGGTTGACTAGTAGTGCAGGTGGTTGGCAGGTTGACTAGTAGTGCAGGTGGTTGGCAGGTTGACTAGTAGTGCAGGTGGTTGGCAGGTTGACTAGTAGTGCAGGTGGTTGGGAGGTTGACTAGTAGTGCAGGTGGTAGGCAGGTTGACTAGTAGTGCACTGCAGTAACTTCTCCCTTCATGCGGCTATATAATAATAATAAACTTTATTTGTATAGCAGCACCTTTCATACAATAATTGCAGTGTTTTGCAGCAGTTATGTCTAAGACATAAGATGAGCATAGAATAGACAGAATAAAAGGAATGCAGAGAATAAGAAAAGGGTAAAAGCAATGCAGGTGATAACGATACAAATATTGACTCGCAGTTTAAAACATTCTTCCCCGTTAGATGGTCATACGACACTCTAGTTTGAAGTTACTTGATTCGTTTTGATTATCCTGTCATTAGTTTAGTTCCATAACTACCCTGTTGTTGTTGTTGTTGTTGTTGTTGTTGGTATCCAGTATGAAGGACAGCATGGATTGTGCTAAAATAGGGTTAAAAAACTCTGAACTCACCCTTTAACCTGATGGAATGGGGTCGCCCTGGTGGCTCAGGCCATAGCCATGTGATGTGAGCCGTGTTCTCGTGATTCTGTAGGTCTGAACCTGGGTCACGACCTCCATGCTCCTTGCTACACTGCATGCCATTTGAAAGAAAGATCTACCATGAAATAGCCATGAAGCCCCACTCCTGGATTTATTCTGACTGTGTAAGTATAAGAATATATGCATTTAGAAGATTTTGATTTGTAGATGGAAAACACACACACACACACACACACAATCACATGCACACACACACACACATACACACACGGACTATACGCACACAATCACAGACACACATATTATATTAGATTAAAAATGTATTTTATTTTATTATCATTATACAACACAAGTACAGTACAAGTACAGTACAATGAAAAGAAGTTTGGCACATATGCACATCCACTGCACACACTATTGTATTGTAATTTTAATTTTGTGTCATATCTGTACAGTATTATATTTTTGTGATACTTTTATGCTGCTATATTGTGCTGCTTCTATTGTTTGTTTTGTTATATTAGTACGTGTTACTGCTGTGAGGTTGAGGTGTACTTTGTATATGACAATGTGACAAATAAAAATTATTCTATTCTATTCTATGTTCACAAATGTTAGTAATGTAAACAAACATACAACAGCCCCAAAATACACCAAATACAATTAAAGAATCAAATGTACCTGTTGTCCAGTGTTATTCCGACTCCGTGTCAATCAAATGAAAATATGTCTCCTGTGTTGTATTTCTGGTGAGGCTACTCGTTTGGTTACATTTGGATCAGAGATCAGAGATCAGAGATTGGACCCTTTCAAATAGATAGTAAAGTCTCCACAAGGAAGTAAAGTGGTATTTCATCTTTGTGTGTCTTAATTAGAATGCCTTGTATTTCTGTATTCCGTTCCTCCGTTTCAGGAGGACGAAAGTCTTTCTCTGGTCTGCATGCATCCCCTTAACAATTGTGTGTATTGAGCCGTACTGTATTGTACCCATTCTGCAATCTGTTAATAAAGTGTTCAATCAATCAAAGCTGTCCTTTCTTCTAACATCCTTATGTCTTTCTCTTGTTCCTGTTGTTTTCCATCAATTGTCTCGAGTCTCTCATTTATTTCTTCTCTGAGCCTTCTTTAATTCTTCCCTGAGTCTGTCGATATTGTTCTGGATGTTCTGCGTGTTAGCTTGGATGCTAGTCTGTATGCTAGCTTCTAGCTCCTCTACCCAAGTGGGCACCTCTGCTCGCCTTGCGCCATGCTAGCTTTTTTTTTTTAACAAATGTTTTTTATTTTCCCTTTTTTAACACAAAACTAGACAAACAATACATTAATAGTAGAAATCTATGATAAATCACAGGACAATGACCGACATAATAATAACAATAATGACAGTCCAGTAATTAAATCAAAATAAATGTAGATTGAAAGACATAAAAATAATAAATACAATACAATACAATACATATGCTCTTGCTCGCTCTTCATCACTCTTTCCTTCCCCTTCCCTCCCCCTCCAACCCCCCCCCCCCCCCCCCCCCCTCCCCCCCCGGACCCCCTTTTGGACTATACATCCACTATTCCGATTAACATCAGGTATTACAAGTTCATATGCTACCCTTTATCTTCTCCACCACCTCTAACCAGATTGCTATGCTGGCTTCATTAACACCTCAAATTCCTGCGGTAGATATCTCTAGATAAATCACATCGAGATAGGTAAGAACCCATACCTTCTGGCACATTTTATCCGGTTGAATCCAGCGTGATGCTATCAACTTTTTGGCAGCCGTAAGACCGGACAAAATGTGTCTCTTTACATGTACACTAGAGGTTGATAACTGAGAAACATCATTCAACAACAATACAGAAGGCAGTACAGGTATGGTCAGAGATAAAAATTCTGATAATTGAGTGGTTACTTCTTCCCAGAATATCTTAACAGGAAGGCATTCCCAATACATATGCATAAATGTACCAATATCACCGTTTAAACACAAGGAGCATCGAGGGTCTTGTCTGAGCCCCATTAGGTGCAAACGTCTAGGAGTCAGGTAAGTCCTATGAATAAAATTAAGATTAATCTGTTGATGATCCGGGTTGCGTGACGAGTGACGACAGCCGAACGTTTGCCCAGACTTCATTCCAATCAAAATCTACTTCTAAGTTTGGGATATCCTTCCTCCAAACTGAGTCTAGGGGAAGGACATCATATGAGGACGTAAGTAAGTGATGATAAAAGTCCGAGACGAAGCCTCTCGATGTCTCCTTTTCATAAAATAATTTGTGATATCTGTGGTGCTCAAGTGGAATCTTCAATGGGACTCCGTGAGCCTTTAAAGCTGCTCTTAATTGTAGATAGAAAATATGAGTAGAGCTGGTGAGGTTAAATTAGTTAGATATATCATGATAGCTGCAGAGTCCCTGGTCGTCGAAGATATCCCCCAATGTGTGTATGCCCTTCTTTTCCCATTTAGGAAATCTGATAGGTTGTTGTGCAATAAGGAGTACATTGTTATTAAATAGGGGAGAGTGACTATGCCATTTATGGTGGTTAGTACACTTTTTCTGTGTGTCACGCCATATCCGGATAACATGTGTAATAAGAGGGCCAAATTTCAAGTCGCATTGCTTAATTGATAAGTTGGTGTATACTATATCTAATGGTCTCCAGGATACAGATGCTTGAGAATCAAACCAGGTGATCAGTGGTCTTAAAGACAACGCTTTAAAATAATAGTTGAAGTCTGGAAATGCTAAACCCCCGTCGGCTTTATTTCTCTGTGCAGTGGATCTTTTTATTCGTGGAGGTTTGTTGTTCCAAATAAATGTATATGCGGCGGAGTGTAATTTTTGCCAGTAACCAACAGGGGGGGGGGGGGGGGGTAACGGCAACATCGAGCTGAATAAGTAAATTCTGGGTAAAACATCCATCTTAACTATTGATGCTCGGGCCTGTACTGAGTTTTTTTGTTTTTTACCCACCTGCCGAAGTCATTTGTGATCCTATCTAGGAATCCGGAATAATTATACTTCACCGTTTGGCATATAGTAGGGAATATTTCAACTCCAAGACATCTAAAGTGTTCTACCATTGGTATATTTTATGGGAGGGAGGTAGCCTTCGCAGTCACATTGAGTGGAAGGAAGGCCAATTTTGGTCAGTTTATCTTAAATCCCGATAGATTGCCAAAATCATCTATTACTTTGAGAAGATGAGGTAGGGAGGTGGTAGGGTTTTGCATGAACAATATTACATCGTCCGCATATAAGCTAATATGATGCTGTGTGCCCTTAATTGAGATCGGCTCTATGGACTGGGATTGTCTTAGGGCTGGGCGATAAAACGATAACGATAACTATCGCGATAAATTATTTCCTCGAAATAAACATGAAACGTGGTCGCAAAGTTTCGATATATCGATTTTCCAAGCTTGGATATGAGCACACGCACTAACAACCAATCAGTGAAGGAGATGGCCGACAGTGAAGGAGACCCGCGGTGCACCTCTGGGTAGAGAGGTAGGACTCTAGTAGTAAACAAGGCTGGCTAGGATAACTAGCTTGCACGGCGCTATTTTATAGTTTACGTGCCGAGTGGGTGTGTGGCGTGAATTCTGAGGCCACGGTTAGAGTAGTGTGGGGTATGCGGTGGACGTCGTTGCAATGTATTGGGGTGGAACGGAGTATTTTAGGGTCATATTTAGTACATTGTCATGGCGCGTCATGCGTTACACCGCTTGCTCTGGCTAACTGCTAACGTGCGCGGACTGATGACGACATCAACTCGAGACATTCGCAGCAGCAAAACAAGTCTATTAATAGCCCGTCCATCGGCGCCGGGCATAAGAAGTTAATTAAACTTGACAGACATTATATCGACGATAATTATCGATATCGAGTTATATGAAAATAATTTTATAATTTTATCGCGATAACGTTTTTGGCCATATCGCCCAGCCCTAGATTGTCTTATGTACTGTGCCAAAGGCTCTAGGGATAGAGCAAATAGTCCTGGACTAAGAGGACAACCCTGTCTGGACGAGCGCGACACAGGGAAGTGTGGGGAGATTAATTTACCTGTTAAAATCATGGCCGATGGATCTGTGTATAGTACTTTGATCATATTAATGAATCCATCTCCTAACCCCATCCTTCCAAGTACTGCCCATAAATAAGACCATTCCAACCTGTCAAAAGGCCTTCATCGCATCCAAGGATAATACAGCTGTAGGAGGTGCGGCATCCTTGCTGGAATCTATCACATGCAGTAACCGTCTAATATTATCCGTGATCAGGCGGCCTCTTATGAAGCCTGTCTGATCAGGATGAACTAAAGATGTCATGTGCTTTTGAAGTCGGATGGCTAGTACCTTAGTGCAGTGGTTCTCAAACTGTGGTACGCGTACCACTAGTGGTACTTGGTGGTACTGCTGATGGTACTTGAAAACATTTCCAAAAAAGCTAAAAAAAAAAAAAAAAAGCGATTTAGATAATATAAGTGGGGAACAACCAGGAGATCACTGTGACAGAGAGTAATGCAGTCTAAACAGTCATAAATCTTTAATTCAACTTCAGCCCTGATCATAACCATTTATTTTTAGATTTCTTGTAATGTCAGATAAAAAATTAAATACTCCCACTTTTCTGAAAAGAGTTGGTGTTAAATCTGACATTACAAAAAATCCATCAAAATATGTGTTGCTGCTAATCATTGACACATGCCTAGCCTGTAATAATCCCCCCCAGAAAAATGTACTTTGCATTTGATATATTGTAAATATTTAACTTTGTGTGTGTTTTTTTTAACAATAATTTGTGATGCCATCACACAAACTGGCATTTAAATGGTAGCCATTCAAAAATGTATTGAATATGTGTTTTATTTTATTTTTTACAATAATTTGTGATGCCCATCACAAACACTGGCATTTAAAGGGTAAAAATTCAAAAATGCCTGCACCAGGATGCAGGAAATTAAGTTTTTGTAACAAAATAATTGTGTGTGTGTGTGTGTGTGTGTGTGTGTGTGTGTGTGTGTGTGTGTGTGTGTGTGTGTGTGTGTGTGTGTGTGTGTGTGTGTGTGTGTGTGTGTGTGTGTGTGTGTGTGTGTGTGTGTGTGTGTGTGTGTGTGTGTGTGTGTGTGTGTGTGTGTGTGTGTGTGTGTGTGTGTGTGTGTGTGTGTGTGTGTGTGTGTGTGTGTGTGTGTGTGTGTGTGTGTGTGTGTGTGTGTGCGTGCGTGCGTGCGTGCGTGCGTGCGTGCGTGCGTGCGTGGTGTGGTGTGTGCGTGTGTATGTATCAGGAGCTACACACCATCGATTCAACTCAGCTGTGGTGCTCGTAGGGCTTGCTCCATGGTCACACCTGCTATGAAATTACGAGTAATCATTTAAAAATTATAATAAAAATTATAATAATACATCCACAAAGGTTTTAGAAAGGTGCAGAATAAAAGTATTGATTTTCCCCCAAACATTATTGCTAAATGAATGAATCATTCAAAAAAGGTTTGCGGGCCCAAAATGAATGTTGTTGTTTACATGTTTACGTGCATGTATCCCCTCCCTATTTCTCATTTCCCCACGTGGAATACACCTGATTGGATAAACAACATGCTGGTGCTCTAGTAGTGCAGCATCTAGTCTCATTTTCTCCTCCCAGAGGCACCAGCAGCTTTAAGCCGTGTTATAAAAAAGATTATAAGAAGATATTTCCCGGGGGTGCTCCAGTAGCACACCATGTACCGGCGCTGCGTCGCGGAATACCGTGCTGCGTCACGGACCTGGTTGACTCCGAGTTCGATTCCCGGACTCGCCGTCATTTGCCGAATGTCTTCCCCTGCTCTCTCTCCCGTTTCACCCTACATCTGTCGGTCATGCTTGACCAGAAAAGCGATAAACGCTAAAAAAATGAAGTTTAAAAAAAAAAAAAAAATCCCGAGGTCTGATTGGCAGGCGGTGGCACACACACTCTGTTCAGGCCTGAATATTAACAACCAATCAGATTTCTTTGGCCTGCCAAGTGGTGTTCCATGGGGTCACATTGGAAAATGAACACCACCATCGCGTTCCGCGCCGAAAAGTACACTTCCTGAGGGAGACTGCCTGCTGATCAGAGGCCAGGAATTATTTCTTATTTATTTATTCATTTATTTTTTTAAATACAGCTTAAAGGAACAGGCCAACTTTAATCACCTAAAAAGCCCAGTTTTTCAAAAAACAACAGGGCTTTTGAGGTGATGAAATCACTGCGCCCAGGCAGCAGTGGTTCGGCAAAAAAAGAATTCCGGGGATATATCTATCAGCTCTATCTTTAATTTTTCAAAATGTTCAGTTGCTATTGCATGCACTCATCTGTGTTCCACTACACACTTGAGTGCATGCTTACCAACTGTCCGTCTGCAACACTACTATCACCGACATCTAAGAAGGGAGATCCCCCCTTGAATGGCCCTTCTAAGGTTTCTCTCCTCCACACTGCCTGTGGTGCATTTTTCCCTATTGTTAGGTTTTAGTGAGTTTTTCCTTACCTTCGCGTGGGGTATGTCTGGGAGTGTTGCATTCATTCATTTATTATTCCTCACACTCTCTTCCCAGGAGCAGTCGCATTTTTATCTCCTCTCCCTCCTCCAGAGAAACACCTCAAGGCCTCTCTCTTATCGGTTTGGAGACGTCCGTACCAGCCCTTACAGCTCGTTTCACCGGAGCCTAGATCTGCACTCGCTGGAAACGCTCAGACGTTTTGACCTTTTTCTTCTTTCTTTTTTACAACAGAATCCTCAACTCAACTCGACTTTTGACCGTAATATGGATCTAATAAGCTGGGCTTTTACAGCGATTGATCGCATATTCTCTACAAGGAAGCAGAATGCGGATGACCCATTATGCCCTCTTGGGAGCTATCAGGCGGGATACACCATAAATTCATACGGGACCTGGCTCGCAATATGCTTTTTCCCGCTGGAGATAAACGACGTTGAGGACGTATATCTTCTAATTGTCATGCTGCTTGGCCTGGGCTCCGTCAGCTGCTGGATCTGGTACTGCCTGAAGCTAATTCGGAAGAAGTTGATTTCCCTGGCCAGGGATCTGGCCGGGATCAAGGAAAACCTAATGGAACTGTTTAAGAAAATCGCTGACCTAAGTACCCTGCGCGGTGATGAACAATTGAGCTCCAAGACCATGTTGGAAAGAGGCGAACTCTACCACGTAGACGAACAGTCATGCTTGAAGACAATTCTTGAGAGACTTGCTTCTAACCATGCAGAGGAACTTTCGCGGTCACAGGCCATACTGGATATCACGTCGGAAATTAGGGACGTGAAAATAAAGATGCCACCGTACCGTAATAGGGGATACGACGATGGTGACAATGATTAGACAAAATTGACCTGATTCTGACTATATGCGGCATTTCTGCCTCGAGCTGCATGTTATCACCCCCCCCCCCCTCCCCCTTCCCACACCCTCCTTATCCTTTCTGCTGTGGAACGAACCGAGGCCAAGGTCAACGCGGAGGAGTTGACTCTCCGGTGATGTGTGATTTCTGGGAAAGAGGAGACAAACTGTACTGTCTGGAAGCGATAAGATTGATGAGGCCCCCCCTACCCCCACCCCCCCCCACCCCCCCCCCCCCATCCGCCCCTGTTGTTGTAACTCAACTGGCGCCATACGCCGTGGCAGGCTGCCTCTGATGCGCGACGGTGGGGGCCCCTTGACTGCTCCACAACCAAATTCCTTACCCGAATCTCCAATGCCCCCCCCCCCCCCCTCCACTCCGCCCCCCCTCCAGTTCACCAGGCGCGATCCACTGTGTTTCTACATGGTGGAATGCAGCCGACTATCGCATACAGTGTCTCAGGCCTCCTGTAATGATGACATGTGTCAACAAATGTACATGTCTGTTGAATTTATGCTGTGCCATTGTTACTGTAAAAATGTAATGATTGTGTTGTTGTTAATATCATTAATGAGACGTTGAGCTGTATGTGTGTGTCACGAATTTCCCCAAGGGGATTAATAAAGGAATATCTTATCTTATCTTATCTTATCTTATTTGCATTTATTTTTTTTATCTTATGGTGTTCTTGTTTTGTTCTTGACTTATTGTTATGTTTCTTCTTGACTTGTTTAAAGAAGACGTGTCCGGCCCATGGGGACATTAACGTGTGTTGTCGGGCCTTACAAATAAATTTGATTTGATTTGATTTATCTGCTTAGAAAACAAAAATGTCTAATAATTATTCTTTTTTTTGGCATGTTCCTTTAAAGCTTTCGGTGCATCTGTGGAAAAACGTTGTAGCTTGTGCAAAACATACTGCGCTGGGCTTGAGTGCAGAGCTCTGCTCCATTTCTGCTGGACATACAAGCCCACTCTAGCTTTCTCTGAAATTGCCTAGCCCACCTTTAACGTTACCTGGAGTGGAAGTATCGCAGACAGCCTAAGTAGGTCATTTTGCCATTGACTCAGCTACGGTGTAACACAGGTAAAAAGAGAAGGTCTCCTAGCCTACTGGGGATCAGTTCCCCGGGTCCTATGTTCCCCGGGTTCTATCATAGTCTCTATCAACTTCTATGTTCCCCGCTTTGATTGATTAATAGATTGAACATTTTATACATTTTTATTATTTTATTAATTATTAATGTCCACCTTGTTTCGAACGGTTAAGCTTAGGCCCTCTTTCGAACTGGTTAAGGTTAGAGTTTGGAATCAGGGCTGGTGGTCTAAGATTTTCAATCAATCAATCAAAGCAGGGAACATAGAACCCGGGGAACATAGGACCCGGGGAACATAGACATGCTCCTGCCTACTGTACATGTTAAAACAATGAGGACTTTGAGCCTGTTGTACAAAGACTTCCACTTTAAACTCTACATGGTTAGAGTAGAGGTTTTTGATACAAAAATAGTGAAATATCATTGTTGTAGATTTGGTCAGATTTAACAGGAGAGGTGGACATGTTGCCTACCTACCTTAAAGGTTCCCTTTCTCCTTTAACATGGCGGTGTCATCCTGTCTTACTCCCCTCAGTCCTAGATCATTCAAATGTAAAGACATGATTGGATATTGTCATAATTTAAAGACCAGCATGTGACTCATTTGACCGACGGCTTCTCGGTTACAGTGGGTGACAATATTATCACAAGGAAAGATGAAATTACCTACCTGGGTTCCATCCTAGAGGCTAATCTTTCCTGTGACAAAATGGCATCCAATGTAATAAAAAAAGTCAACCAACGAACGCGATTCTTGTACCGGATCTCCTCTCTGGTAAACAAGAATACCCTGAAGACTCTAGCAGGAGCACTCATTCAAGGGTACTACGACTATGCTTGCACCTCATGGTACCAAAGCACCTCAAAGGCACTAAAAAACCAATTACAAACATCTCAAAACAAGCTAGTCAGACTACTACTTGACCTGACTCCTAGAACCCACCTCACCCCTGCCCACTTTGACAACCTAGGATGGCTTAGAGTAGACGACAGAGTACAGCAACTTGCAATGGGCCTGGTCTACAAGATACACTACGCGACCAAGGTACCCATGTACATGTCAAAATACTTCCCAAAGGTCAGTGAATACCACGATCACAACACCAGAGGGAGCTCCACAAATCATGTAAAACCCAGATTCGGCTCAAACAAGGGACTAAACACGTTTCGCAATTATGCCACATCAATGTGGAACGCCCTACCTAAAGCTGTAAAGGAATGTGAATCACTACCCACTTTCAAAAACACTCTCAAAAAACACCTACGTGAGACTGCAATTCGAAACTGGCCCCTACAAATGTCCTAACCTAGTTGTACAGTAAATGACCAAGTAAGGCTTTGTCAGTATTCCAATGTACAGTGTAAAATGTGTGTGTGTCCCCTACCCAACCCCCCCCCCCCCCCCCACCTCCAATGTACAGCCCTCACCCAACCCACCCAACCCCACCCCACCCATCCAACCTCCTCCAATGTACAGTTTCTACGCCAAATGTATATACACTCCTTTTCTGGACACTTTTGTATCACAAACAGTACTGTATTTGCAAATCTGATATGTCATAAATGTATAGATGTAGCAGTACTGTCTATCTGTATGTCATGTATGTCATATATGTTATGATGAATTGAAAATGGGGGACCCTGATGTAAACAAGACGAAAGTCTTTCTCTGGTCTGCATCCCCTTAACAATTGTATGTATTGAGCTGTACTGTACTGTACCCATTCTGCAATCTGTTAATAAACTTTTCAATCAATCAATCAATCAATCAATGACTAAATTAAATTGTAATTGAATTCTCTGTCATTGCTGGCAGCGTGTCTGTCTGTCTGTCTGTGACTGACGTGACTGAACTCAAACTAGAAAGAAACAGACTAAGAAATGATGTAAACTCCATGATCAAAACAGCAAAGAAAAAATTCATCAATGACAAAACCGAGGAAAACAAAAACAAACCGCGTGAACTTTGGAAATTACTCAATAACCAACTAGGCTGCAGTAAAAAACTTAAAACCAGATTCTCAAACATAAACATAAAGACGGACAACACGCTCATCACAGAAAAGCTGGATGTAGCCAATTACTTAAATAGTTTCTTCACAAACATAGCCACAACACTGGTAAACAAACTACCCTCCCACTCAGGGCATTATGGGGTAGAACACATAGTAGCATACTACAAGAACCTAGGGGTCCACAAAGACGACTTCAAACTGGAAATGGTAACAACAGATGAGGTACTCAAAAAACTGAGCGCCCTCCAACCCAACAAGGCCACTGGCCATGACAACATCCCCTCCAAATTCCTCAGAGACTCAGCAGCCGCCATCACCCCAGTCATCACACACATAATAAACCTCTCCATAAAACAGGGACACGTCCCCAAGGACTTCAAAATTGCGAGAGTGACCCCTCTGCACAAAAAAGGCAGTAAATTAGACCCAGGCAACTACCGCCCTGTTTCTATCCTTACCTCCATCTCGAAAGTCATGGAAAAAATGTTATACGAACAGGTCGAAAAATACCTTGCGGAAAAAAATCTAATCTACGAATTCCAATCTGGCTTCAGAACATCCCACTCCACTGACACATGCCTTCTCTATTTAAACGACCACATCAAACAAGAGGTGGACGCGGGCAAATACTGCGGCATGGTCATGCTGGACCTACAAAAGGCTTTCGACACTGTCAATCACACCATTCTGATTGACAAGCTAAAAGCAATTGGTTTTGATAGTCTATCAGTGAGCTGGATGCAATCCTACCTGGAGGGGAGAGAGCAGATGGTGGAGGTAAACGGTACCCTATCCCCCCCCCTCACAGTAAACTGTGGTGTTCCACAAGGAAGCATACTAGGTCCGCTACTGTTCCTAATTTATGCAAATGACATGTCGTCAGCTTGTGACTGCAACTTGTTCCTGTTTGCGGACGACTCAGCCCTGCTGGTCTCTGACAAGAACAAGTTACAGGTTGAAAAAACCCTCAGCTCAGAACTAGGCAAAATCTGCATATGGCTCGCTGATAACAAACTATCATTACACATGGGCAAAACAGAGTCCATTCTCTTCGGTTCAAATAACAAACTCAGCAAGACCGACGGCTTCTCAGTTACAGTGGGTGACAATATTGTCACAAGGAAAGAAGATATTACCTACCTGGGTTCCATCCTAGAGGCAAATCTTTCCTGTGACAAAATGGCATCCAATGTAATAAAAAAAGTCAACCAACGAACTCGATTCTTGTACCGGATCTCCTCACTGGTAAACAAGAATACCCTGAAGACTCTAGCAGGAGCACTCATTCAAGGGTACTACGACTATGCTTGCACCTCATGGTACCAAAGCACCTCAAAGGCGCTAAAAACAAAATTACAAACATCTCAAAACAAACTGGTCAGACTACTGCTTGACCTTACTCCTAGAACCCACCTCACCCCTGCCCACTTTGACAACCTAGGATGGCTTAGAGTAGACGACAGAGTACAGCAACTTGCAATGGGCCTGGTCTACAAGATACACTACACGACCAAGGTACCCATGTACATGACAAAATACTTCCCAAAGGTCAGTGAATACCACGATCACAACACCAGAGGGAGCTCCACAAATCATGTTAAACCCAGATTTGGCTCAAACAAGGGACTAAACACGTTTCGCAATTATGCCACATCAATGTGGAACGCCCTACCCAAAGCTGTAAAGGAATGTGAATCACTACCCATTTTCAAAAACACTCTCAAAAAACACCTAAGGGAGACTGCAACCCGAAACTGGCCCCTGTAAATGTCCGAACACAACCCCCTCCAATGTACAGTAAATTACCAAGTATGGTCTTGTCAATAATCCAATGTACAGTGTTGTTTGTACAGTTGTACAGTGTCCCCCACCCACCCCTCCTACCCAACCCCCCCACCCACTCCTACCCAACCCCCCCCCCCCCCCACTCCTAACCAACCCCCCCCCCCCACCCACCCAACCACCTCCAATGTACAGTCCCCCCCCACCCACCCAACCACCTCCAATGTACAGTCCCCCCCCACCCCCACCTACCCAATCCAATGTACAGTTTCCACGCCTAATGTATATACTCTTTTCTTTCTGGACTCTTTTTGTATCACAAACAGTACTGTAATTGCAAATCTGGTATGTCATAAATGTATAGATGGAGCAGTACTGTCTATCTGTATGTCATGTATGTCATATATGTTACGATGAATTGAAAATGGGGGACCCTGATGTAAACAAGACGAAAGTCTTTCTCTGGTCTGCATCCCCTTAACAATTGTATGTATTGAGCTGTAATGTACTGTACCCATTCTGCAATCTGTTAATAAAGTTTTCATTCATTCATTCATTCATTCATCATTCATTCATCATTCATTCATTCTGTCTGTCCAAAATCATTTGCCATTTCTCCTAATATTCTCATAACACAATACTACCATCCTGTGGCCATCCTGTGTTACTGCATCCCACAGTATATTAAAGGGGGGCGGGGGGTGGGGGGGTTTAGTTCACTTTGCCCAGCAACAGCCACACGGTGTGTAGACTATTATATATAAATCACCTCCAATGATATAGCTGCAAAGAAAAAAAACAGAAAAAGATTAGCATAACAAATGTGTTGTCATCATTCCTTCTACAAGCTCTGTATGTCGCTGGAACGGTGTAGCAGACCTGAGCGCATCTCTTCAAATGCCTCTATAATGAGGCACCTCAGTCATGGCCGTAGCCAGCTATGAGGTCACCGAGGTCCGGACCTCGGTAACTATTTGTAACTATTAAAAAAAAAAAAAAAAAATTATAAAAAAAATTATAATTTTTTTTTTTTTGGTCAACGACCGGCCCACTACTAGGCTGAGACATCGGCCCATTGGTACTGACTGACACTGGGCTGGCCCAATCACATCTCTTACTAAGCACCCCCCCGCCAGTCATGCAGGTATATGACTGAGAGGGGGGCTGGTACATGACTGAGATGGGGCTGGTACATGACTGAGAGGGGGCTGTGGTACATGACTGAGAGGGGGCTGTGGTACATGACTGAGAGGGGGCTGTGGTATATGACTGAGAGGGGGCTGTGGTACATGACTGAGAGGGGGCTGGCTGGTACATGACTGAGAGGGGGCTGGTACATGACTGAGAGAGGGCTGGTACATGACTGAGAGGGGGCTGGTATACATGACTGAGAGGGGGGCTGGTATACATGACTGAGAGGGGGCTGTGGTACATGACTGAGATGGGGCTATGGTACATGACTGAGATGGGGCTGTGGTACATGACTGAGAGGAGGCTGGTACATGACTGAGAGGAGGCTGGTACATGACTGAGAGGGGGCTGGTACATGACTGAGAGGGGGCTGGTACATGACTGAGAGGGGGCTGGTACATGACTGAGAGGGGGCTGGTACATGACTGAGAGGGGGCTGGTACATGACTCAGATGGGGCTGTGGTACATGACTGAGAGGGGGCTGGTAGATGACAGAGGGGGCTGGTATACATGACTGAGAGAGGGCTGGTACATGACTGAGAGGGGCTGGCTGGTACATGACTGAGAGGGGCTGGTACATGACTGAGAGGGGGCTGGTACCATGTATTGGGCATCATTGTAGGTCAAACCATTAAAAAGTTAATTTCCACGGCAGCCATTTTGGATTTTGGTCTCTCACAAATTTCCCCCGCCTTTTTAAAAAATCCATTGAGAAACGAAGTGCCACAGATGACCCAACTACTAGGTCCATATCGTATCATCATAATATTATTTTTTAAATCATTAGGATAAGGGTTCCCTTGATAAAGATGCATGAAAAGGCTGTATAATATACAACACCAGTAGCTCAACTGCAAAAACTGCTTTTTTATTTGATTAGATTTATTTGGAAATTAAAAACACATCATAAAAACAAATGATCTTGACCAATTTGTATTCCTGAGGATATCACCTAAAAGCATTCATTAACAAGCATTAACACTTATTTCCAAGGTGGTCCTCGATGGAAGACATAAAAACACAGCACATTATAGCCTACTCAACTGCAAATTTTTCCTCAACTGCAAAAATGTATGCCTACTTATGTATTAGCCTACAGGGAAAAACACATTCACAACAGGCAGCAAAGTTTGTTTTCAGCCAAGTATGGTAATAAGGTAATGTGGTAATATTGACGTTGTATTTCATAAATAATATGTGTGAATAATTAGAGAGTCATAATGTAGGAGAGACAGACATTTCACACCAACCCCCTCGCATGAGAAGGCTGCATACCCAAATGGTATATAGGGGAATAGTTACAAGTCACAAAGCCCTCACTCAAACTGACTGT
Organism: Notolepis coatsorum; assembly: GCF_963971535.1. Lineage (NCBI taxonomy): Eukaryota > Metazoa > Chordata > Actinopteri > Aulopiformes > Paralepididae > Notolepis > Notolepis coatsorum. The sequence continues at coordinate 100,677,662 of NC_140167.1, read as the reverse complement.
ATGTAAATGCTGATTACATGCTGAAGAGTCATGGATCTATTAATCAACTGTTTAGTATCAAAAGAGTAAACCATAATATTAGAAATAAGGTTTGAAGGGTGATTACACTCGTGTTAAAGAAGTCATCACAGCTACTCTGCCAACTAGCAGGGGTGACGAGAGCTACTCTCCACCCCCACTCTGTGATCAGATTAGTACTATATGGTAATTTGGCCCAAAGGGTCAAAGTGTATTCACACCCCCCACCAGAAGGACATCAGGCCAGCCCCCCCGTGAGAAGACACACAGAGAAACCCAGAGGGAGGGGCTGCCAGCGCCCACAGGACACCGCTCACAGAAGGCGCCCACAGGAGATGCATGATTGGATCAACTGTAATAGTGAACTGGATTCTATTTTGGCTAGAAGTTGGGTATATAAGGAAGAGACAAATTGTAATTCGAGAGCTCTCAGACCGGACCAACCCAGGGGGTCTGGGGGCTCCACCGCTCCTTCCACCAGAGAGACTGTGCTGCTGCATTTTATGTGAGTAAAATCATGGACCCATGGTTGGTTAGAATAGAATGTATAGATACTTATGTCTGAAACCAGATTTACTCATGTATAATGTGTGCAGTATGGTTAATGTATGTTCAGATTATGTTAACCAAGTGACTGGTTTATGTACATTATTGAGGTTTGAGATGCAAACCTGATTGTGATATTTCTGTACAACAGACAGCCCTGTTAATGTTCTCTGATAATCTTTTGTATGTAAAAGGCAACCTTTTATTCACTCTTGGCCCTGACTCCAATAAATCAGCTGAGTTGAACTACAGTTCTGGTTTGTCTGGTGTACACGTTTTATTCCTCATCTGCTAAGTCAGATGAGGAGACCAACAATTCTATCAGTATGAATCCTTCCTCCTCCTTCCAGATAATCAATCTCATTGTATTGTACTACAATAACCTCAAATTATTGTAGAAAGTCTGTGGGAATTTACCACAGTAACTATTAGGATATATATGGTATGGATTACTTACTCTTAATAACTTATTACTATCTGTGGTAGCTCTAGTCTCCACCTACACAAATTGTTTTTGTGCTGTCCATTGATCATGCACCTTCACGTGGTAGGCACATAGGTCAAACTCCCCAAACAAACACACCATTGATTTAATTGCCATATAAGATGAATATAAAACAAGAAGGTGATCTATTAACTGTGTAAACCTTATGCAATATTCATCATTGATATTTGAATACTTGAAATCTGTATGAACTGAGTAGTTAGTATCAAATGAAATAAGATGGAACTGCTCCATGCATTCATTGAATAAACAACTATTTTCTCATTACCAGTATGGTATTGTTTAAATTGTACAGCTTTTTGCACATATTTGTCAGGGGATTCCAACAATTCTGGACCTGAATGTACCAGTTAATTGTAATCATCTCTCTCCTTATGTCTAGTCAAGCCAGGTTGTGGAGGAGAGAGACAGGGATGAACAGGCTATAGACTACGTTGCCCATCCTGAGCCTGCTATGATGCAGGTGTTTTACATCACCACCCAAAACAAGATTCAGCCAAGAGCGAGTGAGTACACTGGTCCACTTGTCCATGGCACTTACTACCCAGCTTTGTAATGGGTTGGGGGGGGGGGGAATAGTACAGTAGGTACGCATATTTAAGGGGACCGTAAGGATGGTGTACTGGTGGGTGGTGTCCGACCGATTATAGTGGGCCGGTCTGGGCCAAACAAATAAATGGACCTCCCTAATTTCTAAACCCTGGCTACGGCCCTGACCTCAGTCAGTCAGACAATGAAGAAAAAGCTATTTTTTTTTCTGGGATTGACGTGTTGAAAGAAAACATGTTGTATAAAGTAAATACAATTAAAGAGACTTGTTTACTGTTTGACTGCAAGCTGATAAACATCCCAAGTGCATTCTGACCTGGAAGGATCACTGGGTCTCATTCCCGAACGAAGTTACGACAAAAAAAAATCGTCTTAGCCAGATTTTCCTGAGATCAGATCGTGGCTGAGAGCAGATTTAAGAGTGCTGAGGAGTTACACATCTGTTTTAATATAAGCCCAAGGTGTAACCATATATATGGATATGGGTGTACTGTAACAACCTGAGCAACGGTTGTTGTCAGGCATTATGAAAGACACATTGCCCTGGTCCTTATATTTTCATTCAGGCAACGCAAAATTGACCTACGGGGTCCTGGAGATCCCACGTGTGCTCAGTTGTACGCATTGACGCCCCAGCAGCAAACATGGCGGATTTACAGATGAAACTTCTTCGGAAGAAAATCGACAAAAGGGCCGAAAAGGACAAAGAACGCAAACTACTCAAGAAACAGAGACTAAGTGAAGATAACGGTAAATATTTAGCTATACACTAAATGTATCCTGCTAGTTGAATGACCGAACCTCTCGTCTCACAAGTCACAACAACTCTACAATCAAGCTAATCACGGCTAACTCGCGACACGTTTCGAACAGTAGAAACTACTACAACCAGTGCTACTGGATCAAATTCTGCTTCACTGGTTGACGTTAATCATGTGCAACTCGGCAATAACGCTGCTCGCATTATTAAGGTTTAAGGTTTACATTTCACGGCATTTCGCCCTAAAACAACCTATCTACTATATCAACCGTATTATTATGAGGTTGGGTGAAAAAATACCACAGAGGGCAGAAAACAAATGCTCGCCATTGTTGGTCACGACGTAATATAAACGATTATGATTGCATTTGCAGGTGACTAGCCATGATGCACAAATACAATGACCAGCAGGTAACTCCAATCAGGGAAAACCCCATAGGAACCCTCACGTCGTCCTGGCTGGCAGGTCACCTGGAAATGCAATAACTTGTCAGATTGCATATCTCAATTTGAAGAAAATATTCAAAAACATTGCACTTTACAAACTATTGACTGAATATTACAGGGCTGTACGTTAACTTTTTTTGCACATAGCACTGGTGCTACAGAGGTTGATAGTTTTGTAGCACAGGCCAAAATCTTGTAGCACAAGTATAAAACGTGTTATATTTGTAACGGTCACAAATGTGCCTATTGTATTTGTGTTATTTAGTTGCAGTGCCATGTTTGGCTGTCATTTAGTATATCGCCATGTGTTATTATTACTATGATACTCTCATATGCTATTTTCAATTAATATCATAAACAACATAAGGAATATTAGCATAATTTTGAGTGGACTGAAGGAATGAGTCAGCGTTAATAGTTTTAAATGCAAATAATTTATTGAAACATAGAAGTGGGGTCGGTTGGGGGACACACACACACAATGGGGGACCCTGATGTAAACAAGACAAACGTCTTTCTCTGGTCTGCATCCCCTTAACAATTGTGTGTATTGAGCCGTACTGTACCCATTCTGCAATCTGTTAAATAAAGTTTTCATTCATTCATTCACACACACTGTTTCAACTCACCACCCCCGCATCATATTGTAGTCTAGTCTGTCTTCAAACTTCCACTCCTCTCGAAACTTGTTTATATTTGAATATCATCATTATCTGTCCATCCTCAGTTTACTATAATATACTCCTGTCCTAGTGTTGTCACGATACTGGAATTTCGACTTCGATACGATACCTTGAAAAGTATCGATACTTCGATACCATTTCGATATTAAAAAAAAAAAAAAAATTATATATATATATATATATTTTTTTTTTTTTTTTTTTTTTTAAACAAATTTAGCTTTTGTTGCTGGTTGATTCTCCTCAGCTTCTCTCTGGTACTATAAGATAAGATAAATATAACACTTTTAAAACCCTTTGTTTATCTTTAGATCACACATTTAAAAAGAACTGTTCATCTCACTTCAATCATTTTTATTGCAGATGCAGAAGTTAGAACATAGTATTTTCTCAAGCAGACAGATGTAAACACTCACTGTAATCTGTGTTGCATGTACCTGACAAACTGAACTGTTTGTATTACAGTTGGTAACAGTTTTGATAAAGATAACAGGGCGAGGGCTATATGTGTAACATATATAACTTCACAACAGCAAAATTACTAGTACTAGTAGTAGTAAACAATAATTAAAACTTTTTTTTGCATTAGTGAAAACAATAAGGACACATTCAAAAGGCAGGGTAAGAAAAAAGTGCAATCTTATGCATTTTCAAGTCAAGTTCTTCTTAGGTAGTGCATTACCTTCTCATACCATTACACCTACTAATACCACCTTCTCATACCTTCTCATACAACCTTCTAATACCTTCTCATACCACCTTCTCATACCACCTACTAATACCTTCTCATACCACCTTCTAATACCTTCTCATTACACCTACTAATACCTTCTCATACCACCTTCTAATACCTTCTCATACCACCTTCTAATACCTTCTAATACCTTCTCATTACACCTACTAATACCTTCTCATACCACCTTCTCATACCTTCTCATACCACCTACTAATACCTTCTCATACCACCTTCTAATACCTTCTCATACCACCTTCTCATACCTTCTCATACCACCTACACCTACTAATACCTTCTCATACCAACTTCTAATACCTTCATACCACCTACTAATACCTTCTCATACCACCTTCTAATACCTTCTCATACCACCTTCTCATACCTTCTACATTACCTAGTGATACACATAAAGCATAAGAGCCGTGGAAGGCTCGCCGTCGTCGGGTAGAGTAATCCAATATACAGGTCCAGTCGCTCTTGACCCGGAGCTCCTCGGATGCAATCACCACTAGGGGTCTGACCAGCCTGGATAAGCGTCCAGATAACGTCAGGAACGATGGGGGTACTGATAACTGTAGGACTCGAACCGAACGATGCACAATACCTACTTAGTACTTATACCTTATCATACCTTATATCAGGGATCGGCAATAGGCGGCCCGCGGGCCGACATTGGCCCGCCAGCAATAATTTCTGGCCCGTCAGGTTATTTTGAGAATATGATATTTATTTTACGCGCAGGAAATATTCACTCGGGACGCCAGGGTGTCTTTTATTGTGAAGCTGTATCTATCTACCGGTAGTCATCAATAGCACTATAGCCAATTGAAATGCTAGAAATGGTCACGTGGACTGGGAGAACCAATGGAATAGTCCCTAACGAACTTTCACTTCCGCGTTCGAGATGGAGCGAGTAACAAATGTGTTAAAAAACAAAACAAACATCTTTGGATAGGGAAATGCAACAGGGAAATATAACGCTTCTTTTAATAAACAGGAGCCATACTTAAAATACGGGTTTATTGCAACAGGTCGGTGATTCTTGCGTGCCGAGCCGACGTCCTCTCTGCATAATATGTGGCGACAACAACAACGAGGAAATGGTTGTTATTACAACTGTGTTAAAGTTGGCAGATAAAGTAGCTGCATTCAACGCCAATCTGGAATTGGAGGGCGGCGAGTGGATATGTGACATGTTTCAAACATTAGCAGGGATTTTGGAGGACTGAACAACAAACAAGGTATGGTGAGTCGTGTTTTCATGCATTCTGTCTTCTGATCTGTTCATCACCCGCCGCGGTGATCTGCAACAGCTGATCTGCTGTTCATGAATGAATGAATGAAAACTTTATTTAACAGATTGCAGAATGGGTACAATACAGTACGGCGCAATACACACAATTGTTAAGGGGATCTGCAACAGCTGAGAGCTGTTCATGAATGAATGGATGAGTGAGAACTTTGTTTGGCGGATTGCAGAGTGGGTGCAGTGCAGTGCGGCGCAGTGCACACGGTTGTTGATCCTGGCCCGCGAAGCGACGGCTTGGGGAAAATCTGGCCCGTGGGCAAATCTAATTGGCGACCCCTGCCTTATATAAAGGCCTCAAGTAAAAAAAAAAAAAACTGCAATCTTATGCATTTTCAAGTAGCAGCCAGCAACTAGCAAATGAAACAATATTCTTCTTGAGGTAGGGCATTTAGACAGCAGAATGACTAAAACAATAATTCAAACTTTTTTGCATTAAGCACACATTCAAAAGGCACTAAAGTGCAAGTACAAAAAAAAAGTGCATTTTCAAGTTAAATTCTTTTTAAATAGGTAGTGCACTTATTCAACGGCCTCAGACTAATCACACATAAGGTGGTGCAAGTAGTGTAATAATGTACTAGCCTAAAGTTTCTTTACAACTTTCAGATTTTTTGCTAGGAACACCAGCATGTCAATGTGCTCCTCTGTAAGCCGTGCCCTTCTTGGACTGCAAATGAGCCCTGACGTACTAAATACACGTTCTGAAGCTGAGCTTGAAGCAGAGATGCACAAATACTTTTTCGCCAGCTGGGCAAGGTGAGGTAAAGTTCTCTCATGTGTCCTCCACCATGCGAGTGGGTCGTCTCCTGCGCTGAGTTCAGGCATCTTTTCATATATTGTGAACTCGTTTTTTAGTTCAGCCTCTGCGTCCTCTGCATCCTCGCCACCACCATGTTGACCCTTCTTTTCCCCCTGTATGCTGGTTAACAGTCCCTTCAGATCCGTTCTACTTTTCTTCGCTGGTACGCCTGGTAGTGGTAGTGGTTGCATGGCAGTGGCACATGGAGGAGGAGGAGCGGGTGTTTGTCTTCCTGTTTCAGTGCGAGTGTCCATCAGATTTCGTTTGACCTCGTCTCTTAACATAACAAAACTGTCCTTGAACCTTGGGTCGAGAAACGTGGCTGTGTTCAACACCAGCTGCAGAGCCCCGTCGACGTCGTTATATCGTTCGTTGAGATCTGTACCAATATTTTCTTTAAGTTCACATTTGAGGAGGCTGTCATTTTCCTCAATGGTCAAAGTTGAAGATAACTTCCAAATTAGGGGCAGGACAGAGGAGAGTGTGGTGTGCTTTTCACCACTAAGGGCATCAGTGAAAGAGCTGACAGGGCTCAATATATCTTTTACAGTCTCAAGAATTGTAATGTCTGAATCTTTAGGCATGAGGTGCCATTTCTTCCGATCGTCGGCTAGAACTGAACAGACCGCTTGCTGCTGTTCCAGAAATCTCGCCACCATTTGATACGCTGAGTCCCAGCGTGTCGGCTCATCATGGATCAGTTTGTGTTCAGGCAGTTGCAACTCTTTTTGCTTCTGCTTCAGCTGTCGGGACATCTTTGGTGACCTGCTGAAGGCAGACACTGTCTTTCTCAGCCTCGACAGTGCTGCAGACACACGGCCTATATCCAGACCCTTGCTAATGGCTAGGTGAAGGTTGTGCCCAAAGCAGGGGACCCATGTGAAGTCCTGCTTAAATGCTTTCTTGTTATTTGAGGCATTATCAGTGGTGATGCCACTGCCAGCCATATTTGACATGTCCAGCTTCCATGTTTCATGTACCATCTCCTCCAACGCCTCTCTCAAACTGTCCCCCGTGTGCTCTGAGTGCAGCCCAACACAGCCCAAACACCAGCTCTGCATGTCCCAGGATTCTGTAATAAACTGCAGAGTTACTGCCATGAATGTGGACGTGGCCCTGCTGGTCCACAAGTCAGTGGTGCATGAAAATAAGGGTTTCCCCCTAAGGCTCTCCATGATTTTGTCTTTTGTTTCATTATATAGGGCAGGGATTTCAGTTGACATGAAGTGGTTCCGTGAAGGAAGGGAATACTTGTTATTTAACTGTCCAAGCAGTTGTCTGAACCCATGTTTCTCAACAGTATAGACAGGGACCTGATCCATGCATATGTACTCTGCTACAGCCCTGTTAAGTTTCTTGGCTTCCTTTGAGTTTGCATGATACTTCCTTTGTTGTTCAAGTAATGCTGGTAGGGTAGGCTGCTGTGCTGTTGCTGGTCGATTCTCCTCAGCTTCTCTCTGGTACTATAAGAAAAGAGAAATATAAGACTTTTAAAACCCGTTGTTTCTCTCTAAAGAAAGAAATACATAGCAAACATGACTTAGTTATGCAATAGTGCTGCTGCTTTTTATTTGGTTAAAATATTTTAGTTAATAAGACTAAAATATATGACTACAACAATTTTCATTAGAGAGAGAGATTTTTCCGTGGCTGGTAACGTTAACCTCAGAGAGAGAGAGAGAGAGAGAGAGGGAGAGAGAGGGAGAGAGAGGGAGAGAGAGAGAGAGAGGGAGAGAGAGAGGGAGAGAGGGAGAGAGGGAGAGAGAGGGAGAGAGAGAGAGGGAGAGAGAGAGGGAGAGAGGGAGAGAGAGAGATCTTTCTTTCTTTCTCCGGGGCTGGTAACGTTAACCAACCTCGTGTCGAGTGTAGTATTGTATGACCTCGACATAACGTTTAAACGTAATTTTACTCCGTTTCCATGCGGTAGCCGGCTAGCTAGCATAAGCTAACAGAGGAACGACTAGCAGTAGCTATCTAACGTTAGCTAATAGCTGTAACGTACAACGAATCAGCTGTTGATATGATGCGCCATCAGTAGACAACGTATCTTGTATTAAACTAGAGTTAGTGGTTTAATGCTTCAGTCACAAACCTCTTTCATTTCTTTGTGGAGATCCGCGTTTTGCCATATTTGAGGTGTTGGCACCTTTCGTTGGCACTGCCCTGTAACACCGCTTGCAAATGGGCATTGTGACATCTTTAACTTTCCCTTCTGTGTTTACTTCAAAACCGAAGTACTTCCAAACAGCACTTCTGCTGTTTTCTTTATCTTTAAGTTGTGGAGGCGCTGCATCTGCCATCTTAGTTCACTCAGCTAAAATGTTTACTGAAGAGTGAAGACGCCGACGGCTCGCTCTGTGAGGGGGAGGGCTGGAGGGGGAAGCGTGCTCTGAACAGCTGGAGGGGCAAGCGTGCTCTGAACAGCGTGTCAACAAACTTCCGGTAGAACACTGCCAGCGGGTACCGATACTACAGAAAGTATCGGTATTTCGGGAAATGAGTATCGTAACTGTTTTAAATATTCAGTATCGATATTTATCGATACTTCGATATTTTTGACAACACTATCCTGTCCTGAGTCCTGACTAGTGACTTCATCGTCTTTCCAAACGCACGCACACACACACACACACACAGGGAAGGGGAGAGAGTGCCCCCCCATTTCCCTTTCCACACTGTCTGCTGGCTCTGCCTCTGATCAGGATTAGCTGTTAGCTTGCTAACGTTGTAGTGATTGTAATGGTACATAAACGTTAATTTCGGGCGATGTGCGCATAAAGGAATGGCGACGGTGCAAAGCATGTAGATGCATTTGACCCGTTGCGAGAAAGAAAAAACACCACGGACTTATTTCGGGACGTGTAGGCGCACTGCTGTGTTAACGCAGCAGCCAACGCGCTGCTCTGCTTGCAGATAATGCAGAAGCACAAGCACGGATAGGGCGGATACGACTCGTCGAGTTGTCACAAGAGTTTTTTCAAAATAAGAGTATCATATGCACCTGAACGTTGCTAGCTTTCGGAGCCTAGCTGGAGCTGCGCGTGGGCAGAAATGAGACCCGCTACAGGATTTTCAAAATAAGAGTATATATGAACCGAATCCCTATCGCACCAGTGCTACTGAAGTAAATCCATCCATCGCACAGACAGCTGTTGCTGTAGCACGTGCGATATATATGTCGCACTGTACACCCCTGTATTACCACTTCCAACAAGGTACTTGACCAATGTAGTGTCATAACAAAGCCAACTAATTAATTTCAAATATTTTCATTACTTCGTGCCCAATTGGTGAGCATTTGTTTTCTGATGGTTGAGCATAGTAGAGGTTGGGGTTACCAGCTAACCTAACCTGAATCTGAACCTTACTGGAGAGACTTCATGTTTAACCATAACATCAACTACAGTACAGATAAGAAATTTTTTTGTGACTGGTGTGAAATGCCTTGAAAATAAGCTGTCCTATGGTTCTGCTGTCCCATCTTCCTGGGTGATGTTAGAGAATGGCACCAATGGCTAGGGTTAGGGGTTCTATTCCCTTGATGATGGTTGAAGCTTTAACACATTGAGGACCACGGTTTGCAGTGTAATATGTTTCTAGAGGACCAGGGTTTGTCAACAAACCGATGTACTTTCTAACAGCTATATATATACTTTATATAGTATTGCTATCTTTCCATTCTCATTGTCACTTGAGTGCATAAACCGTGCCTTCATAATGGCTTAAAGAAAATAAAAATCCATCGGTTGGTTGTCATTTTATAGTGTCGTGAATATAAGCTTTATCGCAGTTTTCGTCATGTCTTTTTTTCTGGGAAGCTAGATATGAGGCTAATGGCTAGTCACGTTATATCAAACGCCATTTCTGTTGTATATATACGAATGAAATAAAACAAACTGCTTAGCATCCGGACTATTACAGAGCATCTATGGATGAAATGGGGGCGGCGGGGGACGCTGATTAGTATTATTGATTAGCAATACAGTGTGCATTCAAGTAGCCACATTCACTGATCGATCGCTTGCGTGTTACAACAATGTCCAATCCGGCTGTAATTTTGGTGAATAGTATCCTACCGTCAGCCCATGTGATTGCCGGCAGCATTTCCCCATTATTCATCGGCATCTGGTAGATCGATATGTCCATTGGCTGATCATAAATCCCATTATTCCAGGCTGAAATCTGCGTTCCGTAACGTGATCAAAGATGGAGAATGTTCGGCTGGGATCCAGGCTCATATGAAACGCCCCAGACAGTAAAAAAAAAAAAAAATCCATTCGGCCTCAATGATACTGCAGTGGAGCGATGGCGCCCCTAAGAGGATCTGGCCGGTATTGCATGTCGCCGATTTAAATCTGGCGGGTAAATCTGCAGAGTCGATCCGGGATCTTGATCCGTTTATTAATATGGAATAAAACAATAACAACTTGCCACGAGTTAACTCATGGCTCTGGTCCTCAACTGGTGGAATCGAAACACGAGTTAACTCGTGGACGTAGAGCTGCCGCGGTATCGGTATTACTGCGGTATCGCTGTTACATCATGCCCACCGCAGCGTTGGGCTGAATACCGGCATCACCGCTGTTTTTTATTATATTATTATTATTATTACGCTCTCGTTGGGCTTGCGGCTCTGCAGATATACCCTACTTCTCTGTCGAGATTCCAAGCGACCCTATTGGGTACCAGAAAAGTCACATGAAACACTGCAGACCACTGATTGGTCAGAAGAGATACGCGTCACATGCTTGGAGCATCTTGCAGTGCGTTTACTTCCTGAATCTCAGCCATCACAACACGGCTAATAGTACGTTAGCTCCCACCGGAGACCGGAGTGGATTACCGACGCCGTCGCTCCTCAGGGAACGAGGCATAATGATTTTACTGCAACGAAATGTTATAATAAAAGCCCTTCGTTCTATACACTTGTCTGATTGAAAACTTTATTAACAGACCGCAGAATGGGTACAACTCGGCACGCTCTGAGCAAAGAAAGGAACTTAGATATTAAAGGGGAACTATCTTATAAATGGCCTTTTTGAGTGTTTAGCATTGTTTCCTAGCTATGTGAACTTATATTAATATGATCTATGTCTCAAAATTCTCATATTGGCGCATTCTTCCAATTCTCCTCTCACAATATTCACCCTCACTGAACTGAGTCGTTTGAAAATGTGCCTATATGTGATGTCATATAGTCGCTGCTGCATGTTAATGTTCAGGCGGCGACGCAGCAACACAGTGGTTTAGGAGCCCAGGCTGCATGTTAATGTTCAAGAGGCGGCGCTGCCACACAGTGGTTTAGGTGGCACCTGCAGCTGCGGCTGCAAAACAGCTCGAAATCTTGAGGTAGAAAAATGCTGTTTTTGAGGACTTGATTAGAAATACAAAACAATGAATAAAAAAAATATATATATTACAGAGGTGTTCCATAGACTCACAGGAATTGTGTAAAAGTGCCCAAATAGTGAAAGAAATAGTAAAATAGTTCCCCTTTAATTGAGTAACGCTTGCCTTGCTATGTGGTCCGGTAAATACGAACGTGTAACTATACTAACGTTAATGCCACAAATCGAATGCCTTTGTAATCATAAGTAGTAACGTTATAATAATAAGAAGAAGAAAGGGTCGGGGGGGTAACCGGCGGGCGCGACACCGAGGGGAGACTTCGAATCCGTGTTTCACTTTTAATAACGAATGCGTGCATGCCGAATCCCAAACAATATTCATGCTGCAAAGTCATCCTCTAAAGATAGACATTTAGACTAGAGGCAGGCTATATGCTATATAAAGAGTAGACTACAAAAAAAATGCATTCAAACTTTTTTTTGTGTGTGTGTGTGCGGTAATACCGCGGCGGTAGGAAATATATTGCAAATGTGTGCGGTAAGGAAAACATCAATACCGCGGCAGCTCTACGTGGACGGTCCTTAATGTGTTAAGGCCATGCTATTCAAAACACGGCACCAATAAACACAACTGACCTAATAAACATAACAGACCTATCAACATATTCAAGAACATGAGGTTATCTTCACATATCAAGATGTATAGCTGTTCACGGTACAGATGGTAAGTTGTATGTATTATTGTAGACAATTCATGGGAACAAGTTACAAAGCATCAGTTAAATGGTTATTTAAACATATCTTGTAACATTTGGTAGAGGAACAGTATTTAAAGCATCAGTTAAATGGTTATTTAAACATATCTTGTAACATTTGATAGAGGAACAGTATTTAAAGCATCAGTTAAATGGTTATTTAAACATATCTTGTAACATTTGATAGAGGAACAGTATTTAAAGCATCAGTTAAATGGTTATTTAAACATATCTTGTAACATTTTATAGAGGAACGGGTTTTCGCCAGGTGGGAAGGGAACAACCATACATCCCATAATTCAGTTCCCCTGACAAATGTACTTCTGCAAATCATAAATGAGCTAAATTAACCCTTTCACTGCCACCGACGGCGATGCTCCATCATTAGCATCATTAGCTCTGCATCCTAATGATGGAGCATCGCCGTCGGTTGTGTGATAGTAAAGGGCTAGCCTTCTGTATTGTCGCAGTGAAAGGGTTAACCTCTTATATTTTCTGAAAATTCGCCCCAAAAAAATACATAAGTAAATGGAAGATTGCTCCACTTCTACAAGGTCCATTGCATGCTCCACTTCTACAAGGTCCATTGCATGCTCCACTTCTACAAGGTCCATTGCATGCTCCACTTCTACAAGGTCCATTGCATGCTCCACTTCTACAAGGTCCATTGCATGTTCCTGGTATCTAGGGACAATCTATGGATCTCCAGATAATGTATCCCCAGGGTCAGAAATATTGTCTGTTACTATGCTTGAGTAAATTGTAATGAACCAAAGGACAATATAATATTTTTTATTCCCCCCCCCTCATCTTTGATGGTGAATAATACCATGCTAACATTGACCAGATGTGAAACATTTATTGAAAATTGAAAGATGATTTACAGGTTTTTTTTGTAGATGCAGTACTGAATTTTTTCCATCCGGACACATGCAATTTGAAATATGAATATAGAATACCAGGTCTATAAATGACCTTATTATGGCCAAGTCGCACAATTATCGATCGGGCCAAATCTCCTCTTTCCAATGGCAGAGTTCAATCTAGATTTAGTACCACCAGACCAGGCTGCCTGATACGGCAGCAAAAACCGTGAATGAAATCTACTGTAAGTACAGTTACTTTTTTGTAATGTAAATAGCTCTGCCATTTTTCATCTGATTGAGCCGCAGTCTTTTTCCAGACGTTCACAGAAAGGTAAAGAAACCAACTACGTTCTATTTTATGGCAATAACGTTCAGGTTTGTTTGACTGGTGAGATATGATCCTGTAAATAACAAAAGTTCATGCTGGAAGTCAGATAATTGACAGGGGCTGGCTTGAGCTGGGGAGTGTAGTTTTATGAAATTCGAAAGCCCTGGGTGTCTTCTTTCAAAAGACTACACTCACTTTTCGCTGCGCGTTTTCATCGCGTCAATATCCGCTTAACAAACGTAGTGCTGAAAATATTAGGGGTGCACCGATATGTCGGGTATCGGTATCGGCCGATAAGCTCAAATGTGCCGATGGCAGTGGCCGCTAAATATCCGTCAATTTGTGTCGCGTCAATCTGGTCCACACGTTCAAACTTTGAAAAAAAAATGACATTTATAATGCATGTCACCTTTAAAGTGTAACCACACGTCTGATGACTTCTTCGTCGACATGTCTGCTGCACATGTCCTTGTTGTTTTCAACACAGATAATCTCCACGTGCTTGTTGTAGAGAGGTGGAGTCGAAGCGCCGCTTACTTTCGTTTCATTGGAATGGAGGCGGGAAGGCGCCGCTTACTTTCGTTTCATTGGAATGGAGGCGCAAGATTTGAGGCAATTTTTTATTTTTTATTTTTTATTTAATTTTAAACCATCGAACGAAGCTTTGAAGTATTTAAGACAGCCCTAGACTTCAGCAATAATCATGACTCATGAGCATTATAAAATAAAAACCCATGGCATGGTGGAATTAATACCATAAACATATTTCTTGATTCCTTTTTTTAAGTAAGTAAAGAGGCCTATGTTTATATCGGTGAGCACAATTTGTAACACAAAAAGAGAGACGTGTAGCCTATTTATTTTAATATTTTATTTATTTATTCATTTTATTATTATTTTATTTCTTGCCATGCCTAAAATAATAGTCAACAATAGGGCTAAAACATTTTCATAAACAATAATATAATTTTTTGTTATAGTTATAATAAAAGCTTTTCTATACATTTGTCTGATGAAGACCAGAAAAAGACTTTCGGCTTTTTTACATAAGGGTCCTCCATTTTCAATTGATCAAAACATTTAGAGACATACAAATATACAGTAGTTTCATAAATAAAATAAAAAAATTATATATAAAAGAAAATAATTATAATATCTTTTTTTCTTTTTTTGCCACAAATATCGGTATCGGCCGATTGTGTTAGTTGAACAATCGGAATCGGTGGCAAATTTTCATATCGGTGCATCCCTAGAAAATATACACTTTGACTGCTGTTTTGACAAAGTTAGGGTCTTTACTCTTGGCTACATTTGAAAAAGAAAGGCAACATTAATTAATACGTTCTGTATTCATCTATTTATTGGTGTGATATCAATCTTGTACCGGACCACTCGGGGTTAATAGAACATGGAACTAACTGCCAGGGTTTACATTACCTCTATAGTTCTGTCTGTTTAAAGGTGTGATTCATACTGGAGCCAGAGTCTACAGTATACCTGTACTTTAGATTAACATGTTCACCAAATGTTGTGTTTTATTGTGTGATTTAACTAATGATGTGTTTTGTTTGGTCCTTAGCTGAATCCAACGGGCTGACAGAGGAGTGTTGTGACCATGCCACGCAGGAAACCACAGCAGTTTCCCAGACGGAGACCACCAAGCCCATGAAGAAGAAGGCGAAGCAGAAGAATGCGTCCGCAAGCGAAAACACAATAGAAGAAGAAGTTACTGCGAAGAAGAAGAAAAGGAAGCTGGCTGACGCCACTGAGTCGTCAGGTAGAGTTTGGATCAGAAATGAGATGATAGGGGAATAATTGTATCTTGTATCTATATCTATATATAATATAGATTCAATGAGTTTATATTAGGGATGCACCGAATGGGAAATTCTTGGCCGAATACCGAAAATAGGAAACAGTTGGACGAATGCAGAAAGGCGGAAAATGATTCATATAAAGGGCTGTCAAAATTAATGCTTTAATTTTGGAGATTAATTTAAAGGGGAACTATTTTACTATTTCTTTCACTATTTGGGCACTTTTACACAATTCCTGTGAGTTTATGGAACACCTCTGTAATATTTTTTTTTTAATTCATTGTTTTGTATTTCTAATCAAGTACTCAAAAACAGCATTTTTCTACCTCAAGATCTTAAGCCGTTTTGAGCCTGGGCTCCAACCACAATGGTAACTGTGCTGAGTGTGTGAGTCTCAACATGCAGCTGAGTCTCTCTGACATCACAAATCAGCACATTTTCAGATGACTCAGTTCAGTGAGGGTGAATATTGTGAGAGGAGAATTGGAAGAATGCGCCAATATGAGAATTAGAGACATAGATCCTATTAATATAAGTCCACATAGCTAGGAAACAATGCTAAACACTGAAAAAGGCCATTTATAAGATAGTTCCCCTTTAAATTATTTAAAGCATTAAAATAAATGAATCTAGATTAATCTATGGAGTGAAAAATCTTCAATCTTAGCGCCGTGGATATAAGAAGGAGGTCTAGCTGAGTCAATGTTGATGGTTTTGTTGAACATTTGTATTTCACAGGAGAGAAACTGTATTCAAAGAAAGCTATTAAAATAGTCTTTGAATCTAAATATACTTTTTGTGTTGATTTTACATTAATTCCATGATTTCACTCAAGTAAATATCTGTTACAAGCTTCGGTCTTAAGTAGAAAAATGCTATTTTTAATCTAGATTAATTACAGAAAATTGTGAGATTAATTAGTAAAATACATACATGCATACAACAAAATGTGCATGATTCAAGTCAAGTGCATTTTCTTTTCTCTGTAGGCGTGATCTAATGAGTATAACACACGACTTCAAGTGATGTAATGCTTTTATACAATGGCCCAATTCACCCAACCTTATTGCTATACAATAAACACACAGTAATTGAAGCATAATGGAGATTTATTCACAACCATCCACAGAAAGTAGATCCAATAGTAGATCCAATGGTCTGAAAAAAAAAATTAAAAAAATCGACAGCAATTTTTTTTTATTTTCTTTTAAGTCCACGATTTTTCTTTTGTTTCACAATGGGTCATGACAAACCAATGACATAATCCAACATATGTGTAACGAACTAACATATTCCAGTTGACTATCTTTTTTAGAGGATTCGTTCAAAAGATATTCATACTTCCATTTGTCTATCTATGGCGGACTCATTCAGACTCACAAAAAAAAAAAAAAAGTAATTCGGTTGTGGGAGGGATCTGGGGTCACGTGGAGTGTGTTATACGAAATAACAACGGCTAACTTGACTGTTTCAGCCAATCAGAATCAAGATATTTGCATGCCATTGTATAATAGCCAATAAATGTGAAGTTATCTTTGAAACTCTGTTGTCAAGCCTCGTCAATATAACCCCCCCCCCCCCCCCCCCCCCCTTTCCTCACTAATGGGACTGGGTACGGCTAACGTTAGCTAGCTGAGCGGCGGCTAATGCTAGTTAGCTTGGCCGATGATTGAAAACTTTTATTAACAGATTGCAGAATGGGTACAATACAGTACAGCTCAATACACACAATTGTTAAGGGGATGCAGACCAGAGAAAGACTTTCGTCTTGTTAAAATCCGTTCCTCCATTTTCAATTCATAATGAGCTTGCGTCAATTCAATTAAATTGAAGGTCCGAGCTGGTCTGTGTCTAATGCAATGCGTTTGGATTACGTCATCACAACAACACGTTAGGTTACGAACGTAACCCTGTTCTTTGACATTCAGTGATATCTTTTCGGTGCTAAAACCCGAAAGCCGAAAAGGGCCCTTTTTAACCATTTTCGGCCGATAATTTTCGGTGGCCGAATATTCGGTGCATCCCTAGTTTATATTCTGCACATGTTTATTCACGTATTGACTGATGTAGACCTCTTCTGTGGTCCCTTGAGAGCAGTTTGTCAGAAGAGGAACCGACTGATATGGTTGATTTAATCCCTATTTCTAGGAGTGAAGAAGGTCAAAGCAGACGAGGAGGAGGCGAATGGGGTAAAGGTCACAGGAGAGGAAGCAGGTGCTGAACAGAGCACAGACGAAGAAGAGCAAGCTCCAACTGATGATGACGAAGAGGAGGATGGAGAGGAAGAGGAGGATGAGGAGATGGAGGATGATGAAGAAGGTGATGATGATGATGATGATGATGATGAAGAGGATGGTCCTGAACTGCCAAGTGGCTTGACAGGTAATATACACCTTGTTTGTGTTTTCACTACATGCATCTGAGTGAAAACACACGCGCGCACAGTAGGGATGCACGATTAATCGATTCCCATTGTCCCATTGAGATACATGATTGGTTTGGGAGAGGGAGGTAAGGGGTTTTAGATTGTGTGTTATGAAGTTTAGACTTCAGAGAGGGAGAGTAAAGTACAGGAAAAAAAGGTACCGTTGGGTACCGGTATCGATTCCCAGGTAAAAAGAAACATTTTCAGGCTCTGTGTCCTGAAAAGACCCACCACGTAGGCCAGATGCAAGCCGCATTTTACAATAAACCTCTGTGGGGCTGTTAAAAATATATATATTATAATCGCAAATTTAATCTCAATCGCAATATCTGTCAGAAAAATCGCAATTAGATTATTTTTTATTGTATTTTTTATTATTTTTAAACACGTTGCCTGGTCATAGTGGCTCTGAGCCTTTATACCATTGTTTAGGGAACGACCTGGCACAGTCCTAATAGAGTTGATCTCCTTAACACTTTGAATGCCCAAAACGTGATATGACGTTTTATCAGCCCAATGCCTGAATGCCCACAACGTTTATTAGCGTTTTATTTTTTTATTAGCGATCTGAATTCATATTTCATCAACCGAGTCTACCGTTGGTATGCAGCCCCTGTAGGAGCTCAGATGTGAAAAAACCGCCCCCTATCGTCTCCCAGATGGTAATGCACCCTTTTGGAATGGACTCAATGAAAATGGATGAGAAAAGAAAAATCCGGAATCCACATTTTACTTCTCAGGCATGTAACCCGAGCCGATCGGATTCATTGTGGACCCTCAGAACAGCGTGGAATACATATGTACAGTATGTAGCGTTGGATCAATAAAAGCGATCGATTTTTGGAATGGCGATCAGGAATTGGAATGATCTTTTTGGAGAACATCTGATCTGAGGTAAGTAATCTATTTTACAAGTCTTGGGATAATCAGAGTTGTATTCGCTGAGATCTCCGCGTTCGCCCTATATGTGTGTGTGTGGGCGATCGCTTTGAGGAAATCGGAGAATCGATTTTTCAGATCGCCTATATAGCGTGCATACGTACACATATACTATCGATAATCTAGCGTTTATTTGAAAACGATTCATAAATAGGCCGAAAAATGACAACGTGTTTTGTGTATTACAGTAAAGGGCGTTTATCACAGAATCTTCTGGAACTTTCAAGAAACTAGCGTTTTTCAAAATGCTATAAAACGAAAATGAACCGATAAAAAAACAATCCGCTTCGACAATGTTGACTGGAAAAACGAGTCATTGATAAGCGACGGGCAGATTAGACACATATTAGCTTAGCTTAGATTAGCCATAATTTAAAACATAGATTAGGCGTTTTTAACGCTAACATTGAAGTGGATGGTGGGCATTCAAGCAGTAATTCAAGATTAAGTTTGGGCTCTGAAAGTGTTAACATGTGACTTGAGAGGTTTGTTCTCATTAGTTTTTGTGTTGAATCTGCTCTCTGGTGCGCTGTCCTCATGACTGTTTCAGGAGTGTTTGAACCTGTTGTCTGGTCCTCTGTCCTCATGACTGTGTTTCAGGAGCGTTTGAGGACACCTCGTTTGCTTCTCTGGAGGCGATGGTGAGTGAAAACACACTGAAGGCAGTGAAGGAGATGGGCTTCGAACACATGACCGAGATCCAACACAAAAGCATCCGTCCCCTGCTGGAGGGAAGGTGAGACTGCAGGTTCTCTCGGCTACGGTCAGTTTAGAATACAGCACAAGTACAGTACAATGAAAAGAGGTTTGGCATCCAACCAGAGTGCAAATGTAACGGTAAAGTGCAATACTATCAGTGTTTCCCCTAGGATCTTTTTTAGGGGGGGTGAAAGGCCCCCAAAACGACTAGTGTTTTCGCGGGGCGCGTGTGTCACGGATACATGGTGTCAACAGTGTCGTCATAGACGCGCGCAGTAAGGCGGTTGTTAGTATCGGTGCATTTCTCTACACTGAGCTGAAATGAAATGATTGCACATAAATTAGGTAAATAAATATTAACTATTTATTTACAAGACATAAATTAACTTATTTACAATTATACATACAGTAGTGACAACACGCATATGAACTATTTACAATACAGGGTAGCTTTTTTCTGTGTCTCCGTAGACCGTGCCGCACCACCGTTTTAAAGTCTTAGTGAAGATTGATTTATATGAAAACCGATGTATGTATAATTTGGCTAGCTCACCAACATTACTGTGATTAAAGCAAACTTTAATCGAAAAAAAATATTTTTCTTAATTTATTTTTTTATAATTTTTTCTGGCGGGGCGTCCCGTTGGCGGAATGGTAGGGGAAACACTGACTATACAATGTACAAGTGATTCAACTGGATATAAAATATATAAGTACTGAGTAATGGTGCTAAACAGATGTATGTACAGTGTTATAGTATTTATTAATATGTACAGTGATACAGGTAAAGACAGTATGGTAGTAAGTCATACTGACCAGTAGGGCTGCAACGATTAGTCGACATAATCGACGACGTCGATTATAAAAAAATCGTCGACGAGGAATTGTTGCGTCGATTAGTCATTACCTATCTTTGTGAAAGTGGCTTCTCAGCTCTGGTCCAGCCAGCTGAAGACTTCTTAGCTTAACATAACAGACCGACAGTAAGTTTGGGGGAACTAATGGGATAACTGGGGATGTTGTTTGGTCCTGACAAGAGTCTCAAAGCAACTCTGAGGTCATGCTCAATGTCCAATCTGTTCCTCTGCTCTGTCTTCAGCTGGACCAGAGCTGAGAAGCCACTTTCACAAAGATAGGTAGTGCAAACAATTTTTTTTTTTATTTATTTTTTATATAATTGTTTTTCGATTAGTTGACTAATCGAAAAAATAATCGACAGATTAGTCGACTACCAAAATAGTCATTAGTTGCAGCCCTACTGACCAGCGGTATAACTAGTCGGTAAATGTAATGCAGACGTAAAACAGATTGTGTCCAGACATACTAATGTGCAGCTGATCAAAGTACCTCCCCATCACAACTAGGGATGGGAATTGATAAGATTTTATCGATACGATTCCCTTATCGATTCCTGCTTTATAATTTAAATAAATAAATTGGAAATGCAACAGAACTAAGCTGGTTAGAATAACAACATGCAACTTGACATTTCTGATTGTCATTTATTGTTGAGCCCCCATGTCAGAAAAATACAAAAACTGTAAGCAAAAAAAATTAAATATAGCCTACACTTAAATAAAATAATGTATTTGAGATTCTCTTACATTTTTTTTTTTTTTTTTTTTTTTTAACGACCTGTTGCATGTAACTACAGTTCAATATCTTAAACTAATTGAATCTATTGAACCGTAGTTGCATTCAACAGGTCGTTATTCCTCTGACTTCTCTGTCTCTGGCACACACACACACACGCACACAACACACACACAGAGCTCTCTGTCCTGTAAGGCCCAAAACGCTAAATTGTGTTTCCGTTTTGGAATAGTGCCAAAAACTCGCCGACAACATGTCGTGTAATCTGCGCGGAGCCGTTGTTGCTCAACGCCCATGCGCAGTAGATACCATCTGCGTGCCCTTCCGGTGACAACAGAGCTGTCCCAAATAGCTGCAGCTACCATGTGTTGTCAAGTTATTGTTATAAGGACCCCAGTCCAAGCTACAACAGTCTGCATTCCCTTAACAATTGTTTGTATTGAGCCGTATTGTATTGTACCCATTATGCAATATGTTAAATAAAGTTTACATCCATTCATTCTGCTAGCATTACCGATTGCATGAGCACTGCACCTGGCTAACGTGAGCTAGCGTTAGCTATCAGACCCTGTTAGCTCAAGCTCCTCTTTCAATCTTAACAAGCATTAAACAAAATGGCCCAGTCATCTATTCACCTTTGTTTAATACACACGGCGTTGTCTCTAATGTTATCTAGCTACTGATAGCTCCCGATATCATCAGTTTGGTGCTGGCTGGTTAACGTGAGCTAGCGTTAGCTTCTAGCCACAATGCTATACTGTTATACTGGCATATTCCATTCACGTTAGCATGTAGCTAACAATGTAGCTAACAACATCGCAGATCCTTTTTGAGACTAAACTATCCGCTCTTGGTGGTCACTTGTGTTGATGTTAGTTTTGTTTCATCAACAAATGAGAGGCAGAACACACAGTGAATGTATCCGTTTTGTTTATTGCACTTTTATTACACTTTGCTGAAAAATAAGTGCTGCATTGGGTAAATAGGCAAGATGGTGGCGCCTTGTTGACATTTTCTTTGCAGGAAGTGTATTGGCACATTCAAGTTCTGATTGGTTGAAAATTGCCTTCATGTTCGCCACCTACTGCTTTGGCAGTGTACTACATCACTGTACTCGGGTTGCAAAACGTATGTCTCACTCGGCTACCGCTACGTTGCGACCTGGAAAAGCTAAACTCATCTGAAAACAAAACTAAGGTGTAACCGCAGCCTAAATGTTTACTGTGAGCGATTTGTAGTGCCAAATTTCCCTCGGGATGATTAAAGTATTTCTATTCTATTCTATTCTATTCTATTCTATAACATATATGCAGAGCATATACTACCTTCCCACTCAGGGCATTATGGGGTAGAACACATAGTAGCATACTACAAAAACCTAGGGGTCCACAAAGACTACTTCAAACTTGAAATGGTAACAACCGATGAGGTACTCAAAAAATGTTGCGCCCTCCAACCTAACAAGGCCACTGGCCATGACAACATCCCCTCCAAATTCCTCAGAGACTCAGCAGCCGCCATCACCCCAGTCATCACACACATAATAAACCTCTCTATAAAACAGGGACACGTCCCCAAGGACTTCAAAATTGCGAGAGTGACCCCTCTGCACAAAAACGGCAGCAAATTAGACCCAGGCAACTACCGCCCTGTTTCTATTCTTGCCTCCATCTCGAAAGTCATGGAGAAAATAGTCTACGAACAGGTCGAAAAGTACCTGGCGGAAAAAAATCTAATCTACGAATTCCAATCTGGCTTCAGAACGTCCCACTCCACTGACACATGCCTCCTCTATTTGAACGACCACATCAAACAAGAGGTGGAAGCGGGCAAATACTGCGGCATGGTCATGCTGGACCTACAAAAGGCCTTCGACACTGTCAATCACTCCATTCTGATTGACAAGCTAAAAGAAATTGGTTTTGATAGTTTATCAGTGAGCTGGATGCAATCCTACCTGGAGGGGAGAGAACAGATGGTGGAGGTAAAAGCGAAACTCATCTGAAAACTAAACGAAGGTGTAACCGCAGCCTAAGCTATGGGCTCGTGTTGCTACACGGACATGTTTGTATGTTGCACGGTACCTACTAGTAAACACTCAGTCAACCCTCCGTCTCTTATTATATGTGAACTAAAGAGTACAAGGGTTACACAACAGCCCCCACCCCTTTTTTTTTATTTGTACCTGTACTACCTGCTGTCAGCTGTTATCTCTCTCTGTGTGTCTGTATGAGCCTGATTAGCCAGCGTCAGCCACAGTCATTCATTAACCCATTCTCTGCCGGGCATTGTACCCATCATTGTACCCTCTCTGCCAGCGCTATAAGTCTATGGAGATGTTCACCTTCTTTGCAGGGCTATAACTTTTTAAATTGACATTACCATGGCCCATTCAACATCAATTATCTATCGTTCAGGATGTAGGAACGTTTAACTTTTTCATTCACACATTCATACTAAAATACCGTCTACAGCAGGGGTGGCCAACCCGCGGCTCGCGAGCCGCATGCGGCTCTTTGCCCGTCAATGTGCGGCTCTTCCATCCATAAAAAAAAATAAAAAAAAAAATATTTTTTTTTTATACTTTTTTTTTTTTTTACTTTTTTTTTTTTATGTCACTCATTCCATAAGGACGTAGAATAAACATTTACAATTTTTTTTTAAATGGTCCATTTGCATGTTCTTGGTATCTGAATCTAGGGACATATATGGATCAGTGTCAGAAATAGTGTGTCTGTTACTAGGCTTGAGTAAATTGTAATGAACCAAAGGAGAATATCAATTCTATTTAAAAAAAAATTATCTTTGACTGTAAATAACACCATGCTAAAATTGACCAGACCTGAAAAATCTAAGCAAATGAATAAAGGGAAGATGATTAAACAGAAGGTTTTGTAGATACAGTACTGAATTCTGCCATCTTTTTTATAATGTAAATTTCTCCACCATTTTTCATCATATTGCAACACCGTTTTTTGCAAGACGTTCACAGAAAGGTAGAGAAACTAACTGCGTTCTGTTTTATGGCAATAACGTTCAGGTTTGTGGGAGATAATCCCAAAAAATAAGAGAAATTAAAAAGTAAATCCAGAAGTCAGATGATTGACAGGGGCTGGTGTGAGCTGGGTAGGGTAGTTTTTCGAAATTTGAAAGCCCTGAGTCTCTTCCTTCAAAAGACTACACTCACTTTTGGCTGTGCCACTTCCTCCTGTCAATATGCGCCGGTTTCCGACTCAATGCCCTGAGATTTCTATAATCTTATATTTCACTAATAACAGTTAAAATAATTGGTAAACAAACATAATGCTGAAAATATACACTTTTACTGTATATCTCGGGCTTAAGAGGTTAACCCTGTGAGGCCCAAATTAAAAAGAAATTAGCAACTTCAGAGGCCAGAGGGTGGGACATATAAACACATTTACTATCAAATAGCATTGTGAGGCTGAACAACAGGACCAATTGACTATACATGTGCTTAAAGGGGAACTATCTTATAAATGGCTTTTTTCAGTGTTTACCATTGTTTCTTAGCTATGTGGACTTATATTAATAGGATATATGTCTCTAATTCTCATATTGGCGAATTCTTCCAATTCTCCTCTCACAATATTCACCCTCACTGAACTGAGTCATCTGAAAATGTGCATATCTGTGATGTCAGAGATTTCTCAGCTGCATAATAATGTGGCAGTTGATGTGGCAGTTGGCACCAGGCCACACAGTGGTTGGAGCCCAGCCTCAAAACGGCTTAAGATCTTGAGGTAGAAAAATGTGGTTTTTAGTACTTGATTAGAAATACAAAACAATGCATTTTTTTTTGAAAAAAACCTAGGTGTTCCATAGACTCACAGGAATTGTGTAAAAGTGCCCAAATAGTGAAAGAAATAGTAAAATAGTTCCCCTTTAACATTTTTTAAATAAACATTCTTTTTTTAAATGGCTAAAAGTGATTTTGTAATTTTGCAACCGTGGGTCTCACAGGGTACTTTTAACCCTGTGAGGCCCAAATAAAAAAGACATTAGCAACTTCAGAGGCCAGAGGGTGAGACCTATAAACACATGAAGGGTGCCGTGACTGAAAAAAAAGGTTGAGAAACGCTGGTATATGGTGTGGCTCTTTGTGGTACCACAGTAATTTTTTTGTGGCTCTTAGTCTCTGACTGGTTGGCCACCCCTGGTCTACAGTATAAATGTTTTTATCGTTTTCTGCAGTATTTCATAGAACGTGAGATATAGGCATAAATGCATATATTAGATGATCAAATGCAGTTTGATACCGATCAACGTTATATTAAAAATTTCAACTGTACATGGTCCTAAACGTCATGACTGGTCATCTGCGGGTGAACGGAGGGGGGGGGGGGGGGGTCGTTTATAATTCAATGACCGACGTTAAATGATTCATGTAGTATGGGTAATATATTGATCAGGGCAGTTTGTATCGAAAATGGTAAAGAAAAACGCTGAAACTCACCCCAGTCCTCCTCGTAGCGTTGGGCGATGAGTGGAGCAAAAAGATCGCTGTTATGGGATGTTGATTGATGCTATCCATTTCCGGTTTGTATATTACTAATACATGTCCAAATCATGTTGATTATTGAGTTATTGCAAAGATTCATATTGACGGTGTCTGTATTGAGCCCCGGGACGATAAGCGAGTGGCCGGACGAAAATAGGGGACGGACCAAGCACTTCCGGGCACTTCCGGTTTGGCAACTCGTCGATTGGCCACGAGGTGGCGGTATTGAAGCGTTGCAGAGTTGTGATGGCCCAGACAGCATCACCCAAGACTCCGTGGGTGAAATATGAATACCATGACGAAAATATGAAATATTGATCTCAAAAACGAGTCCGACAACGCATGGCGGAGAAACCCGCCTTAACACGTGATTGGCGAATAATGGGTTAAATGAATGACTCTGTTCTAAAGCATTCGAGTAGTTTTCAATCACTGCACTTAGAAACAGTCAAACAGCGGGAGCATTTCGGGAGCATATGACCAAAACCCAGGCAATTTCGAGCGTAAGGAATCAAATAGTCTGCCATGGCTACATGCTAACGCTTATTGTTTTGAAATGCGCAACTGTGGGAAAAACATGGCATCGATAGAGGAATCGATAGTCACGGAGGCATGCGATTTTAAGAATCGGACAATTAGGAACCGGCTCCCAACTGGAATCGGTTTTCGATTCCCATCCATAATCACAACCGTGATTAGTCAAAGCAAGCGCCTGTCAACTTGGTCTGACATTATCGCCTGTATGATGATAAGCATATGGTATTGCTCCTGGCATATTCTGTCCAGACGGATTGAGGGTTTTATGAATAATGTGGTCCTTTTCTGCTCTGCCTGTAGAGACGTCCTGGCTGCTGCCAAGACGGGCAGTGGTAAAACCCTGGCCTTCCTCATTCCCTCCATAGAGCTCATCTACAAACTCAAGTTCATGCCCAGGAACGGTGAGGCTTTCATTTGATTTGTACATAAGGTCTATAGCACCAGCCTGGGCTGAAATATTTCTTTCATATTTCACAGTGACTGAATGCTAACTTATCCCCCCAACACACACTGTTCCTCTCCCAGGCACCGGTGTGATTATCCTGTCTCCCACACGTGAGTTGTCCATGCAGACGTACGGTGTGATGAAGGAGCTGATGGCGCACCACGTGCACACGTTTGGTCTGGTGATGGGCGGCAGCAACCGCTCGGCGGAGGCCCAGAAACTGGGCAACGGCGTCAACATCCTGGTGGCCACGCCTGGCCGCCTGCTGGACCACCTGCAGGTTCACCCAGAAACTATTTTTTTTATCCACTTTTTCTCCCATTTTTCTATATTTTCTCCCATCCCAATTTCGTATCATCCAATTCAACCCTCCCCTGTCACGAACGCTGTTTCTTGCCTCCCACAAGCCGGCTGCAATGTGGACTAAGTCATACATAGCACAAGTCCCCTCCGGTACTTGAGGTAACAGCAGTCGCATCTTTTCACCTGCGCAGCTCGATCTCTCAGTGTCGAGGAGTAACGCGTGGGAGGCTCACGCTGCCCCCGACACTTCCTGATTCTACTGCGCAGGCGCACCAACCGACCTGTGGGAGTCGCTGTCCACAACGCCCGATCCCCACCCATCAGTTTCCCACCCCCTAATACGGCCAATGTGTATTAGTACGGACGACCAGCTAAACTGAAAGCAATGTGGAGCGCTGGGCTCGAACAGGCGAGCCCAGCGTCTCCGCATTCGTGGCGAGTGCCTTGCCCACTACGCCACGTAGCCGCCCCCAACCCAGAAACTATCTTATTATTATTTATTTACATTCTTATTATAAATCTATTTATTCAAATGTTTTCAATTTACAAAAATGAATAGAAAATTAAACGCACCCACACATTTCCAGCGTTCTCCATTGACTTCCATGTAATCCGTCTGGAGAGTTTATGTCCACCTTTTTAAATCCTGCTCTCTTTCCCTCAGAACACCGCCGGGTTCATGTACAAGAACCTGCAATGTCTCATCATCGACGAGGCCGACCGCATCCTGGAGGTGGGCTTCGAGGAGGAGCTGAAGCAGATCATCAAACTGCTGCCAAGTGCGTAAAGAAACCACCCTGCTGGAGGGTTTGTGTTCCACGTGTGAAGATGCCATGAAGCAGTGTTTTGCTGCTGTCCTTTGGTTGGGACCAATGGAAAGAGATTTTAAAATTCAATCAGAATTCTAGACCTTAACATTTCTTAAAAAGGTCTTAAATATGGGTTTGATATGTCTTCGTAACATGTATTTGATTAGGAAGTTACTTCTATGATGCTATAACTTCCCTGTATCTTGTTTAAATGTGTTTTGGGTAAATGTCTGGGCTGCAAAGTAAACAGTACAGTAATCTATCACTTTCCCAACAATACAACAGGTCTGGTTTAAAACGAAAAGAAAGAAAATCCCTTAAAATCCCAAGATGGGGGGGGCGCCCCATTGGCCAACCACATAACGCGCTGAGTCGCGGCACGGCCGACCCGGGTTCAAAAAAATAATCCCAAGATGGATCTTTTGATCTATGCCTTTTTCAGTGCATGAATGAGATTTTCGTTATTATTTCTAGTGCAGATGTCTCGAGTTTGCCTTGCGTTGAGCTTATGCTGAACTACTACGGAAACTGTTCACCATGTTACATCTTTTGACAACAATGTCGGGTGCTGGTCCCCTGAAATCAGCGCCATCAAGTCTAATTGAATTCAATTGAATTGGTACCTGGTGAATCTGATCAGAATCGGGTGATCGGTGCCGATACCCAGCCCTGCATTGTATGAGATCAGTTTGTTCCAAACTTCTTCTTATCTACGACACCAGGTGTTGTTGCTATTAACATGACATCCATGTCCCTGTCTGTGACCAGAGAAGAGACAGACCATGCTGTTTTCAGCCACTCAGACCCGGAAGGTGGAGGACCTGGCCCGCTGCTCCCTGAAGAAGGAGCCCCTCTACGTGGGAGTGGACGACAACAAGGAGGCGGCCACCGTGGACGGCCTGGAGCAGGTACCACTGGGGAGGTCACCACCTCTAACATGAGAAATTAGATTCAGATTCAGAGTTTTATTTGCCACATGGAATCAATACAATCAGAGTTTCTTCATTACACAATCATAAATATCATACCATGGACAAAAGGATCAGGAAGAAGAATAAATCTTATAGTTACCTGCCCCTTATTCCTAAACTAAACAAGTATTTACTTGATGGTCGGCGTACAACCTAATTTACACAAAATAATAATTTATACCATATACAAGAAACAAACAATCCACAGTTTAAACAAGAAAAAATGTAATAATAATAATAAAGAATAAAAGAAAGAAAAAAAAGAAAATATCTCACTATTCAGATCACATTTGACTTTCATACTGACTAAATATATATTTTTTTATAATTCTTATGTCTTCTCCAGAGTCGGACAACAAGATCGATACCAACATTATGAGAAATTAGCTTAAAGGGGAACTCCAACATTTTGGGAAATTAGCTTATTTAACATCTTCCCTGGAGTTAGACAAGAAGATACATACCCTTTTTTGTCTCTGTGCGTGCATTTTAGCTTTGGGAATAGACGCTCCGTTAGCATAGCTTAGCTTCATCACTGGAAGTGAGGCAGGACAGTAGCCTTACAGTGCCTTACAGTGTATTGCAAGGTCTGACATTGACCAAATTTGATATGCATGACCTTGGTGGGCTCTAGGTCAACTCCTGAAAAGGGGGTCAATGTCAGACTTTGCAATCAAAAGTTAGGGGGCTAATAACCCTTGCCATAATTTCAGTGCGCCCCCTAACTTTTGTAAGTAGGTACTACATACGTCTAACTTTTCCTAACCATTTTGTGACCGCAATATTTGCTACACAATATGTGCAAATGTGCTACCTTATATGCGTAATTGTGCGCTATGTGCTAAGTCAGTGCAAGCGTTTCACTCGCATTTGCGGCTAAAATAGCAAACCAGAAAAATTATTTAGGGGCACATGTGACAGTTTGATGACCTAAACGTTAGCTGCTAATGTCAACCAAGCTGGTCCCAAACGGTTATAACTAATCCTGGAGCTGCTCAGTGGAGTCTCTGTGAGCAGAGAGGTTTCTTTCTCCTACAGTGAGGAAGGGGAGTGGCCGAGTGAGTCTCACTCTCACTCTCACTCACTCACATATATATATATATATTAGGCCAGCAATCCTGATTCCTGAACCTATTTTATTCAAAAGGAAGATATTGATTTACATGTGTATATATATAATCTTATCTAACATAGTGTGGAGAGATTACACATAATAAAATGTTCATTATTTTAATTAATTAAAGAAATGTTTAATGGATTTTTACAGCTACACAGCACAGTACATGTTCTGTAGCTACTATTGCACTAAATCGTAACACTTAAATACGTTATGCAAATATGCAACTTCTTTGTTGAAATGTTAATAAATGGGAGCTTCCTCAAACAGCCATCTCTTACGTATGGTAATTAAACATTAAAACACCTACGGCTTATAGTCCAGTGCGGCTTATATATGTACACATCATTCAATTTAGCTGCTGCGGCTTATATTCAGGTGCACCTTATAGTCCGGAAATTACGGTATATATGAGTTACGGTGATGTTTCTCTTTTAGGGTTATGTTGTCTGTATATAATAGGTGATGATTCTCTTCTAGCGTTATGTTGTCTGTATATATATGAGTTACGGTGATGATTCTCTGCTCTTCTAGGGTTATGTTGTCTGTATATATACGAGTTAAGGTGATGATTCTCTGCTTTTCGGGCTATGTTGTCTGTATATATGAGTTAAGGTGATGATTGTATATATATGAGTTACGGTGATGATTCTCTGCTCTTCTAGGGCTATGTTGTCTGTATATATACGAGTTAAGGTGATGATTGTATATATATGAGTTACGGTGATGATTCTCTGCTCTTCTAGGGTTATGTTGTCTGTATATATACGAGTTAAGGTGATGATTCTCTTCTAGGGTTATGTTGTCTGTCCCTCGGAGAAGAGATTCCTGCTGCTCTTCACCTTTCTGAAGAAAAACCGCAAGAAGAAGATAATGGTCTTCTTCTCGTCCTGCATGTCTGTCAAGTTCCACTACGAGCTGCTCAACTACATCGACCTGCCCGTCATGGCCATCCACGTAAGGCACAGAGCTGACCAGTCATGGTCATCCACGTAAGGCACAGAGCTGACCAGTCATGGTCATCCACGTAAGGCACAGAGCTGACCAGTCATGGTCATCCACGTAAGGCACAGAGCTGACCAGTCATGGTCATCCACGTAAGGCACAGAGCTGACCAGTCATGGTCATCCACGTAAGGCACAGAGCTGACCAGTCATGGTCATCCACTTAAGGCACAGAGCTGACCAGTCATGGTCATCCACGTAAGGCACAGAGCTGACCAGTCATGGTCATCCACTTAAGGCACAGAGCTGACCAGTCATGGTCATCCACGTAAGGCACAGAGCTGACCAGTCATGGTCATCCACGTAAGGCACAGAGCTGACCAGTCATGGTCATCCACGTAAGGCACAGAGCTGACCAGTCATGGTCATCCACGTAAGGCACAGAGCTGACCAGTCATGGTCATCCACGTAAGGCACAGAGCTGACCAGTCATGGTCAGTAAGACACAGAGCTGACCAGTCATGGTCAGTAAGACACAGAGCTGACCAGTCATGGTCAGTAAGACACAGAGCTGACCAGTCATGGTCAGTAAGACACAGAGCTGACCAGTCATGGTCAGTAACAGTAAACACAGAGCTGACCAGTCATGGTCATCCACTTAACACTTTAATCGCCATGGGTTAAATTCATAATTTACCATACCTCGCCAGCTCTATTTGTCTATGGAGAAGTTCCCCTTCTTTGCAGGGCTATAACTTTTTAAATTCTATTGCTAAACTGCCAATACTATGGCCCATTCAATGTCCTATATGTATTGTTCAGGGTGTAGCAACGTTAAACTTTTTCATTCACATATTCATACTAAAATATGGTCTAAAGTATAAGTATGTTTTTATCGTTTTCTGCAGCTTTCTTCAGAACGTGATTTATAGCCCCAAATGCATTATATTGATGATCAAATACAGTTTGGTAGGAATCTGTGCGAGATAAAAAATGTCAACTGCACGTACTTCTAGAAGTTTCTACGCATCATCTGATGTTGACCGGATGGGCGAGGGGGCGTTTATAATTCCGTGGGCAGCGTTAGATGATTCATCCAGAGTGGGTCATATGTTCATCAGATCAGTTAGTATAGAAAACGTTAGAAAATAACGCTGAATCTTACCGTGGCTTCCTCGCGCCGCTGGCAGATGAGCGTGGAACAGATTTTTTTCTATTATGGGATGTAGAAATGCCCGATCCATTTCCAGGTTGTATAATAGTATATACGTCCAAATAACGTTGTTTATTGAGTTAGGGCGAGCGATCGATTATCCAGTGTTTCAAGATGGAGTCGCGGGAGCTATAGCGAGTGGCCGGACCACATATGGATGAGTACTACCGGTTCAAAGGTTAATATCCCGTTGGCGATCTGCCGATCGGCCACCAGATGGCGCTCTTGAACCGCTAGAGAGTTGAGAGGAGATCACCAGTGTGTCTCAGGGCTCCGGAAAGGAAATATGATTTCGATGACAGATTTTTGAAATATTGACATCAAAGACGAGTTACGGCGTCTTCGGCAGAATGAGCATGGCTCGGAATGACGTGAAAACTCGTCCGCGGCGATCATAGTGTTAAGGCACAGAGCTGACCAGTCATGGTCATCCACTTAAGGCACAGAGCTGACCAGTCATGGTCAGTAAGACACAGAGCTGACCAGTCATGGTCAGTAAGACACAGAGCTGACCAGTCATGGTCATCCATCTAATCCATGTTTCCTTGTGTGGCTGGTCTCTCGAGGCAAATGGAAGCAGTTGTTTTCACCATGTTTTAGGGCTGAGCCTGAACGTTAGGACCTTCGTTCGCTACGTTGTCGTTAAAATTTTTATTAATGGGTTCGAACCTCCGCTTTATTTTTACTTTTCAATTTAAATTATAATTCTTTTTAAATTTATTTTATACAGAAAATATATATCAGAATGTGATATATATATATATCAGAATATCACAGTACTATGTTGTGTTTACAATAATTCGAAAGTCACGCGCGAGCACCGGTCACAACAACAGTCTAGTGAGATGAGGAGGGGTCCCCGACTCCCCGTCATATCAGGAAATGAATCGAACATGCAAAAAAGAGAATTTTGTGACTCACACTCGCCCGTCTTATTTCATAAAACAATTTTTCCTAATGGATGTTTGGATCAAACCAAGTGTATGCAGTGATGCTGATGCTTTCCCAGTGGAACACAAGTTACTTAACGTTACACGGGTCAGTTATGTTATGCACGTTAATTAAGCTATGCAGGGCGCAGCCCTTGGCTTTAGCTTGCTAACGTTAAGGGGGCTTTCACACTAGCCATTCGGGGTCGAATCGGAGCACGATCGCACCAAAATAGGGTGTGATCGTCCCTGATGAGAACGCTTCCCCGTCCCCGGGGACGCTGATTCGCTCCAAACCTGGACCGCTGGAATAGGTGGTTTCGGGTGCGCGCCAGTGTCCCCGACTAGGGAGCGGGGGGCGTGGTGTGCAAGCTTACTGTAATGCTTTCATGCTTGCTTGAATTTTGGGCAGATAAAAACATACAGCAACAACTGGACAATACCCACAAAAACGATATTTATGGGCAATTTGGCGAGTTCAGACCTCAACCAAACAAGCATGTTGAGCCTCACGGCTCAGTGGATGAAAACTTCAAGATGAAAAGCCACGTTACAAGCACAAGACTTCCCTGGCTCGCATTAGGCCTGGCAATTTTTGTTGCCATTGCTATGTCTATACATTGGTTTCTTGTTCGAATGCATTTATTTCTATAGACCAGTGACATGCAATATAATTGACGCGAGCAATGGGCTAACGTTAGCTGCTAAGTTATTCCTTAAATAGGCTAAGCTAACTAGCGTTAGCCGCTAACCCAGGAAATGCTCAAAGCGGACTCCACGACACCAGTTCCATTCATGAAGAAAGGGGGTGGGTTATATTGACAAGGCTTGACACAGAGGTTCAAATATAACTTCATATTTATTGGTTATTCGTTTCTTTATATCAGCATCCAGTTTCCATCACTGTGTTAAACTCTTCTTGTGTTTACATTCGAGTGTGACATCATCGCCTACGGCATCTTACACGTTCAAAACGCAAACCGTAAACAAAACCTGGCCGGAGCACACCAAGACTGCAGTGTGTACGCAAGCTAGAGGAGGGAGAGGGAGGGGGGAAGTTCGCACCCAAGGACGGAGCGGAGCTGATTCGACCCCGAATGGCTAGTGAGAAAGCCCCCTAAGATAGCGGCAGCCGTCGGCCAACAAAAATGTTGTTTCAACAAATGGATTCACAAATTGGATTATCATCCAAACATTATTGAAGCCTCCCGTGACCAGTACGTAGTTAGTGCTGTTAATAACCGCAGCAATGTGCGCATATGCGCTACGCTATATGCGTAAATGTGCGCTAATACTCAACAGTACTGAACCAGAAAAGGTATTTAGGAGCAATTTTTTTTGCATGATTAAAAACGATGGTTCGAACGTCCGTTCGAAAAACGCTGGGGAATGTTCGAATCCCAAGAACGGGCTTGGGGACAGCCTTACCATGTATCCTTGTGTGGCTGGTCTCTCAGGGCAAACAGAAGCAGTTGTTTTCACCATGTTTCCCTGTGTGGCTGGTCTCTCAGGGCAAACAGAAGCAGTTGTTTTCACCATGTTTCCTTGTGTGGCTGGTCTCTCAGGACAAACAGAAGCAGTTGTTTTCACCATGTTTCCTTGTGTGGCTGGTCTCTCAGGGCAAACAGAAGCAGTTGTTTTCACCATGTTTCCTTGTGTGGCTGGTCTCTCAGGACAAACAGAAGCAGTTGTTTTCACCATGTTTCCTTGTGTGGCTGGCTGGTCTCTCAGGGAAAACAGAAGCAGACCAAGCGCACCACCACATTCTTCCAGTTCTGCAATGCTGACAGTGGCATTCTGCTCTGTACGGATGTGGCGGCCCGTGGCCTGGACATCCCAGAGGTGGACTGGATCGTCCAGTATGACCCCCCAGATGACCCCAAGGTAATGACCGTTCTGTTGAGTCCAGTGTACCAAGTAGTATTTCCTAATATACAACGCCGAAGGGAGTCTTGTATTTATTTATTTATTTATTTATTTATTTATTTATTTATTTATTTATTTATTTATTTGTTTGTTTGTTTGTTTGTTTGTTTGTTTGTTTATTTATTTTAATTAATTAATTTAGGTCAGATTTATTTAGACTTAACCTCTTAACTCTTTGGGTGCGACACGGTTAATTTCTACACACTGTAGTTTGTGCGCTATTACACGCTAAACATCGCCCATTTCCAAAATAATCCAGTCTAGATCACGAGATATGACGCGTTATATACAATAAGCCCAAATCGTTCTGGTTGATCGCCTGAAACCCCAAATACTCTCAAATCAAAGGTATATACCATGTACACATGTACCTTCACAAAATCATCAAGGGGAGGGGGGGTCGTTTCAACTAGAAACTGCGATCGTGTTTGTCGAGCATGTTTTTTACGTCCGGTAAAACGCAACACTGTGATCGCTACAAAAACATGTTTCAGGTTCGGTAAAATAGACATAGAATATACCTTACCTTAGCCAGAAGGTATTCCAAAAAGAATAATTCCCAGTGATCGCATCACCATCGCGATTACCCGTGTATATGTCTATACTTGTGTATACGGGAAATAGGCTTCAGGCAACAACATCTTGAGGCGATCGCTGTGTCGCTCTGTCTCCGAGGAGGAGGAGCCCTTGCAAAAGCCAAGCCATTCCAGTTTAAAAGGTAGGTGATACTGTCAAAGGAAAAAGATTAAAGGATAAAAAAAATTGATATTACGTTTTTGGCACTCAACGCTTGGTGGTGAATCACGTGATATTGCGTTTTTGGCACCCAAAGAGTTAAGCCTGAGCCAGTACGAGATTGATATCATGGCATAAATCCATCTCTACAGAATGTATGAAAAAAAAAAAATAGCCAAGAGTAAAGACTCCAACCCTGTCAAAGCAGCAGTCAATGTGTATATTTTCAGCACTACGTTTGTTTACCAATGATTTTAAGTGTTATTAGTGAAATATGAGTTTATAGAAATAACCCTTATTGATGTGAGGATTTGGCGCAACCTAACTTTAGTGTAGTCTTTTGAGAGCTTTCGATGGGCTTTCGAATAATAAAAAAAAAACTACACATCCCAGCTCACGCCAGCCCCTGTCAATCATCTGACTTGTAGCGTTAACCTTTTTTCTTCTTATTTTCGGGATCATATCTCACG
The DNA here is from genome assembly GCF_963971535.1 of Notolepis coatsorum. Lineage (NCBI taxonomy): Eukaryota > Metazoa > Chordata > Actinopteri > Aulopiformes > Paralepididae > Notolepis > Notolepis coatsorum. Next base: position 100,641,622 of record NC_140167.1, on the reverse strand, counting down.
GGTGGAACACACCTGAACGCTATTGCCATAAAATAGAACGCAGTTAGTTTCTCTACCTTTCTGTGAACGTCTAGCAAAAAAACGGCATTGCAATCTGATGAAAAATGCCGGAGAAATGTACATGATAAAAAAGTAACTGTACTTACAGTTTAAAAATACGTTTTTTGCTGCCCTGTCAGGGGTGCCTGGTGGTACTAAATCCAGATTGAACTGTCAATTGAAAGGGGATATTTGGCCCGATCCATAGATGTGTGACATGGCCATAATAAGGTCATTTATAGACCTGATATTCTATAATCATATTTCAAATTGCATGTGTCCGGATGGCAGAATTCAGTACTGTATCTACAAAACCTCCTGTTAATCATCTGCCCTTTATTCATTTGCTTAGATCTTTTGTACACATGATCTCAAGAAGGTGCTGAATGAGCTCAGTTTTTCATGTCTGGTCAATTTTAGCATGGTGTTATTCACCGTCAAAGATGAAGAAATTTAATAAAATGTATATTCTCCTTTTGGTTCATTACAATTTACTCAAGCCTAGTAACGGACACAATATTTCTGACAATGGGAATACATTCCCTGAGATCCATAGATGTACCTACCTAGATACCAAGAACATGCAAATGGGCTTGTAGAAGTGGAGCAATCTTCCATTTACTTGGGTATGTACTTTTATGCAAATTTTCTGAAAATATGGCTAGGCCTTAACTCATTGACCGCCACGCTTAAGTGCGCCAGAGGGCGCTAGAGTGCCACCGCTTTAATCAATGGGAGGAGTGGGAGATTTGCGAGTGCTTAAAATATATCTTAAATTATGGCTATGGGTCTAATACACTCGTCGATTATCAGTGAGTTGCTTGCAGTCAACATGTACAAAACGGATTGTTTTTTCATCTGTACATTTCCGTTTGATACCGTTTTTAATACGAGTATAGTTTTGGTGATTTCTAGTAATTCCAGAGAAAGACGCGATAATAGCCTTTAGTGGAATACACAAAACACGTTCGACTGATTATCGAATCTTCCTGAAATCAACGCTAGATCATCATTATTGTCCTCCCTCGTGCATACATGAAATGGCCCTCGTAGCGCGGTCCCCCACCTCCTGCACCCAACGGAAAACAACCACACATACACACACAGATACAGCGTCGATCGGGTAGAAATACATATCAGATCAACGATCAAATTTATATATAATGCTCTTACCTTGTATCTGATGTAATGCAAAAGAAATAATCCAATTATCTGATCGCCATTTGAAGTACTGGGCGCGGAGGTCCGTGCCACGTTCAACAGCATTGCATATGAGGGGGGGGGGGGGGGGGGGGCAGCCTCGCAGATCTATCGTTGAAATCAGGTTACCTCGCCTGATTATTTAAACCAAGCCCGCACGGCTTGGATCGTCCCCGAAAAAAAACTACCATTACCAGTGGAGTGTAATACCAGCCAGAAGGCGTAGGGGGCGGTATTTGCCCTTTTGTGAGCTCAGACCCATTCCCAACGATAACATCAGGCTGGATGGATGAAAATGAATGGATATCGCTTAATAAAATAAATAACGATTAAAACCCCAGGCATTAAAGCGTTCCGTCTTGACACGGATATCCGTCCATTTGATTTGGAGTTCCGTCATTTGATTCGGAGTCGTGACGGATTTTAACCTGAGCCAATCGAAGGCGTCAAATATCATGAAAAATTGCTCTTTTTTTTCTACCGCAGCCGCAGCCAAGCATAGTCGTTGGCGAGCAATCGGCAGGACGCAGCGACTTGAGAGACCGGATTGCGCTAATAGTTCATCGTCGGAAATGTATAATAATCGCAAGATACATTCAGACAGTGTTGGATGAGATCTAACTACCGTACTTTTCGCACTATAAGCCGCAGCAGCTAAATTTAATGATGTGTACATATATAAACCGCACTGGACTATAAGCCGCAGGTGTTTTAATGTTTAATTACCATATGTAATTAGCATTGGGACACAATACTGTCGGACAAATAACAAGAATTAACTCATTTACAAGTTGTATTAAGTTTAGCAAATAAGGGAACAGATAAATAACATTTCAATGCAGTCAAAAAAGCAATATTTAGATTTTTACATTTTCGGGTTTGGTCACGTCGAGTCACATATAAGCCGCACCGTTATATAAGCCGCAGGGTCGAAAAATGGGGGAAAAAGCCGCGGCTTATAGTCCGAAAAGTACGGTAAATGGATTTATGGACACATTTATGCCCGGACCACAAAGCTTATCGAAGGGTTAGCGGCGGCACGACGGCTCTACCGGTGAGTCTCAGCCTGTTGTTATGACATGAAAATGTAATTCAGGGCTGTACACTGCCACGAGATGATCGCAAATTGCCCCTTAATTTGGCCCGTGCGAGTGGTAAATAATATTTGGGGGCAACCTTGCGAGTAGTGATTTCAACCCTTTTATTCGCATTTCACTCCTAAATTAATTTAAAAAAATAGTAAAACATTAGCCTACAACCAGGGCTGTACAGTGCGACATAATGCCGCGCTGCTATGGAAAAAATCTGTCGGCAATGAATGAATTTACTGCGATAGCCCGTGTGGGGAAAAAAAGATTTGCGTGTGAAGTGAATCTGGGTCACGCTATTTTACTTGGTAGTTGTAGTCTATCGTGCGATTAAATACCATGTCCCGTCTGCCTAGAGTCCATACACCCAACACCAAATCCCATAATTCCTAGCGAACAATCGAAACTGAATGTGGACTTCCTTTCACTAAGTTTAAGCCGCTAATTTTGCTCTGCAAGAAGAACGGAGCGGATATCAGTCCATCTTATGACAACCACGTCCGGTGTGGTGAGATGATAAGAGACCATAGCCGATTAAATTAAGTCAGATCTGGCAGTGATGATTGACGGGGACACACTTCTAACGTTCAGTTCAGCCATGCATTAGGTGAGTAGTAGCCCACTATTAGGACATGAAATACTGTCTACTTAAATGTCCCTCCGGGGATCAATAAAGTATCTTATCTATCTAATAATGAGACAATATGCAAATAAGATAATACTAATAATTGTCACGGTTTCCCGTATGAAAGTGGCTTGCAACTTACTGCTGGTAAAATCAACTGTTTATTTCTAGTTTTGCATAGTATTACATTCCTCTTCTATAAACAATCAAAGAGCCTCATACGGGTGAAATAAACCTTTTTGATTAGTCTTTCCTTCGAGCTAAGTTGAACTGAACATTTCACTGTCAAAAGCGCAAACTTAAACAAGGTTGCGTCGCAACACTGTTTTTAAAATAAAGGTAAATACCGTAGTAGCAGGGCTGTACGCTAAGCTTTTTCACTAGGGGCACACTTGCCCCTAAATGAGAAATTTAGGGGCAAAAAATATTTTTTAGGGGCACATTTTTTAATAACAATTTTACCATTATTTATATAGATATATATATATATGCAGCCAGCTCCATTGTATGTGTACTCTAGTAGCCTCCAGCTACGGCCAGGATTCTCCGGAGTTGCAGCTGGACCCTATACTGTAGCCTCCAGCTACGGCCAGGATTCTCCGGCGCTGCAGCTGGACCCTATTGACTATATTCAGCCTCAGCTCGAATACGCATCGACTCAGTGTTATAAGACATTGATATCAGGAGCTATCTGAACTATTTAGTTTAATGGGACGTTTCGTTTTGAACAGTAAGCTAACGCGAGCTATCATGCACTACTAGACTTGCTGGAGCATTTGTTGATATCAGTAGCTAGCCGGCTGGCAGGCTCACCGAGGTCCCAGTGTCCCACTAGAGACTAGTGTTTACAACAGCCACGGGTGCGGGAGGAGCAGCAGACGCCGCAGCTCTCTCCGTGTGTCTGAGTTCAGTTCAGTTCGGCTCACTATAGGAGGTCGAACGTGTCGAAAATATGAAGCAATACTAACTTTACTTTTCTTCATAGCTAAATCAGACAGTCAGCCAGTCTATCAGAGTGAGTGCTCAGTCGATTGTTCCCGCTGATCATACCTGCCGAGTGCTCACTGCTCAGCTCGCGTGAGTGACGTCATCGCGTCATCACACGCCTTGGATAATTTAGGAGTGAAATGCGAATGCAAGGCTTGAAAGCACTACTCGCAAGCCCGCCCCCAGATAATATTTACCAATCGCAACGGCCAATTAAAGGGGCAATTCGCGATAATCTCGCCGCAGTGTACAGCCCTGAGTAGGCCTCTCAATTCTTATAAAAAAAAGTCCCGGATATACATAAAACATTAATTGGCATAGATCTCTATAAACGGCCCAACACATTGATCACTTTAGGCACACCCTGAAACCAGTAACATCACAAATATGAAGCAGGTAATTACCCATAAAAATAATAAACCTTTCATGGGGTTATTTACAATAATAATTTCATTTTATTTATAAAGCACTTTTCATTGTGAAACAAAGGTATGCAGAGTTTCTTGTCGTCCTGATTAATGCAATGGTGTGTGTGTGTTGTGGTGATCTCATTCAAGGAGCACTACACAAGCGCGCGCACACACACAGTTTGTTGTTTTTGTTCCATTAGTGATTTACACACTTTCTCAGTTGGTTCATTATAAAAGATACAAACCTGAAAACAAACGCGCTTAAATGTTAAATAAAAGGACCACAGTAATGAGGTAGGAGGAACATATTTTTTTGCACTATAATGGTAAAATTGTTATTAAAAAAATTTGCCCCTAAAAAATATTCTGTGCCCCTAAATTTCTCATTTAGGGGCAAGTGTGCCCCTAGTGAAAAAGCTTAGCGTACAGCCCTGTAATTGTAGTGCTGTCAGACCCCGATACGGGTTGTCTTTTCCTTTTAGCTAACGCTATTAAATATAAATATACAGTGGAGGTTAAAATAAGAATGACTTTGCCTGAAAATAGAATAGAATAGACTTTACCATAAATCATAGGCTGATATACGCTACATTCTCTTTAAACATATAAATGCTACAGGACACAAGTAATAGATTTAATCACTTTTATTCTTTTAAACTTGGTCTGACCGACCTTCAGCATACATAGACCATGAACAGGCAGTAGATCCAGTAGAAACGCATGTCAGAAAACACGAGTCTTACGCCTCGCGCATCAATTCTTTCCTTGTTTACCGACGTCACATCCACCACCTGCTTAGTAGCTGCTTGCACTAACGTTACACACGCCTGCTATACCGATTAGCTAACGTTGGCATAATGACGTTAATGGAAGGAGTACTAGCCACTAAAAAGAAAACCCACTGCGGTGTTCTCAGACGAAAAGGATGAGTGGCACCACCCAACAAAAGAAAGTTTCAAGTGGAAGTTTGAAGAGACTGGCTAGGGCCTAGGCTACTGCCGGCTGTAGTGGTGACTTGAGTTGTTAACTTGTTCCGTGTCCCGCAACTATGTCAAAAAGAAAAACGGAAACAACACATTTGTCATTGTCGTGTTACTTCACAGTACCCCCTCCTAATGTACAGTCTCCTCCCCATATGTATATAATCTCTGTTAGGATCTATGGGTAACAGTACTGTATATTTGCATATAGTATATGTCACAAATGTAACATTACTATATACCTGTAGTATGTCATGTATGTCCCTATGTCATAAATGTCACTATGAATTGAAAATGGGGGACCCTGATGTAAACAAGACGAACGTCTTTCTCTGGTCTGCATCCCCTTAACAATTGTGTGTATTGAGCTGTACTGTATTGTACCCATTCTGCAATCTGTTAATAACAATCAATCAATCAATATTGAACAGATTGCAGAATGGGTACAATACAGTACAGCTCAATACACACAATTGTTAAGGGGATGCAGACCAGAGAAAGACGTTCGTCTCGTTTACATCAGGGTCCCCCATTTTCAATTCATAGTGACATTTATGACATAGGGACATACATGACATACTACAGGTATATAGTAATGTTACATTTGTGACATATACGATATGCAAATATACAGTACTGTTACCCATAGATCCTAACAGATTATACATATGATGATGAAGAAACTACATTGGAGGAGGTTGGGTGGAGGGGAGGGGGGGGGGGGTGGAACTGTACATTGGAGGTGGGAGGGGGGGGGGGGGGGTAACTGTACATTGGATTATCGACGAAACCGAAACAAGTAGGCTCCCTTAAAACACTAACTCTATTTAAAAAAAAATACAGTGGAGGTTAAAATAAGAATATGACTTGGCCTGAAAAAAAGTTCAGTCAGGAGATATTTTTTTGCTTTAATCCCTGAAACCCGACTATACTCGTGAATGGCGCTGAACAGTCGGCGAGTTAACCTGACTATCATCGGGTCTGGCGTCCAATGAGTTAAGAGGTTAAGTCACTTATAGAATTGGGACTACTGTATGCTTATTGCTCCATTAAACAGGGTCTTCCTTGTTATGAAAAACCTTCAAAAGGCAGAGCATTTCAAAATTGCGTTATCCAAGCCTGGAAAAGTTACGGAACATTGCACAGATCAAAAATATAATTTTTAACTACATAAGTAACCGAACACCTGAGACATGCTGATCAGCAAAACATTTGATGTTAAGTATTGGTCATGGAAATTGAACTTTATGTCGATCAAAACCTGTAGTGCCGGTCTGAGAGCTCTGTTTTGTGTGTGTGTTCACAGGAGTATATCCACAGGGTGGGCAGAACGGCTCGCGGCATCAACGGACAAGGCCACGCCCTCCTGATCCTCCGGCCGGAAGAGCTGGGCTTCCTGCGCTTCCTCAAACAGGCCAAGGTAACCAGGAGAGCTTCCTCAAACAGGCCTAGGTAACCAGGAGAGCTTCCTCAAACAGGCCTAGGTAACCAGGAGAGCTTCCTCAAACAGGCCTAGGTAACCAGGAGAGCTTCCTCAAACAGGCCTAGGTAACCAGGAGAGCCTCCTCAAACAGGCCTAGCTAACAAGGAAAGCCTCCTCAAACAGGCCTAGGTAACCAGGAGAGCTTCCTCAAACAGGCAAATGTAACCAGGAGAGCTTCCTCAAACAGGCAAATGTAACCAGGAGAGCCTCCTCAAACAGGCAAATGTAACCAGGAGAGCTTCCTCAAACAGGCCATAAGTAACCAGGAGAGCTTCCTCAAACAGGCCATAAGTAACCAGGAGAGTTTCCTCAAACAGGCCATAAGTAACCAGGAGAGCTTCCTCAAACAGGCCATAAGTAACCAGGAGAGTTTCCTCAAACAGGCCATAAGTAACCAGGAGAGCTTCCTCAAACAGGCCATAAGTAACCAGGAGAGCTTCCTCAAACAGGCCATAAGTAACCAGGAGAGCTTCCTCAAACAGGCCATAAGTAACCAGGAGAGTTTCCTCAAACAGGCCATAAGTAACCAGGAGAGCTTCCTCAAATAGGCTAATGTAACCAGGGGAGCTTCCTCAAACAGGCCATAAGTAACCAGGAGAGCTTCCTCAAACAGGCTAATGTAACCAGGGGAGCTTCCTCAAACAGGCTAATGTAACCAGGAGAGCTTCCTCAAACAGGCCTAGGTAACCAGGGGAGCTTCCTCAAACAGGCTTAGGTAACCAGGAGAGCTTCCTCAAACAGGCCAAGGTAACCAGGAGAGCTTCCTCAAACAGGCCTAGCTAACAAGGAAAGCCTCCACAAACAGGCCTAGGTAACCAGGAGAGCTTCCTCAAACAGGCCTAGGTAACCAGGGGAGCTTCCTCAAACAGGCCTAGGTAACCAGGAGAGCTTCCTCAAACAGGCCAAGGTAACCAGGAGAGCTTCCTCAAACAGGCCAAGGTAACCAGGAGAGCTTCCTCAAACAGGCCTAGCTAACAAGGAAAGCCTCCTCAAACAGGCCTAGGTAACCAGGAGAGCTTCCTCAAACAGGCAAATGTAACCAGGAGAGCTTCCTCAAACAGGCCTAGGTAACCAGGAGAGCTTCCTCAAACAGGCAAATGTAACCAGGAGAGCTTCCTCAAACAGGCCATAAGTAACCAGGAGAGCTTCCTCAAACAGGCCATAAGTAACCAGGAGAGCTTCCTCAAATAGGCCATAAGTAACCAGGAGAGCTTCCTCAAACAGGCCATAAGTAACCAGGAGAGCTTCCTCAAACAGGCCTAGGTAACCAGGAGAGCTTCCTCAAACAGGCCTAGGTAACCAGGAGAGCTTCCTCAAACAGGCCTAGGTAACCAGGAGAGCTTCCTCAAACAGGCCAAGGTAACCAGGAGAGCTTCCACAAACAGGCCTAGGTAACCAGGAGAGCTTCCTCAAACAGACCTAGGTAACCAGGAGAGCTTCCTCAAACAGGCCTAGGTAACCAGGAGAGCTTCCACAAACAGACCTAGGTAACCAGGGGAGCTTCCTCAAACAGGCCTAGGTAACCAGGGGAGCTTCCTCAAACAGGCCTAGGTAACCAGGAGGCCTGTATCAGTTCCGCAACCGTTTCCATTTCCGGGGTAGGCCTGATTGGCCGCGACAGGCACGTGACGCGCGTGGCACGCCCCCGCGGCAGCGGCAATCGCGCTACTGCTGGAGTTCACTTCGCCTTTCACATCGCTGCCGTTGGCGAAAGCAGGATGAGAGAGCGTAGATTTCGCTGTGTATCATTTTATCATTTAACATTTGAAAGGCATACATTGTTGTCATACAGAAGTACAGAATACTTTTATCCAAAATGCTTCTTACTGTTACACTGTTAGAGACTGTGCTAGACAAATTAATGACTAATTCGGTCAGAAATAACGTAACTAATAACGTTAGTAAGCACTGCTTATATGCTTATTATGTCTGCGGGAGTGCAGGGTACAGTAAACGTTTCTCCCGGTACATTCTGAAGAGCACACCGCTGTATGTTGGAGAACCAGCGGTCTTCCGCTCCTCCTCACTCGAGTGAGAGCAAAGCCGTGCACAGCTCAGCCCTGTGTGAGACGCGAGGAGGAGATGGGAGTCCTTCCAATCGGAATATGTTGTTTCTTTACACATATGTTGGATTATGAATATGTCTTTATAGCTACAAATGAATGACTAATTCGGTCAGAAAGCAGTAACACAACAGTTGCAATGTTGTGTTACTGCTTCTCGGCATAAGCCCCAATAAGACCGTCACCAGAGCTCAGCGATGCCACTCGCGTGAGCATATTCTCCCCGCTGGTGATCGCAGCACGGAGGGTCGCGGACCAGCCTGGCAGCATAGCTATAAAGACATATTCATAATCCAACATATGTGTAAAGAAACAACATATTCCGATTGGAAGGACTCCCATCTCCTCCTCGCGTCTCACACAGGGCTGAGCTGTGCACGGCTTTGCTCTCACTCGAGTGAGGAGGAGTGGAAGACCGCTGGTTCTCCAACATACAGCGGTGTGCTCTTCAGAATGTACTGGGAGAAACGTTTACTGTACCCCGCAGACATAATAAGCATATAAGCAGTGCTTACTAACGTTATTAGTTACGTTATTTCTGACCGAATTAGTCATTCATTTGTCTAGCACAGTCTCTAACAGTGTAACAATAAGAAGCATTTTGGATAAAAGTATTCTGTACTTCTGTATGACAACAATGTATGCCTTTCAAATGTTAAATGATAAATGATTAAATGATACACAGCGAAATCTACACTCTCTCATCCTGCTTTCGCCAACGACAGCGATGTGAAAGGCGAAGTGAACTCCAGCAGTAGCGCGCTTGCCGCTGCCGCGGGGGCGTGCCACGCGCGTCACGTGCCTGTCGCGGCCAATCAGGCCTACACTGGAAATGGAAACGGTTGCGGAACTGATGCAGGCAACCAGGAGAGCCTCCACAAACAGACCTAGGTAACCAGGAGAGCCTCCACAAACAGACCTAGGTAACCAGGGGAGCTTCCTCAAACAGACCTAGGTAACCAGGAGAGCTTCCTCAAACAGGCCTAGGTAACCAGGGGAGCTTCCACAAACAGACCTAGATAACCAGGAGAGCTTCCTCAAACAGGCCTAGATAACCAGGAGAGCTTCCTCAAACAGGCCTAGATAACCAGGAGAGCCTCCTCAAACAAAGGTAACCAGCTCCAATTCTTAGTTGACAATAGGGTTGGGTACCGTTCACATTTGAACCGATACCGGTACCCGGCGGTATCTTTTTCCAGTTCTTTCATTATAACAAGGTGTATTTCTGTTGTAAAACTAAACTAAAGTCTAAACTTCTCAATTTCAACATTGTTATCACACCACATAAACTAAAAACCCCTCCCTACCTCCCTCTCCCAAACCGTTCCTACAACAATTTTTTTTTGTTTCATGATCATGTATACATTTATGTGTTATAGCAGACTTAATGATTTTAGAATATTTCAGCTAATGAAATTAAATGTTTATCATCAACTATCCAGTTAGTTTTTATAGTGTAACATTTTTGGCTACTTTAAATCATTGAACATAGAGGGAGAGAGGCTCAGCCCCCCCGTTTCCTCACTAATGGAACTGGAAACTGAAACTTGTTGAGCGTTTCCAGGGTTGGCTTAGCTTAGTTAGTGGCTAACGTTAGCTTAGCTTAGTGATGTTCATTGTCAACAGACATAAAAAACACATGCAATTCCAGTCCTACCCATTCAATCAACAAATACAATCATGAACTAACTAAGGTATGACAAGTACTGATACCTAGAGGCTATTATTTTATCTTCTGATGTGGAATCTAGACAACTCTCATGTTCTGCTGTCGAGGCTTCAACAATAAAGAAGAAATTGGGCAAGAAATATTCCAAAAGAAGCATGTTGTTCTGTTTGCAACAAACAAAGCGATAAAGCGAGTTCTTCAATCCCAGAAGAAGGACAACTAAATCTGTCCCATTTGGTTAAGAAAATATATAATGATAATATCCCCACACACTATACGTCCCATGTCACAATACGTCACCAAAGTGGACAAGTGCACTTGGCTTAGTGAGGAGAAATGGCATGGGGTGTTACTGAGTGGACTAGGACCCTAATAACGGATCAGGGTATTGAATGAGGTAACCGTAGCAACCAGCTTCACAGCTGCTGATATTATCTTTGTTTATGGTAACCAAGGTGTTGACCACAAGACAAATGGACACAACTAATGTTAATAACTAATGTTATAGTTATACTAATGTTCATAACATTGTGTTTTCTTTTCTTCCTTCTTTTGTCCAGGTCCCGTTGAGTGAGTTTGAATTTTCTTGGACTAAAGTCTCTGATATCCAGGCCCAGGTAATTAGACCCTTTATCCATGTCTTACTCAGTGAGGGGGGGTAATTACTTGCATGTAACTCAATTACAGTAATCTGATTTATATTAAATACAAAATAAATAAATTGCTAAGAAATGCAAATGACCCTTAACACTTTGAATGCCCATCACAAGATTTCTCGGGATATCAGCCCGCGGGTTGAATGCCCATCATGAGAATTCTCAGATTTTTTTTAAATTAGCGATCTGAATTCATATTTCATCAACCGAGTCTACCGTTGGTAATCCTGCCCCGCCAGGCGCTCAGATGTGAAAAAAGCGCCCCCTATCATCTCACAGATGGTAATGCACCATTTTGGATTGGACTCGATGAAAATGGATGAGAAAAAAAATCTCCGGAATCCACATTTTACTTCTCACGCATGTAACCGGAGCCGATCAGATTCATTCTGGACCCTCGGCACAGCGTGTAATATGTGTTTTACAGTATACCCGTGGGATCAATAAAAGGATCGATTTTTGGAATGGCGATCAGGAATTGGAATAATCCATTTGGATACCATGAAAATGAATCGATAAAAAAACAATCCGCTTCAACAATGTTGACTGGAAATGAGTCATTGATAATGCGACGGGCAGATTACACACACAGCCATAATTTAAAACATAGATTAGGCGATATTAATGCTAACATTGCAGTGGATGGTGGGCATTCAAGCACTAAATGTGCGCCCCCTGCTGGGCACTGAAAGTGTTAATAATCTCAGTGTAAGTGAGTTAGATGGACTGAGACAACATCAGATAGGTATTTTAAAATAGGTGGAGTATACAATGTCTTGAGAGCCAGTCCGTGTTTTCCTTTTTACCCCCTTGAATGCCCACATCCACTCCAATGTTAACGTTAATATCGCCTAATCTATGTTTTAAATTATGGCGATGTGTCTAATCTGCCCGTCGTTTATCAAAGACTCATTTTCGAGTCAACATTGTCAAAGCAGATTGTTTTTTTATCGCTTCATTTCCGTGTTCTACCATTCTGAAAAGCACTCTGTTTCACTGAAAAAAGAAGAGATTCCCTGATAATCGCCTTTTCCTGGAATATTCTAGAACAGTGGTTCTCAAACTGTGGTACGCGTACCACTAGTGGTACTTGGTGGTACTGCTGGTGGTACGTGAACATTTTATAAAAAGAAAAAAAAAAGAAAAAAAATATTATATATATATATATTTTTTTTTTCAGTCAGGCCACTGAACTTAGAAGCAGGCCAGGCCAGTGTTTCTAGTTGTGGTGGCGCGATAGTTAGATAACCTAAGTGGGGAACAACCAGGAGATCACTGTGACAGAGTAATGCAGTCTAAACAGTCATAAATCTTTTATTCAACTTCAGCCCTGATCATAACCATTTATATTTTTTGATTTTTTTGGTAATGTCAGATAAAAAATGAAATACTCCCACTTTTCTGAAAAGAGTTGTTGTTAAATCTGACATTACAAAAAATGCATCAAAATCTGAGTTGTTGCTAATCATTGACACATGCCTAGCCTGTAATAATCCCCCCCAGAAAAATGTACTTTGCATTTGATATATTGAAAATATTGTGTTTTTTTTTTTTTTTTTACAATAATTTGTGATGCCATCACACAAACTGGCATTTAAAGGGTTACAATTCGAAAATGTATTGAATGTGTTTATTATTATTTTTTGATGCCCATCACAAACACTGGAATTTAAAGGGTAAAAATTTAATAAAATCCTGCACCAGAATGCAGGAAATTAAGTCTTTGTAACAAAATAATTCCTGGTGGGGGACCCCCACTTAGAAAGTGGCCTGACTGAGGCTATATTTCACTATATTTCCTATAGCCTGAATTATTTCCCCAGTCCGGCCCTGCTTATGTGAGTTGTCAATGGACAACAACATGCTGTGTGTGAGTGAGTGAGTGAGTGAGTGAGAGAATTGGGTACATTTGCTGAAATACAATGCCCCTTGCATTGTATGAGTTGTGTGGAAGAGTTTGCTAGTTCTAGTGCTACCCCTTTGTACATTGTGTCTGACAAAAGTTAACAATAAATAATGGTATTAGGAATACATTTGCCTCCTGCGTGAACTGTGCATAGCTGAATAGACTGTATTTTAACGTCGGCCATATGGTGGTACTTGGAGAGCCAGCTACCTTCTCAGGTGGTACTTGGTGTAAAAAGTTTGAGAACCACTGTTCTAGAACGTTGTCATTTGTCGGCCTATTTATGAATTGTTTTCAAATAAACGCTAGATGATCGATAGTATATGTGTATGCATGCACGCTCGTGCCGCGCGCTGAAAATCGATTCTCCTATTTCCTGACGGCGCGCACAGTGAAACGGCAATATCACATAATCACATAAAAGCTTATATATCCGTGAAAACAAGTCTGATTATCCTTAGACTTGTTATATGATTCCTTACCTGAGATCAGATGGTATCCAAATGGATTATTCCAATTCCTGATAGCCATTCGAAAAAATCGATATTTTTATTGATTCACCGTGTATACAGTAAAACACACAGCTCCGATGCTCCAGAGTGAACTCTGGTAGACCCCAGTTACATGAGTGAGAAGTAAAATGTGGACTGCGGTAGGGCTGGGCGATATAACGATAAATATCGCGATATATTTTAATAATCGATATCGATATCGTAATGGCTTTGCTTGTCCAAATGACAATACTGACCAAATTGAGATTTATTTTTCTCTTGTCCATTTATTTTGTTTGCTTTCTAATTTAAAATACAGTTTGAAACCGTCTGTACACAGTAGGCTATGTGTGCTAGCAGAACTAGACTCCAGTCACGAGTCACGGTGCACATGTGCGGTGGTTTGTCCACCAAAAAAGCGCCAAAAGATCGAAAATAAACTAGCAGAGCCAGAAAATTGTTTTTTTTTCTCATTCATTTGCATCGAGTGTTACGACCCTGGCTAAAAAGCACGCAACCTATGTGCAAACCAACACCAAAACCCTGTGCTCTAACTCAAAATGCTACTATATCAAGGAACTATTAGTGTAAACCAAAGGACAAGGACTGGAAGAACGTGACAGCTCTTCCTCTAAGCACAGACACTGCATGTGTGTTACCAGGGCTGGTTTTAAAGCTCCCAGCAGGTAACCAATCAGCACTAATTAGCTAATTGGCAGCCCTCAACCTGCATGCACAGTGACACAGGAGTGATCAGGCTCCTGGTACATAACATCGAGTTCAATCAAAAGGGTGAATTACCACCTGGGAGACGATAGGGGGCGCTTTTTTCACATCTGAGCGCCTGAGGTAGCTGAATTTCCAACGGTCGGCTCGGTTGATGAAATATGATTTCAGATCGCTAAAAAAATATATAGAAAAAAACGAATATTCTCGTGAGTGGGCATTCAACCCGGGGGGTAATAACACGAGAAAACTCGTGGGTGGCATTCAAAGTGTTAATGGACTGACTGACTCCCCATTGTTGAAACATGCATGTGCGAGTGTCATGACCAGGTCTGGCTTAACTAGGCTTGCCTAGTGTTATTTATGTTTAAAATCTTATTTTATAATTGTTTTGCTGGTCCCTAGTGTTTTATTTATATTGGTTTTGCTGTTCCCTAGTGTTATTTTATTTTATAATTGTTTAGCTTTTCCCTAGTGTTTTATTGTATAGTTGTTTTGCTGTTCCCTAGGGTTATTTTATTTTATAGTTGTTTTGCTGTTCCCTAGTATTTTATTGTATATTTGTTTTGCTGTTCCCTAGGTTTATTTTATTTTATAATAGTTTTGCTGTTCCCTAGGGTTATTTTATTTTATAATAGTTTTGCTGTTCCCTAGTGTTATTTTATTTTATAGTTTTGCTGTTCCCTAGTGTTATTTTATTTTATAATAATTTTGCTGTTCCCTAGGGTTATTTTATTTTATAATAGTTTTGCTGTTCCCTATTGTTGTTTTATTTTATAATAATTTTGCTGTTCCCTAGGGTTATTTTATTTTATTTTATAATAGTTTTGCTGTTCCCTAGTGTTATTTTATTTTATAATAGTTTTACTGTTCCCTAGTGTTATTTTATTTTATAGTTGTTTTGCTGTTCCCTATTGTTATTTTATTTTATAATAGTTTTGCTGTTCCCTAGGGTTATTTTATTTTATAATAGTTTTGCTGTTCCCTAGGGTTATTTTATTTTATAATAGTTTTGCTGTTCCCTAGTGTTATTTTATTTTATAATAGTTTTGCTGTTCCCTAGTGTTATTTTATTTTATAATAGTTTTGCTGTTCCCTAGTGTTATTTTATTTTATAGTTGTTTTGCTGTTCCCTAGGGTTATTTTATTTTATAATAGTTTTGCTGTTCCCTAGTGTTATTTTATTTTATAATAGTTTTACTGTTCCCTAGTGTTATTTTATTTTATATTTGTTTTGCTGTTCCCTAGTGTTATTTTATTTTATATTTGTTTTGCTGTTCCTCAGCTGGAGAAGCTGATAGAGAAGAACTACTACCTCCACAAGTCTGCCCAGGAGGCCTACAGGTGCTACGTGAGAGCCTACGACTCGCACTCGCTCAAACAGATCTACTGCGTCAACACCCTCGACCTCCCCATGGTGGCGCTCTCCTTCGGCTTCAAAGTGCCCCCCTACGTGGACCTCAGTATCCTTTTCTACTGCACTGACCGTAGAGGGGCCTTCTTACATGCCCGCTCTAAATGTTCACTGAGCGTTGAGTTGTCTTTGTATATGCCCTGCTCTAAATGTTGCACGTGTAATGCATTTTTAGTCCATTTGTTTGTTTTTGAAATAAAAAATTACTCGAGTAGTGCTAAATACATTTTTAGAATGCATCTTTTTTTTTTTAAACTTTGACCAGTCAGCTGGTTCTTTTTAGCGTTTATCGCTTTTTCGTCGCATTCATACTTGGTCAAGTTCGACCGACAGAAGCAGGCTGAAAGGGTTCAGATGGGGGGAAGACACTCTGGGAAAGGCACGGCTGCCGTCCGGGATTCGAACGCGCTCAGCCCCAGATCCGCGCGAGCGCGGTTGTCCACGGCGCTGAAATAGCACTCGCGGTACGTGGTGAGCTACTGGAGCTCCCCTAGAATGCATCTTAAAGCGCATGGCACACGTGGGCATAACAATGCACAGCAATATACTGATAATATATTGTCAGTCGAAACAGTCAATTACCATTTGTAATAATTACATTACCTCCACTCTGTCTGCAGCATGTCTCTCTGCTCTCTGAACCGCATGTACCCATATACATAATACTAGTCTATGAATGCTACGCAAAGTGGGTGACATGTTGTTGGCACAATTTGGAAATGCACAAACGCAAACCTCTGTTTTTATCTTTCAGTTAACGCTAAGCTAGCTTTCAACACAACGTTTTTGCGGTGCACTCTCATGTTCCACAACTGACCAGTGTTGTCTTCCTGCAACAACTCACTCCTCACACGATTTTATGTTTCAGTGGCCCAAACAAGCACTTTTGGTGATTTAAAAAAAAAATATATATTTATATATATAAGAATTTGAGCACCATTCAATCAAAATCCACTCGAGTTCAGTTGAAACGACGACTACGTGAGTAATAGAATAGAATAGAAATACTTTACAGAACAAAGTCACGAATAAGAATAACAAAACAAATTGCCTAAGAATAGAATGGAATAAGTGCTACATTTAGGGACTGTTGCACTGAACGTGCTCCTCCTCTCAGCCAAGTCTGTGTATAGTGGGTGGCCTGGAGCTTATAAGGCTCCTCCTCTCTGCCACCATCGCTAGAGAGTCCAGCTCCACCCCAACCACGCTACTGGCCTTCCTGACCAGCTTATCCAGCCTGTTTGCATCCCCCGCTCTCAGTCCGCTGCCCCAGCAGGTCACAGCGTACAAGAAGGCGCCCGCCACCACCGACTGGTAGAACATCCTCAACATCCTTGTACAGACATTGAAGGATCTCAGCCTTCTGAGTAAGTAGAGTCGGCTCTGGCCCTTCTTGTAGAGTGCCTCTGCGTGTTTTGACCCGTTCAGTTTGTTGTCGACGTGCACACCGAGGTATTTGTAATCCTCAACCATGTCCACATCGACTCCCCTGATGGAAACGGGAGGACACAGGTGCACTCCTCCTCCTCCCCAGCTCCACAACCAGTTCCCTGGTCTTCGCCACATTTAGCTGCAGGTTTTTTTTATTGCACCATGTGACGAAGTCCACTACCAGTTCCCGGTATTCCCTCTCATCACCGTCCTTTATACATCCCACTATCATAGTCATTAGAAAACTTCTGAAGGTGGCAGGACTCTGACCGATAGTGGAAGTCGTTGGTGTAGACTGTGAAGAGGAAGGGAGAGAGGACTGTCCCCTGCGGGGCCCCGGTGTTGCTGACCAGTCTGTCTGACACACGGCTCCATAGGCGCACACACTGTGGTCTGCCCGTCAGATAGTCCACAACCCAGGACACCAGGGGGGCCTCTACCTGCATCGCCTCCAACTTCTCACCCAGCAGCCCAGTCCTTATGGTATCAAAATCACTAGTAAAAAACATGACTCACAGAGCTCCCCGGCTTGTCTAGGTGAGTGTAGGCTCTGTTCAGCAGGTAGATGACAGCATCCTCTACCCCCAGGTCTAGGTGAGTGTAGGCTCTGTTCAGCAGGTAGATGACAGCATCCTCTACCCCCAGGTCTAGGTGAGTGTAGGCTCTGTTCAGCAGGTAGATGACAGCATCCTCTACCCCCAGGTCTAGGTGAGTGTAGGCTCTGTTCAGCAGGTAGATGACAGCATCCTCTACCCCCAGGTCTAGGTGAGTGTAGGCTCTGTTCAGCAGGTAGATGACAGCATCCTCTACCCCCAGGTCTAGGTGAGTGTAGGCTCTGTTCAGCAGGTAGATGACAGCATCCTCTACCCCCAGGTCTAGGTGAGTGTAGGCTCTGTTCAGCAGGTAGATGACGGCATCCTCTACCCCCAGTCGGGGCTTGTAGGCGAACTGGAGTGGGTCTAGCTGGGGTTTGATCACCGGGCGGAGTTGCTCCACGACCGGCCTGTAGTCCTTGGACGTGCTGGGACGCGGGCACTTAGGGACAGGGATCACACATGAGTTTTTTTCTCACAGTGTCGGGACTCTGCAGCCTCAGAGACTAGCCGGGGGGCGCCGTATCAAACCTGTTGTAAAACAGGTTTAGCTCATTAGCCCGGTCTACAGCTCCATCCACTCCACTTCCCCTTGCCGGTTTAATGCCGGTTATGGTCTGCATTCCAGTCCACACTTGTTTGATGTCATTGTTCTCCAGTTGGCCCTCCAACTTCCTCCTGTATTTGTCTTTGGCCTCTCTGAGGTTGGTTTTCAGAAGCCCCTGAACTCGTTTGACCTCCTCCCTGTTACCTGCGTTGAAAGCCCTCTTCTTCTCGTTTAGTAGGGCTTTGATGTCCTTAGTGACCCACGGTTTATTGTTAGGGTAGCAGGTAACAGTCCTTGATGGAACATTGGAGTCCACACACAAGTTGATGTAGTCTGTGAGGCACTCTGTGAGCCCATCAATGTCCTCTCCATGGCGCTCACAAGAGTGCCTGCCTTACTCACGCCCATCCCTATTTCACTCTCAATGTTGTTTTCAGATTATAGATATTTGACGTGATTCATTTCAATTACAAGTTACGTGAAGTTTGATTCCCACATGATAAAGTGTTTTTCGTCAAGAAAGAGCATTGTTTCCTTTAACCTCTGCAACAGACGTCCACAGCAGCAAAGGAGTCAAGAATCAGAAGAGAGGCGGTGGAGGAGGATTTGGCTTCCAGAAGACCAAGGGCGTCCACAAGGCCAAGATCTTCAAGCATATCAACAAGGGAAAGGGAGACAAGAGGCAGTTCTCTCGCTAAACTCTTCTAAGAACAAGGCTTCCTGGACTCTTTGTTTCCTATGCTTGTAGGTTATGGGGAGAATGGGCCATTTGTCCTTTACATTTACTTAGAAATGTATATATGGAGTCTTGTGGTGTATAGCGCAAACTTGTGGCCCTGTTTCTCCAATTTGATCCCTGTAACTTGTTAAATAGGTGTTTTCTAAGGCCAAATCCCAATGTCCAGACTACAGACTCGCAGACTGAGTCCGAGAGGATGCAAGTGTTCTGAGAAAGAAGAGCATTTGAAACGGCCCTCCCCATGTCAATCAACAGAATCAACATCACAGCGCCAACAACCCAAGCCCTTGGATGTTATTATAAAAGTATGAATGTGGGTTTATAATAAATCCACTGGTTCTGCATAAGCATGTAAAATGGGCCTTAACAAAATACATTATATATTTTATAATATACATACAAGGCATATCATGTTTTTCGACCACTCTGTGTATTTTACCTTTTCTGCGTAATGATTATTTAAGTAAATCATGGTGTTGGAACATTGTTTTAGACCGACATGGAACGGCTCAAACAGATTACATCAGAACCCTCATGGACTGGATTTTCTCATCAGCTCAGGCCTGGGCGGTATAATCTTTTTCACCGTCATACCATGATGACCTAATACCCCGGTGTACGGTATATGACGTATGACTTCATTTTCATCAGCGGGGGGGGCGCAACCCGTGTTACCAAGTAAACAAATCGTGGAGATGGCCAGTTAGCCCGCAGCATCCGAGTGCTACTATCCTTGGCTCTCAGAATGGTAGCCACTAGCCAGAAGCCCGCAGCATCCTAGTAATACTAACGTTAACTCTCAGAATGGTAGCCAGGAGCCCCGCAGCACCCTAGTACTAGTAACGTTAGTATTGTGTATTCAAAAACGCACCGGACTGCGACGTAACGTTTTACCGTTTATTTGCTTGCTCCACCAGTCCACAACAACACACACTCGTTACCACAACGCTTTACGGTATTTTCACAGCACTGTCGCAACATTACCGTGAAGCGTGACCACCGTTGTGATACACATACACAACAGTTAGCTCTCAGAACAGCCAGTTAGCCCGCAGCACCAGGCAGCAATGGTAAGCGCGTCTCATTTAATTTCCAGTGAAGCAGGATTTCCCCTCCTCCTGTGTGTAGACAACCAGCTCTGCGGCTCCCTCCACTAGTGAGCATAGATGCCTGCGTAATAGAGCACTCGGAGCATCTGCTCTCCCACTATTGAACTTGGGGGAGCAAAGGTATGCTCTTGCTCCACCACTTTTTTATCATATGAAAAATATGATATATCCCCCCCAATATATAAATCTAACCATAACTACGTAATTTCAATCAAATTAATAATACGCAATGACACTTAATAGCACATTTTTAAGTTTCCATAGATTGCGACGCCCCCCCCCTGCCCCCCCATATGGTTTGATCCAGTGCCTCCCCACCCCAGCAGACAGTGGCGCACGGCGCTGCAGGTAGGCTGAGTGTAAATACAGCAACGTGTGTGTCATTGGTGGCAGGCAGGATTTTCCAGTAAGTTGTTCAAACAAAAGATTGTTAGACATGTCTTTACTATTGATTGGTAGAACTTCTACCACGCAATACAATAAAAGTGTTTCACGTCCCGAAATGCCATCTGGTCATACCGTAAATCCTCTAATAATAATAATAATAACAACGTTTCCCTCTGGTTGGCGTTAGCTTTAGTGCTAGCCGCTAGCTAACGTTGTCATATTATCTAGACATGTGGTGTCAGCTGGATGACGTTGACTTCGTTTGCAAATGTTAACGTTCGCTATCTATATGGCAGACGAGCAGGGCCGGATTAACGATGGCCGCGGCCCGTGGGCCTCTAGTGACGAGGGGCCTCCAAAAAAAAAAAAAAATCTTGCACCCCCACTTTCAACTATAACTAGGCGGCCATGCTAGTGAGGACTGGTCTCGCCCTCTGCTGGCGTGTGTGTGCAGTGCACTACAACCAACCACTGTTAAAACTCTGTTTCACTGTAATATAAACAAACGGATCTGTGATTTTGACGTATTGGTTTTCAATACCGTTTTTGATTTCTAAATACCCTGGTATACTGTCATACCGCCCAAGCCTATCATTACAAGGTCTTTAGCCCAAAGTCTTGCGCCTGCAAGTCCAGACATTGAGATTCAACCTAAATGTTGACGGAACTTTTCTGTGGACTTTGTTTTTAAGGACGACCCCTGCATTCCTTCCCTGGTGTCATTTGTACAACTTTGTACCCTCTTTTGCTCATAATTGTACAATTTGTTTCCAAATAATTCTTAATAAATGGATTATTAAATCTATTTACATCTGTTTTTGTGTGCTGCTGAACCATAAACTTCATACTCAACAAAAGGTGCTATAGATTAATTCAGCCACTAGATGCCACACTAGACCACCAGCATGTTATTTATCCAATTGGGTGCATTCCACGTGGAGAAATAGGAAATGGGAGGGGATACAGCAACATGTCAACAACTTTGGACCCACAAACTTACATTAAATTATAAATTAATTAATACTTGGGTGGCGTAGCGGAGTTTGCGCTCGTCACCAATGCAAGAGACTCCGGTCTCGACTTCCCGAGTCAGCATTGCCTGCGGCTTGGACCAGTCGTCATACTGGCTCAATTGGCAGAGGTAGCGGGTGGAAAGTCGATGGGTGGGGATTGGACGTTGTGGACACCGACTCCTACAGGTCGGTTGGGTGACGCCTGTACAGCAGAGACAGGAAGTATCGGGGGCAGCGAGCCTCCCACGCGTTACTCCTCGCCACTGAGAGTCCGCGCTGTCTGGTGAAAAGATGCGACAGGCTGCCTTGTGTACCGGAGGGGACACGTGATGCAAGGCTTCTATCCTCACTACAGCCGACCAGTGGGAGGCATAGTCTAGCAATGTTCAAGACAGGAGGGGAGAATTGGCGATACGAAATTGGGATGGGAGAAAAATAGAAAATGAGAAAAAGTGGATACATTTTTTTTTATTCTTTTTTGGGGTGGCAGAATGAATACTTTTTGTCTGCACCTTTATGAAAGCTTGATGTATTTTATAAAAATATTTATCTATAGCACCTTTAACTCATTGACCGCAGGGGATTAGACAGGTCCCGTTCTAGCACTGCCACGCTTTACAAGATAGGAGTGTTGGTAGAGCTATAACTATATACTATATTATAGCTATGGATACAATACTATGGCCCATTTGACATCACCTATCTATTGTTCAATATGTGAAAAAGAATAAATTTTTAATCCATACCTTCCCGTGTTATACCGTGGTGAATATAAGCAGTGATGCAGTGGCGGTACCACGCCGTCCTAGTAGTTCGCTGAGCAGAAGTGCGCGCAATCGCGCATGGATGTGCACGCGCGCACACAAAAATGCGTTCACAATTGTCACTGGACTCGTCGCGCCAATGCGCCAAGTACCCGGCCGGCACTTATCACCTAGACTTTGCATAATAATAGGATACCGATAGCATAACAACGAGAAGAGCCAAACCAAAACAAGCCCTGTACCAATTGGTGGGGGTTTGCTTGATCTGTGGTCCCGACTGGAAGGATGAGACATTAAGTTGTGCTTCAGAAGGAAACTGTCCTTCTGTAAACAAAGTTACATTGTTAATTTAGTTTGTATTTACTTTTCTAGTTTAAGTTAATTCAATTAAAGAAATTGTAACTACAATTACATTTAAAACTTTTTTTTATCCACTTTTTCTCCCATTTTAAATTTTTCTCCCATCCCAATTTTCATATCGTCCAATTCAACCCTCCCCTGTCTTTGAACGTTGTTTCTTGCCTCCCACAAGCCGGCTGCAATGTGGACTAAGTCATACATAGCACGAGTCCCCTCCGATACTCGAGGTAACAGCCGTCGCATCTTTTCACCTGCGCGGCTCGATCTTTCAGCGTCGAGAGTCTGGGCTTTGGAGGGGCCACGCCGCCGTTGCTTCTTGATTCTACTGCGCAGGCGCACCAACCGACCTGTAGGAGTCGCTGTCCATAACGCCCAATCCCCACCCTTCAGTTTCCCTCCCCGTAATACGGCCAATGTGTATTACTGTGGACGACCAGCTAAACTGAAAGCAATGTGGAGAGCGGGGCTCGAACAGGAGGCATCCTGTTCGAGCCTAGTCTCCAGCATTCGTTGCGAGCGCCTTGCCCACTGCGCCACGTAGCCGCCCACATTTAAAACATTGTTATGCATAATAATCATCTGTTCTGTGCGCAAGCGAGGGAACATGTATGCGCGTGCGCTCGCGCGTGCATGTGGCGTCCGGGCAGTTCCCATATTACGACTGCACCACTGAATATAAGTATAGTTATAGCGTGGTCTGGGGTAATTCCCGAAAGGCTGAGTACGTCAATTCTACTATAAACGTTGCCGTTTCTTGCCTGTACACGCTACTATTCCCAAATCAAATCTATATCATAGATATTATGTTTCATCATGAATGCATGAAAGGGGGGGGTTTGATGCTTTGATCGTCACCAACGGCATACGTTGTGGAGTAACGTTACACATGTTGCGATCGGGGTGAAGACATGGTTGGATCAACGCAGGATTGATATATAGCCCTTACCTTCACTAGGATGTACCCCAAAAAGAATATTCCAATTATCTGATCGTGAGTCCCAGTATTGGTGTCGATCGTGTCGCCAACATAATCCATCACGCCCGACAAAGAAAAGTGCGCCCGGTGACATTTGACCGTTGCACAGGCCAAGATACAAGGTTTCAAAGGGTGCTCGATACCGCCGTCTAGCTGGATGCGGCCGGTATTGCACCTTGGCGATCTCAGACTCATTCCCTATGGTAACACCGAGGTCCCCGGATGAATAATGAATACAAATATTGAAAAAAAAGGAAAAACGATCAAATAACGTATATATATACGTGGTTGGCGTTCAAAGGATGGCGCCCAATAACGTATAAACGTTGGCGGGGAATGAGTTAACCATTGTAAGAATTAGGGATATTATCGGCCGATATTGGCATTAAAATGTGTTGAAGTTAGAGGTTCTATGTAGGATTGTTAGTAACTGTCTAACTGCATATATAACTGTTTCCATTAGAGGGCGCTCTAGGCGGAGCCACTCGAGATACCACCAGGTGGCGAGTATAAATAGAGATGTCTCCTCCCCCTCTACCTTTTTCTCCACCAGCCTCTCAGTGAGAGGAGAACTCATGTGCTGCTGCTCATACCATGTGAATGAATAAACCACGCCGCTTAAAGGCTAAAGATAGAAGCCAAGGTATTCTTCGATAAAGGTAAACATTTTCTTGTAGAGCCTGACGGTACACGGTTTGACATAAAGATGTACCAGAGAATGTATTATCTGCAAACAGAGTGTAATGACAACGACAAGTGTAATGATAATAATGATATGTGTAGCGTGACGGCCAGTCACGATATTCAGACATGGCACGAGATTATGGGTCATTGTAATTACGAGGATTTACTGAAACTGCAAGCAGTGACAGAAGGCATGCACATTGAAGGTGAAAAGTGTAGACCTGACAAAAAATGTGTAGTGTGCAAAACGGGGAAGTTTACTCAATCGAGAAACAGAAATCCCACAGAAAAAGTAAAGGTACCACTTGCACTAGTTAACACGGATCTAGCCGGTCCAGTAAGCAACGAGTCCATAGGAGGCTTTAGATATGTACAGTCTTTTACAGATGTGTGCACAGGAGCAGTGTTTGTTTACTTTCTCAAAGCAAAGAGTGACACACTCCAGGCCACAGAGAAATTCCTGGCAGACGTAGCCCCTTATGGTAACGTAGGATGCTTGAGGTCCGACAACGAAACAGAGTTCACAAACAGAGTTCCAATCACTGTTCAGTTGCTATCGCTATCAGCTCTATCTTTAATTTTTCAAAATGTTCAGTTGCTATTGCATGCACTCATCTGTGTTTCACCACACACTTGAGTGCATGCTTACCAACTGTTAGTCTGCAACACTACTATCACCGACATCTAAGAAGGGAGATCCCCCCTTGAATGGCCCTTCTAAGGTTTCTCCCCTCCACACTGCCTGTGGTGCATTTTTCCCTATTGTTAGGTTTTAGTGAGTTTTTCCTTACCTTCGCGTGGGGTTTCAAGTTTCTTTAATAGTTGTCATACAGAAGTACAGAATACTTTTGTACAAAATGCTTCTTACTGTTGCGCTCCAGAGACTGTGCAAGACAAGATAAGTATGAAATAAAAACATAGTAAAATTAGAAGTAAAAAAAAGAGGTCACAGTTTAGACATATGTACAATGTTCGATGCAGAATAGACGTAGTTATCATACAATATACAATACTGTGCAGTGTACTAATATACAATACTATATAGTGCAAGGCAGAAATGGAGAAATGGGACGAGGTGCAATTTAGGTACAATTCACAGTAGGTGTACGAGTTGTAGTGCAAATCCTTTATCAATAAATATAAAGTGTAAGTGTGTTTGTGTGATCTAAAGTGTGGAGAGTGGGTGCTGCAGTGTGTTGTTTGTTTGAGTGAGTGTGTGCGTGTGGGTGTGTGTGCTGTGTGCATTTGATGGTTGTTGCATAGTGATTATTGTTCGTTTAGCGATTATTGTTCGTTTAGCAGCCTAAAAAGCTTCTTCTGAGTCTTTCTGTGCTCGCCTTAAGACTCCGGTATCGCTTGCCTGACCGCAGCAGTTCAAAGAGGCAGTTGTTCGGGTGGCTCGAGTCCTTAATAATTCTCTTAGCCTTCCCCTTGCACCGCTTGTTGTAAATGTTCTGGAGGGTGGGAAGCCCCCCTCCAATTGTGCGTTCGGCTGAACGTGTCACTCTTTGTAGTCTGCTACGGTCTTGTGCAGTGCTATTCCCAAACCAGGAGGTGATGTTGCCGGTCAGGATGCTCTCTATTGTACATGAGTAGAAGTTCCTAAGGATCTTCTGACTGACTTGGAACTTCCTTAGGCGCCTGAGGAAGTAGAGGCGTTGTCGTGCCTTCTTCACAACACTGTCAATGTGTGTGGTCCATGTCAAGTCCTCGGATATGTGGGCTCCGAGGTACTTGAAACTGTTCACTCTCTCAACCGGTGCCCCGTCGATGCTGAGGGGGCTGTAGTCCTTGACCCCCGACCTCCTGAAGTCCACAATCATCTCTTTTGTTTTGCTGACGTTCAGGGAGAGGCAGTTCTCCTGACACCACTGTGACAGGTTCTCTACCTCTTCCAGGTAGGCCCTTTCGTCGTTGGCAGAGATCAGGCCCACCACTACTGTGTCATCAGCAAATTTGGGTACGTCTGGGAGTGCTTGCATTCATTCATTTATTTGCATTTATTTTAAATTTGTTGGACCTTATGGTGTTCTTGTTTTATTCTTGACTTATTGTTATGTTTCTTCTTGACTTGTTTAAAGAAGACGTGTCCGGCCCATGGGGACATTAACGTGTGTTGTCGGGCCTTACAAATAAATTAGATTTGATTTGATTTGATTCACTGTTGAGAAGGTACAAGATAAGACACGAGACGTCATGTCCATATCCCCCACACCAGAACGGAGTGGCAGAGAGGGAATGGCACACCCTTTTCGAAATGGCTAGGTGTAAGCTAGTAGACAGTAACTTACCTAAGAGCCTATGGCATTATGCGGTGCAAGAAGCCGCTTACACCAGAAACAGGTGCTTTAATAAGCACACAGGCACCACCCCGTATACAGCACTGACAGGAAAGAAGTGTAATCTAGCTAGAATGCACCGATTTGGATCAGTGTGTTATCCGTACCTGCAGGACAGAGGAAAGCTTGAGTCCAGATGTGAAAAAGGACTCTTTGTAGGGCACGACAAGGGAAGCCCCGCTTTCCTAGTTTATCATCCCGGTAAAGGGAGAGTGCAGAAACACAGGCTAGTCAAGTTTGTCACAAAGACAACATGTGAGAGGGAGACACAGACAGAGGAGCCATAGCTGGACTCCAGAGTAAGGTGTGTAGAAACAGAGACACATCAGCCCAGTGACAGTCAGCCACCCCCAGAGGGCGATGACGAGGAGCACCCGAGGGTGACGTCAAGTGCCCCAAGCAGTGGGAGGTATCCCCTCAAGGGAACACAAACCCCCAAAGTATCTGACAGACTATGCCCGGAAAGGGAGTGACGAGGATGACAGTACACTCACCACCGTTAATTACTGCTACAGGGTAGTCAGTGGGGTACCCCCGACCTTTAAGGAGGCCATAGTGTCCCCCGAATCAAGTAAATGGGAGAGAGCAAGGGATGAGGAGATTAGGTCCCTAGAGGACAACCACACCTTTACTCTAACCAAGTTACCAGAGGGCAGACAGACAGTGGGAGGGAAATGGGAATTCAACCAAGTTACCAGAGGGCAGACAGACAGTGGGAGGGAAATGGGTGTATTCAATCCAGGAGGGTATTGAAGGCCACGACAAATACAAAGTATGGTTCGTAGCTAATTGCTTAAATGCTGAAGGAGGGTACTCCATGTTTAAATACTGAAGGAGGGTGGCTACACTGCTTAAATGCAGGAGGAGGACACTCCAGGTTTAAATACGGGAGGAGTAGAATCCGGGTTTAAATACCTGAGTGGATTCCATATTTAAATACAGAAATGGATCCTATGTTTTATTCCATGTTTAAATACAGAAATGGATCCCATGTTTAAATACAGATGTGGATGATTTACCATGTTCTAAATGATTTAATTATGTGGAAAAGATCCGGAGATGTCTTGACTGATGTAAGAGATGTATAGAGAAGCTGTGGGTAGTCTCATTTGTTAGACAACCTGTACTCGCCCTGACCTATGTTTTGTAGTGAGTAAAAATTGTCACAGTATTTTGCTGACCCCACAGACAAGCATTGAACTACGTCAAAAACATGTTTTTCGTTATCCCAAAGGTGCAGCAGACGAACAGCTGTGTTTCAGAAAGGGCAGCAAGGGTTTAGGACTTAAAGCCCACAGTGATACTATCAACCTGTGAAGCTGAGTCTATGTTTCTAGCTATGACAATGCAGGAATGTGTTTATCTAGAACAACTACTCGAAGTGATGGACACCTATGTATATATGAAAATGTGTTTATCTAGAACAACTGCTCGAAGTGATGAACACCTATCTATATATGAAGACTGTTGTTTATGAGGGCAACCAGGGAACCATTGTGATTGCTAGGAACCCAGTGTGCCGACATATATGTAAACATGTCGATATAAAACATCATCTCATCAGATCTGTCATCAGAGAAGAAAGAATGACTGATTTATTGTCCAAACGGACGACATGGTAGCAGACACTATGAGGAAACCTGTTCCAAATTGAAATTGAAGAGATTTGCAGAGGTCATGTTTAACGTTTCCTTTGTAAAATGTTTTTCGGAGAAGTTATCCAGTATGCTAATACAACCCTAAGTGGGAGTGTTGAAGTTAGAGGTTCTATGTAGGATTGTTAGTAACTTTCTAACTGCATATATAACTGTTTCCATTAGAGGGCGCTCTAGGCGGAGCCACTCAAGATACCACCAGGTGGCGAGTATAAATAGAGATGTCTCCTCCCCCTCTACCTCTTTCTCCACCAGCCTCTCAGTGAGAGGAGAACTCATGTGCTGCTGCTCATACCATGTGAATGAATAAACCACGCCGCTTAAAGGCTAAAGATAGAAACCATGCCTCTTGACCACATTATTGTCGCCCCATAGCTAGATTCTGTCAACAAAATGTAATATCGGAAATTATCGTTAGGCTATCGGTATAATCTTTTTTTTTTTTTTTACATTTATTTAACCTTTATTTACCCAGGCAAGCAAGTAAGAAGAACAAATTCTTATTTTATTTATTGTGAAAAGTATGCATAATGTTGTGTTTTTTTTGGGGGGGCCCGTATATATCGGTATCGGTTGATAACGGTATCGGAAATTAAGAGTTGGACAATATCGGTATATCGGATATCGGTAAAAAAAAGCCAATATCGAACATCCCTAGTAAGAATTATAAATGTTAGTGATGGAATTAGCTATTGATACGGTTAAAATACCAGGAATTAATGTAGTTATTAAAATCCAAAGCATTTTCATCAACGGTTTTTATTGCAGTATACATTTCAGAAAGGAATGCTGAATATGATTACTTAAAAAAAAACTATTTACAAAGTAAAAGTTCAACCTGATTAGAGAAAAGGTACATGCAGGCAGAAAAAGCCTTCATTACATTACATACCTGAGCACATCTATTAAGCTCCAGATTCCTTCAAACATGTAGTCACTGGCACACATGCATTATTTCCTATCACATAAACCCTCAAACAGGTAAAAATTCAACCTTGTCTCAGGGTTGCTGGTTGGTATTTCAGGCAACATCAGAACACAATCGACGCCAGACCCGACATAAATCGGGTTACCAAACCCGAGAAAAGTCGGGTTTTGGTCGTTATTTCTTTTATTCGCTATTTCCATTCATAATCCATCCATCCAGCCTTATGTTATCATTGGGAATGGGTCTGAGATCGCAAACGTCCATGTTGTTGACTACCCCCCCCCCTTCATGCATCCATGATGAAACATAATACCGATAATCTAGCGTTGATTTCAGATTGATTGTTGATGCAAGCGAGGAATGGCATGCTATAAAGTGAAATGCACTAAAACGCTGTTTAGCGGCGTTTCCTGGGATTACAGAATTACTCTAAAACTATACTCATATTCACCACGGTATAAAATGGGAATGTATTGATGAAAAAATTATCTGTTTCTTGCATCTTGACCGGAAGAAACTCAATAACAATCGACTATATTATTAGATCCATAGCTATAATATTTAATATAGTTTTAGCACTGCAAACACCGGCATGTATCCCCATTCATTACAGCGCTGGCACACACGGCCATACGCCCACAGCGCTCCAATAATTTCAATATGAATCCTGCCTGAATGGTATGGGAGGTTTACGTGATGGAGGATAATGTATCATTGATAACGAGTCAAATTAAAAGTCATCATGCCAAACAAAAACGGCATAATTCCACATCTCATTGGCCAGTGTTCTCACATTACCTGGTATTCGATGACATCTAGTATTTGCAGAGCAAGTTCCTTTTTTTTTATGTAAATATTATGAATCATGATAAATTGGTTGTCTAAATCAATCAATACAATGTGTAACATTTTTCAAAAATATGAAATATTTGAGAATGTTGACTGAAAATAAATGGCTTTAGTTTGATAACGATAAACCACTTTCATTTAGCTTGTAATGTATTTCCCTAAACAATTACCCGAGCACTACTATAATAATTGGATTAAAACACATTGGATTAAAACATGGGTATAACGGTTCCCCTTCGTGCTCCCCAGACACATGATAAATTATAAAGTGCTGCACAGAGCCTGCAAATGTCCCTCGTTCCCACAGGGTTTCTTCAAGTCAAGCCATTCTCAAACAATGCCACACCTAAAACATCTTCACCTTCGTTCAATGTTAAGGTTAGATTTAGTCCAGAATAAAGAAATAAGTAAAACCTAGAAATACACTACAGATCAAGTGGAGAAAATGGACAGCGTCACCATTTGTTAAATAATAAAATAAAGATCAGGCACAATGGACCATAAAAAACCTTTTGTGTTGAACTATGACTGCCTACATTTTCCCTTTAAAAAAAATAACAGCATCATGTGAAGACAAAAATAATAATAATTTGATAAAAAAAACTAAAACAAAATAACAGCATCATCTGGACAGGCGGGTCAAGTATACCGACGGCAAGTTCACAGTTTTATACCCAGGTGGAAAATGACTAACTTCCCCCCACAAACAAATAAAAACTAGAATTAGTCACACAAAATATTTGTCATATTTATCATGTTTGGTGCAAATCGGACAAAGCATTCACATCACTTTTTGTTTACCATGAATTCTTCTGAAATGGAGCTGGGGGGTCATAGAGCTCATCAATCATATCTGAATAATACATATTGATCAGTGTGATGTCACAAAGGGACACATTTTCAGTGATGATCAGACAAGCCGTTAGTGTTTTTAGCTTTGTGAGAATAGCGCCACCATGAGGTCAAACTACTCAAACCTGCACAGGCCTTGGTAGGACAAACATATTTTGTCGCACTAGTGCACCAGCATGTAATTTATCCAATCGGGTGCATTCCATGTGGGGGAAATGGGAAGTAGGGCGGGGGGGATACATGCAGCAACATGTAAACAACATACATTTTGGACCCGCATTTAATTTTTTTAAATGATAAATTCATTAATCATTTTTGGGGGGAAAAGCAATACTTTCATTTTGCACCTTTCTAAAATGTCTTTGATATATATATATATATATATAAAAATTACTACATAAATTTTTTATCTATAGCAGCTTTAAAGATGTTGGTCTCTAGATGCCACACGGCCTCGTCGTAGGAGAAAAAGAAAGATGTGTCGTCGACGAGGAGGAGCTGCATGTCAGGAGATAATGTTTGTGCCTGTAGGACTAACGGGAAAAAAACTGGGAATATTTTTCAAATAATATAAAATAAATGTTTTTATATATTATGTGATTGTATTATTATGTTAAATAAAGGAACTACTACCAGGTGCACAACACAGACGTCTCAACGAGGACGAGGTGAAAAATGCACCTTCACCGGGTGGAGACTTCGACACATTATGTTTAAATGAGAAAAGGAGAAGAACATCAGAGTCCAGAGTGGAGCTACGTCTGACCTGAAGCACCACAGAACATCAGGGTCCAGAGTGAGCTACGTCTGACCTGAAGCACCACAGAACATCATGGTCCAGAGTGAGCTACGTCTGACCTGAAGCACCACAGAACATCAGGGTCCAGAGTGAGCTACGTCTGACCTGAAGCACCACAGAACATCAGAGTCCAGAGTGAGCTACGTCTGACCTGAAGCACCACAGAACATCAGAGTCCAGAGTGAGCTACGTCTCACCTGAAGCACCACAGAACATCAGAGTCCAGAGTGAGCTACGTCTGACCTGAAGCACCAGGTGGTTTGTTCAGAACACAGCGAGGTAAAGCTACGCCCGCCTGTAGTAGATCAAAGGACTCCACGTCTGATTTAAAGAAGTGTTTGCAGGTGAAGACCAACCACTTTCCTTTATGACGCTCTTCCCAACAGTTCAGTAGGTTTGGTTAATCACCTGATTGGTTGATTAAAAAAACATGGTGGATGCTGTTAATTCATGTAGCAGGACTACAGAGAGGGAGGGTGTTAAACTGAAACCGCATTGTCTGTTTGTCTTTCAGCTACACATTTTGATGCTTAAGAGCTTGGTGTCCCCATTGTTCTTACTAGTAAGGTTACACTGTGTCCCCATTGTTCTTACTACAGTTACATTGTGTCCCATTGGGTTACATTGTGTCCCCATTGTTCTTACTAGTAAGGTTACACTGTGTCCCCATTGTTCTTACTACAGTTACATTGTGTCCCATTGGGTTACATTGTGTCCCCATTGGGTTACATTGTGTCCCCATTGTCCTTACTAAGGTTACATTGTGTCCCCATTGTTCTTACTAGTAAGGCTACATTGTGTCCCCATTGTTCTTACTATGGTTACATTGTGTCCCCATTGTCCTTACTAAGGTTACATTGTGTCCCCATTGTTCTTACTAAGGTTACATTGTTTTGTTTTACAAAATGCACTTAAAAGTAAAAGTCATGTTATTGATATATTTTCTTTTGTCTTTTTTCACATTTGTCATTGAGATAATCCAAAAGTAACCAGATTACATTACTTTACTATTGTCATACTGAGTAAGTTACTAAATGTATTTTTCACAACAGGTAAATCATTAGGTGTCTTCTTCCTTTTGGGATCATGATCATGTTCATCATGGCAATCCAGCCATTACTATTACAGATGGACGGATGGACAGACAAACATAACCTCCTTGGTGGAGATAAAACAGATTCAGAAACAGTTCAATCAAGTCCTTCAGAAACACCTCAGGCTGTATTCTTCTCTTGTCTTGTCCGTGAAATGCTCCAGGATCAGTTACAGACTTGGAAGGCCAATGTCAGCTGTGCCAAGCATCAACCAGGAAACGACCACGCACCACACATTACGAAGCCTCCAAGGGGTGCAGGTTTCATCTTGATCAGCTCCACCCCATAACCAGGTGACCCCCTGCCCAGGGTCAGCTACTGCTGGTGATCTGTGATGGAAGAGAGGAGGTCAAGACCAGGCTAAACAGAGGAGGTCAATGAGGCTAAAGAGAGGAGGTCAAGGAGGCTAAAGAGAGGTTACAGGGTCAGAAGGAGGACAAGGTCAGCCAATGGTTGACATTATTCAGCATACAGATGAAACTATTAGTCAAGACGTGTCTATGCTTTGACCAAACGGTTCGTGTTTCCGCGTTCCCATTTTGCGCTCTGATTGGCCATTGACCTACGCTAGTACGCCCCCCCCCTCGCTATGAGCGTAGAATAATGCGTTATACTCGAAACAAACTATTCATTAATTCATGCAAGTGGCTCTGACCCTGCACTCTGACCACCATGTGTCATGGCTGACTGATCAACAAGACGTCTGTGTTTCATACCAGTGTCTCTGTCGCAGCCGTCCTCTGTGGTCTCCCAGTTCATGGCTCTTTGGACGGCCTTCTTCCAGCGAGCAAAACGGAACTCACTTTCTGCATGAACACAAAGTTATTTATTTAAAATAGGAACAATGCATATTAATGAACATATATGTAAATATACCAGATTATAGCCAAAGGCTAATTTCTATCTGTAGTCCCTTTGTAGGTTGATGTTAACAGAGCAGACAATTACAAAAGTACATACACTTCATAAGCACAAGAACAGACAACAGTACATGTACAAGTTACTAAATTACATAAACTTCACAACCATAAAAAACAGACAATAGATGAAACATTATCAAATAATACAATTGTTATTACATATACTGTATAGCAGCAGACTGGTATAATGACACAGACAACTCTGATTCTTATCACTAAAAGAATGATAGTGTAACAACAACATAATTCCACCAGGTGGCAGTGTCGCCCCCACTGGTCAAATACAAATACAAGACTGGTCAAATACATTTGAAATTGAAAACAGTGGTGAGGAATGCTTGATTTCTCCATCTTGCTAATGATATGTCACCTTTTGATGTTGTAGATTATGTTTCACTGTAGAAAAACAGTGTTTAGTTCACCTGTTTGGGGTTCAGTTCACCTCCAGCCTTCACACTTTACATTACAAAGAGGCTAAATGACCTGCCTGGACACAAGATGAAACACTACTATATGGGTCTACTTCACCGTGTTTGCATGTGTATGAGAAATATGATTTTCTAGGGCGGCTGGGTAGCGCAGCGGACTAAGCGCCTGCCTACCACCGCAGAGACACTGGTATCGAATCCAGCCGTCAGCGGTGCCTCCGGCTTGGTCGGTCGTCCATACTAACACGATTGGCAGTGT
Source organism: Notolepis coatsorum (assembly GCF_963971535.1). NCBI lineage: Eukaryota > Metazoa > Chordata > Actinopteri > Aulopiformes > Paralepididae > Notolepis > Notolepis coatsorum. The sequence goes on along the minus strand of NC_140167.1, from coordinate 100,607,159 downwards.
TAGCGGGTGGGAAGCCGGCGGGGTGTGTATCCTGGTCGTTGTAAACAGCGACTCCTACAGGTCGGTCGGGGCGCCTGCTCAGCGAGGAAGGGATCTGGGGGAGGTAGTGTGATCCTCCCACGCGTTACACTCCCCCAGTGAGAGTCCTCGCTGTCAGGTGAAAAGAAGCGGCTGGCTGACTCCACATGTATCGGAGGAGACATGCGATAGTATCTATCAACCCTCCCTAGACCGGCAAGTGGGGGGGAAATGCGCGCAACGACCAGGAAGGGAATTGGCATAACGACTAAATTGGGATGGGTGAAAAATACAGAAAAAAGGGGAAGAAAAAGTTGATAAAAAAAAGAAATACGATTTTCTAAGTGAAATTGATTGATGGTAAATACTGCTCTTCAAGGCCAATATTGGTAATTGACTTCTATAGTGGTATCTGTACTAAAAAGGTGAAAGGTTTTTTTTCTTCCAAAAACCCATTTTGTGTCCCATATTCAATTTAACAATGTAAAGGGACACTCCCAATGGCTCCACACAGGCACTATAACATGACATGAAAACAAACCGTCAGAGTTGATCCGAGGCTGGTACGTCTCGGAGGGGAGGTCTGGGAGGTCCTCTGGGCTCAGGCTCCACACCCCCACTGCCGACCCTGCTGCCATGGCAACGCCCAGGGCTGTGGTCTCCGTCATGCTGGGCTGCACTGGACCAACACAGAGACACCATTAACACTTTGAATGCCACTCACAGCTTTTCTCGGGTTTACCCCCCGCGGGTTGAATGCCCATCACGAGAATATTCGTTTTATTCGTTTTTTTTTAAATTTTTATTAGCGATCTGAAATCATATTGCATCAAGCGAGCCTACAGTTGGAGATCCAGTCACCCCAGGCTCTCAGATGTGAAAAAAGCGCCCCCTATCGTCTCCCAGATGGTAAATCACCCTTTTGGATTGGACTCAATGAAAGTGAATGGGAGAAAGGATTTCTGACTCCACATTTACCGGCATCACTCCGGAGCCTGAAGAGCAGCGGGGATTATGTGTTCTACTGTACACACGGTGGATCAATACAATGATCGATGTTTTCAAATGGTGATCAGGAATTGGAATAATCCATTTGGATACCATCTGATCTCAGGTAAGGAATCTATGTTATCAGTCTTAGGATAATCAGACTCGTTTTCACGGATATATAAGCGTTTCCCCTATATGTGATATAGCTGTTTTGACTGTAAAAGCCATCAGGAAATAAGAGCAGCGATTATCAGCGCGCGGCACGAGCGTGCGTGTGCACACATATACTATCGATTATCTAGCGTTTATTTGAAAACGATTCATAAATAGGCCGACAAATGACAACGTTCTGGAATATTCCAGTCAGGTCTGCATCCCCTTAACAATTGTATGTATTGAGCCGTACTGTATTGTACCCATTCTGCAATCTGTTAAATAAAGTTTTCATTCATTCATTCATTCATTCATTCATTCATTCATTCATTCATTAATTCATTCTCTCTCTCTCTCTCTCTCTCTTTCCCTCACATTCTCTGGCAGTGTTAATGTGTGCAAAGATAGATTTAACTGTGCAATGTGACTGTGAAATGCCTTGCTCTTGACCAGGGAATGCCATAACATGAATCCTGATCGTGATCTTTATGCAGCTTTTACTGGACATGATCATCTTTATTGGACAGAGAAGAGGTGGTGGGAATCAGTGGGTATAGATCTCTTGCTACAATAAACATGATCACTGATAGCCCAACGCCCCCACGCACATACAGGTGATAGAGCGCTCGCAGTGACGCACCAGATGTTACTAAACACGTTTCGCAATTATTGTACCCATTCTGCAATCTGTTGTTTTCATTCATTCATTCATTCATTCATTCATTCATTCATTCACCCTTTTGCTCTGATAATTCTCCTTTACTTTACACAGAATAAAAAGCGGCTCTGGCTTCTCCTGGGTTGTGAAGTGGGTCAGACCTGAGTGACACCCAGTACAGGGAGGTGTAGTCTGACGGGTTGTGAAGTGGGTCAGACCTGAGTTACACCCAGTACAGGGAGGTGTAGTCTGACGGGTTGTGAAGTGGGTCAGACCTGAGTTACACCCAGTACAGGGAGGTGTAGTCTGACGGGTTGTGAAGTGGGTCAGACCTGAGTTACACCCAGTATAGGGAGGTGTAGTCTGACGGGTTGTGAAGTGGGTCAGACCTGAGTGACACCCAGTATAGGGAGGTGTAGTCTGACGGGTTGTGAAGTGGGTCAGACCTGAGTTACACCCAGTACAGGGAGGTGTAGTCTGACGGGTTGTGAAGTGGGTCAGACCTGAGTTACACCCAGTACAGGGAGGTGTAGTCTGACGGGTTGTGAAGTGGGTCAGACCTGAGTTACACCCAGTACAGGGAGGTGTAGTCTGACGGGTTGTGAAGTGGGTCAGACCTGAGTTACACCCAGTACAGGGAGGTGTAGTCTGACGTCACTTTAGTTTCCTGCGCGGTCCACTCATATAGGGATTTATCATTGGGAAAATGTATTATCGGCTGTTGTAATAATTCTGCCTCATGAACATTGGCAAGCTTTCCATTGTTGCACAAAACGAGTTTCTTCTATCACTAACATTATTGTTGTGAAATAAAAATGAAATAAATAAAATGATACGTAATTATTTTAACGATTAATTGCAAATAGTTTCATGTCGATAGATTGTGGATGAATACACACACGGTTAATGTTCAATGTTCATGCTTTATTTGTTTTAAACTAGGGGTGTAACGATGCATAGAACGATCCTAATGTGATGATTCAACTGCATCGATTTGAAAATGTTAGAAACTATTAGAATCGATTATAATCGGGGGGGGGGGGGGGGGGGGGAATAAAATGTTTTTGTGTATTGTTTTTATTGACCTACAGTCCATTCATGCTGAGTGGATCAGTTCCCCCCGCAGCCACATTTGTGTATTCAAAATGTTTGGGGGAATTAACCGATAGAAAATGTATCGAATCGAATCGAATCCTGGTCAAATGAAGATATTTCATGATGCATTGAATTGTTGCCTGAAGAATCGTAATCGAATCTAATCGTTGTGAGGTCGCATCGTTACACCCCCCTATTTTAAACAAGACGATTTAGAAATGTGTCCGTTGGAAATACATTGCAATTTCAATGGAGGTGGACCGGCCGGAGACAACAAAGACGTCACCACTACACCTCCCTATAATGGCCCGGTGTGAAGATGGTGTTAGAGTGTGTGCATCGTGTGCTCTCTTACCCACGGGGATGTAAAGATGGTGTTAGAGTGTGTGCATCATGTGCTCTCTTACCCACGGGGATGTAAAGATGGTGTTAGAGTGTGTGCATCATGTGCTCTCTTACCCACGGGGGTGTAAAGATGGTGTTAGAGTGTGTGCATCATGTGCTCTCTTACCCACGGGGGTGTAAAGATGGTGTTAGAGTGTGTGCATCATGTGCTCTCTTACCCACGGGGGTGTAAAGATGGTGTTAGAGTGTGTGCATCATGTGCTCTCTTACCCACGGGGATGTAAAGATGGTGTTAGAGTGTGTGCATCATGTGCTCTCTTACCCACGGGGATGTAAAGATGGTGTTAGAGTGTGTGCATCATGTGCTCTCTTACCCACGGGGATGTAAAGATGGTGTTAGAGTGTGTGCATCATGTGCTCTCTTACCCACGGGGATGTAAAGATGGTGTTAGAGTGTGTGCATCATGTGCTCTCTTACCCACGGGGGTGTAAAGATGGTGTTAGAGTGTGTGCATCATGTGCTCTCTTACCCACGGGGATGTAAATATGGTGTTAGAGTGTGTGCATCATGTGCTCTCTTACCCACGGGGATGTAAAGATGGTGTTAGAGTGTGTGCATCATGTGCTCTCTTACCCACGGGGATGCAGAGTATGTCAGCCTGGAGCTGCATCAGGAGCCTGTTGGAGGTCATACCTCCGTCCACATGCAGCTGTCTCATGGGAACCCCACTGTCTTGGTTTATGGCATCTAGGATCTGAGAGACACAAAGAGGCCTTTAAAGTCCCACGTGATGACATTCTTGTTTAGCCTTGTAAAGCATTTTATTGCTTTATTGGACAGACCCGACAGAGAATAAGGATAGGAGAAGATATGGGGGGGGAGGACATTCGGCAAAGGTCGCCGGGTCCGGGAGTCGAACCCGTGGGCGGCCGTGTTGCACTGCAGTGCGTTATGTGGTGCGCCACTCTGGAGCCCCGGAGATTGTTTTATCTTTAACTTAATATTGTCTTGGGGCAGTAGGGGGGGGGGGGGGGGGGCGGTAGGATGGTAGTATTATTTGGTTCGTTTTTGTATTTTTTCTATACTATTTTTACTATTACTTTGAAATGGTGTGCTCAAACATTAAGATTAATCTTCAAACATGGTGCATGTTAGTGGCGTCCCTGGATAGGTTACACACCTGGAATACCACAATAAACACTTCACTGTCCCTGTTTTAGAGCGGTGATAAGTGTTTAAGCCTCGCCAACCATACGTAGGACGTTGGTGACGTAGGTCAAATGACCAAAAGCTATGGTCCACTGGCCTCTATGACACACTGCTCAGTGGCTACATCCCTACACAGCTGCTGCCACCTCCACCACCCGTTGCGTTCTTCCGTCTTGCGTTTGTTTTTTAATAATTTTCCAATGAGTGGCGTCCTGTTTGCTGGACACTGGGCCGATGGCTGCGTCCGTCTCTCTCCGCCAGATTTGTACTTTTTGTTTACATACATGCTTCTCATTTGGGTCCCTGACTTGAAGAGCAGGGGAGACGCTGTGGTGGAACTGAATTAATCAATTATGCTTTGTGGATCTTCATGATCAATATAGATGGTGAAAACACACACGGTACAATGTAGGCTAAACATAGGACTGCTTCTACTGGCCAGCTGGCAGAACACTGGGGGAGAGAAGGGGACACACGAGTAGAGAGGGTGGGAGCTGTAGACCTGCTTCTACTGGCCAGCTGGCAGAACACTGGGGGAGAGAAGGGGACACACGAGTAGAGAGGGTGGGAGCTGTAGACCTGCTTCTACTGGCCAGCTAGCAGAACACTGGGGGAGAGAAGGGGACACACGAGTAGAGAGGGTGGGAGCTGTAGACCTGCTTCTACTGGCCAGCTAGCAGAACACTGGGGGAGAGAAGGGGACATACGAGTAGAGAGGGTGGGAGCTGTAGACCTGCTTCTACTGGCCAGCTAGCAGAACACTGGGGGAGAGAAGGGGACACACGAGTAGAGAGGGTGGGAGCTGTAGACCTGCTTCTACTGGCCAGCTAGCAGAACACTGGGGGAGAGAAGGGGACATACGAGTAGAGAGGGTGGGAGCTGTAGACTGCTTCTACTGGCCAGCTAGCAGAACACTGGGGGAGAGAAGGGGACACACGAGTAGAGAGGGTGGGAGCTGTAGACTGCTTCTACTGGCCAGCTAGCAGAACACTGGGGGAGAGAAGGGGACACACGAGTAGAGAGGGTGGGAGCTGTAGACTGCTTCTACTGGCCAGCTAGCAGAACACTGGGGGAGAGAAGGGGACATACGAGTAGAGAGGGTGGGAGCTGTAGACTGCTTCTACTGGCCAGCTAGCAGAACACTGGGGGAGAGAAGGGGACACACGAGTAGAGAGGGTGGGAGCTGTAGACCTGCTTCTACTGGCCAGCTAGCAGAACACTGGGGGAGAGAAGGGGACATACGAGTAGAGAGGGTGGGAGCTGTAGACTGCTTCTACTGGCCAGCTAGCAGAACACTGGGGCAGAGAAGGGGACACACGAGTAGAGAGGGTGGGAGCTGTAGACTGCTTCTACTGGCCAGCTAGCAGAACACTGGGGCAGAGAAGGGGACACACGAGTAGAGGGTGGGAGCTGTAGACCTGCTTCTACTGGCCAGCTAGCAGAACACTGGGGGAGAGAAGGGGACACACGAGTAGAGGGTGGGAGCTGTAGACCTGCTTCTACTGGCCAGCTAGCAGAACACTGGGGGAGAGAAGGGGACATACGAGTAGAGAGGGTGGGAGCTGTAGACCTGCTTCTACTGGCCAGCTAGCAGAACACTGGGGGAGAGAAGGGGACACACGAGTAGAGGGTGGGAGCTGTAGACCTGCTTCTACCGGCCAGCTAGCAGAACACTGGGGGAGAGAAGGGGACACACGAGTAGAGAGGGTGGGAGCTGTAGACTGCTTCTACTGGCCAGCTAGCAGAACACTGGGGGAGAGAAGGGGACACACGAGTAGAGAGGGTGGGAGCTGTAGACCTGCTTCTACTGGCCAGCTAGCAGAACACTGGGGGAGAGAAGGGGACACACGAGTAGAGAGGGTGGGAGCTGTAGACCTGCTTCTACTGGCCAGCTAGCAGAACACTGGGGGAGAGAAGGGGACACACGAGTAGAGAGGGTGGGAGCTGTAGACCTGCTTCTACTGGCCAGCTAGCAGAACACTGGGGCAGAGAAGGGGACACACGAGTAGAGAGGGTGGGAGCTGTAGACCTGCTTCTACTGGCCAGCTAGCAGAACACTGGGGGAGAGAAGGGGACACACGAGTAGAGAGGGTGGGAGCTGTAGACCTGCTTCTACTGGCCAGCTAGCAGAACACTGGGGGAGAGAAGGGGACACACGAGTAGAGAGGGTGGGAGCTGTAGACCTGCTTCTACTGGCCAGCTAGCAGAACACTGGGGCAGAGAAGGGGACACACGAGTAGAGAGGGTGGGAGCTGTAGACCTGCTTCTACTGGCCAGCTAGCAGAACACTGGGGGAGAGAAGGGGACACACGAGTAGAGAGGGTGGGAGCTGTAGACCTGCTTCTACTGGCCAGCTAGCAGAACACTGGGGGAGAGAAGGGGACACACGAGTAGAGAGGGTGGGAGCTGTAGACCTGCTTCTACTGGCCAGCTAGCAGAACACTGGGGGAGAGAAGGGGACATACGAGTAGAGAGGGTGGGAGCTGTAGACTGCTTCTACTGGCCAGCTAGCAGAACACTGGGGGAGAGAAGGGGACACACGAGTAGAGAGGGTGGGAGCTGTAGACCTGCTTCTACTGGCCAGCTAGCAGAACACTGGGGGAGAGAAGGGGACATACGAGTAGAGAGGGTGGGAGCTGTAGACTGCTTCTACTGGCCAGCTAGCAGAACACTGGGGGAGAGAAGGGGACATACGAGTAGAGAGGGTGGGAGCTGTAGACTGTTTCTACTGGCCAGCTAGCAGAACACTGGGGGAGAGAAGGGGACATACGAGTAGAGAGGGTGGGAGCTGTAGACTGCTTCTACTGGCCAGCTAGCAGAACACTGGGGGAGAGAAGGGGACACACGAGTAGAGAGGGTGGGAGCTGTAGACTGCTTCTACTGGCCAGCTAGCAGAACACTGGGGGAGAGAAGGGGACACACGAGTAGAGAGGGTGGGAGCTGTAGACTGCTTCTACTGGCCAGCTAGCAGAACACTGGGGGAGAGAAGGGGACACACGAGTAGAGAGGGTGGGAGCTGTAGACTGCTTCTACTGGCCAGCTAGCAGAACACTGGGGGAGAGAAGGGGACACACGAGTAGAGAGGGTGGGAGCTGTAGACCTGCTTCTACTGGCCAGCTAGCAGAACACTGGGGGAGAGAAGGGGACACACGAGTAGAGAGGGTGGGAGCTAAGGGTGGGAATCACCAGTTTCATCACGATACGATACGATATCGATTCTTTGGACAACGATACGATATTTGCCGATATCACAAAGTCTGCCACGATACGATACGATTCGATTCAGGTGCCTGCGATCGATATGAGGCGATATTATGTGCCCATTTAACACAATCAGTCACATTTAGATCAACTAAAAAAAGGCTATGGAAATATCAATTGATGTTTTTATTTTTGAGCTCTTCCAGACATTTAAATGAAAAACAATCTATTGTTTTTAATACAAATAGACCTCCTGTTAACTTTTTATATATTGAGCTTTAAACTTTAAGTAAAATGTTTTGGAACTCACAACACGCAAGCTAAAACCCTTTCCTCTCCCAAACTTCCTACAATTGTTTTATGTTGCATGATGATCATGAATACATATATTATGTATTCATGTTTAAATATCAACATTATCTGTCCATCCTCAGTAACACACACACACACACACACACACACACACACACACACACACACACACACACACACACACACACACACACACACACACACACACACACACACACACACACACACACACACACACACACACACACACACACACACACACACACACACACACACACACACACAGAATGCCCCTCACGCAACCCAGTCCCCCACAGAAAGGTAGACTGCCCAGTGCCCCCACCCTTGCTCTTTCCCAAGTCCCCTCTCCTCTCTCCTCTCCTCTCATGGTTAGCTGCAGTGCTTAGCATAGTTAGCTCACGCTAACGCAACGTTCATTTCGGTATTTAACGCGACATATTGGGCATAAAGGAATGGAGAGGATGGAAAGCATGTTAGATGCATTTAACCCCTTGTGGGGAAAAAACAACAGGCACTTATTTCGGGCAAAATAGGCGGACTCTGAAGCAATACTATCTAACGTCTACACACGGAGCTGCGCTGAGCTTGTTGTTCCGGCCGGGCGGAAATGCTCACGAGGGGATTTTCAAAATAAGAGTATCGCAATATGAATCGATCTTTTTACGTTGCATCGATCCTATTTGATTATTGATAATAGATCGATATATCGATCTGGATCGATGTATCGTCCCACCCCTAGGGAGCTGTAGACCTGCTTCTACCGGCCAGCTAGCAGAACACTGGGGGAGAGAAGGGGACACACGAGTAGAGAGGGTGGGAGCTGTAGACCTGCTTCTACTGGCCAGCTAGCAGAACACTGGGGGAGAGAAGGGGACACACGAGTAGAGAGGGTGGGAGCTGTAGACTGCTTCTACTGGCCAGCTAGCAGAACACTGGGGGAGAGAAGGGGACACACGAGTAGAGAGGGTGGGAGCTGTAGACTGCTTCTACTGGCCAGCTAGCAGAACACTGGGGGAGAGAAGGGGACACACGAGTAGAGAGGGTGGGAGCTGTAGACCTGCTTCTACTGGCCAGCTAGCAGAACACTGGGGGAGAGAAGGGGACACACGAGTAGAGAGGGTGGGAGCTGTAGACTGCTTCTACTGGCCAGCTAGCAGAACACTGGGGGAGAGAAGGGGACATACGAGTAGAGAGGGTGGGAGCTGTAGACTGCTTCTACTGGCCAGCTAGCAGAACACTGGGGGAGAGAAGGGGACACACGAGTAGAGAGGGTGGGAGCTGTAGACTGCTTCTACTGGCCAGCTAGCAGAACACTGGGGGAGAGAAGGGGACACACGAGTAGAGAGGGTGGGAGCTGTAGACCTGCTTCTACTGGCCAGCTAGCAGAACACTGGGGGAGAGAAGGGGACACACGAGTAGAGAGGGTGGGAGCTGTAGACCTGCTTCTACTGGCCAGCTAGCAGAACACTGGGGGAGAGAAGGGGACACACGAGTAGAGAGGGTGGGAGCTGTAGACCTGCTTCTACTGGCCAGCTAGCAGAACACTGGGGGAGAGAAGGGGACACACGAGTAGAGAGGGTGGGAGCTGTAGACCTGCTTCTACTGGCCAGCTAGCAGAACACTGGGGGAGAGAAGGGGACACACGAGTAGAGAGGGTGGGAGCTGTAGACTGCTTCTACTGGCCAGCTAGCAGAACACTGGGGGAGAGAAGGGGACACACGAGTAGAGAGGGTGGGAGCTGTAGACTCTTGTCTTGGGACACAGTCTGCTCACCTCTCTGGTCTGGAAGCAAACAGCCTCCAGGGCAGCGAACGCCAAGTGCTTCCTGTTGGTGAACTGGGTCAGGCCACAGATGATTCTGAAACAAAGAAATATCACATTCATATATAATGTAATATACAATATAATATAATGTACAATATAATATCTAATGTAATATACAATATAATATATAATGTAATATACAATATAATATCTAATGTAATATATAATATAATACCTAATGTAATATACAATATCATATCTAATGTGATATACAATATATCTAATGTAATATACAATATAATATCTAATGTAATATACAATATAATATCTAATGTAATATACAAAACAAAGTTTCAGTACACTTGGCTGGAAGCTAGTTTTTTGTGAAATACATGAAAATGTTACATAATACAAAACAAAACATAAAGGGGTATTGGAAATTATCTTGGAGCAGAACAGAGACATTCAATCCAATTTCAAGTGAGTGAAGTATTGTAGGATATAGTCAAGTTAGACCGCGCTCACAAGTTCTCACACTGGGTGCTGCAATCCCATAAAGTTCAGTATTGGGAAGTATTGGGATCAAATTACTTGTGAGGTGTTTCAAATGGATTATCTCAAGGGGTTTATTCTATCAATAAAATACATTTAAATGCCTCAGCTGTTCAACATCGCTATAGTTATTTACACATGACTTGTTGTTTCAAATGACTCGGCTGTTCATCATCGCTATAGTTATTTACACGTCATATATGTCACTCAGACATCATCTGTGGATTATATCGACAGGTTTTGAATAATGTATTCAAAACCTGATTTTACGAGGACTCTTCATCAGCTATGAAGTTTAGTCTCTGAGGTTTCAATGAAAACATGAATCATCACTCTCCTGTTAATAGAAGTGAAAATACATAAAAAAAAAGTATTTTCACTTATAGTGACGGGAGGGTAATTGATATATTTATTAGTGCTGTCAATTGATTAAAATATTTAACTCGATTAATCGCATGATTGTCCATAGTTAACTCACGATTAATCACAAATTAATCAATTATTTTTTCTTTTTTCTACCTTAAACAGATCTTTTTCAAGTTCCAAGTTTTAATACTCTTATCAGCCATTTAACACAAAAGGACGACCCTCATGCATTGCAAATTTGCATCAAATTCAAAACAGAGTGATGCACAAAATAACTTAAAAGAAAGAAAATTCATTAAAACAATGAATAAAGTGTACATGAAATAATAGGGGAAAGAAAACGTTAGGAACTTGTTACATTCACCCACACAAGGGCTGAGTAATCACACCCCCCCCCTCTCTCTCACACACACACTCTCCCAGCTCTCTTTCTCTCTTGCCCCTTTCTCATCTCTCTCACCCCCCTCTCTCTATATATATCACACACACACACACACACACCTACACACACACACACACACACACTTCAGAAACAAACATAGTATCAATGAGAGCATCAATAATACACCCGAGTATAGTCTAGTAAAAAAAAACAAAATAAAAAAAAAAACGTTTTTTCTTAAAAGTTAATCGTGAGTTAAAATAAAATAGTGGCGTTAATAGAATCGGGCGATAACGCGTTAATACCGCGTTAACTTTGACAGCCTTAATATTTATATGTTCATTGAAACCTAGAGACTTGAATTACACCTAGAGGTAAACTGCACAAACTGCACCCCACACTGTGTTGGATGGTTCAGGTCTACGTGGCCTAATTCAAAAGGTACGGTGAGGCGAGGGCACTGTGGGCACTGTGGGCACTGTGGCGGAGGGACTGGTCTGCATAAATGTTCAGGTCAAGTCTACTTTATTCAAATGAAATACTTTGTGAAACACTAGTTAGGGCATAGGCTCCCAACCAAGGGCCCCCTTAATTAACTAACTCCTGATAAAAAAAAAAGTTGTCCAGTTTTAAAACCCCTTTACATAAGTATGTGAAGCCAACCCTTATGGTTGACGGGTCAATATATCGTTGGCCTCATACGATAGTGGGGGGGGTTAGGTGATAGATTAGTGAGGGGGGGGGTCTGGGTATATTTTGTATTTGTTTTTTTGTCGGGTTTTGGGTCTGTGTTTGTTGTCTTGTCATTATTGTAGTTATTGTTGTTGTCAATGTTGTGTTTGTTGTTACAAAATTTTAAGAAATTCAAAATAAAAATTTGATTAAAAAAAAAATCCTCTTTGCATGTACAACAGATGACGTGAAGAAAGAAAGTATGAATTCCTTATTATTTCAACACAGCCCTCCGTCCTACCCTCTTGCACTGGGTTCCCAGTAGGGAGCATAGAGCCCAGAGAAGGCAGGGACAAAGTAACAGCCATGGGACGTGCCTGCTGCTGCAGCCAGCTTCTCTGGAGAGAGAGAGAGAGAGAGAGAGAGAGAGAGAGAGAGAGAGAGAGAGAGAGAGAGAGAGAGAGAGAGAGAGAGAGAGAGAGAGAGAGAGAGAGAGAGAGAGAGAGAGAGAGAGAGAGAGAGGGAGAGAGAGAGAGGGAGAGAGAGAGAGAGGATGGAGAGAGAGAGAGAGAGAGAGGGAGAGGGAGAGAGAGAGAGAGAGGATGAAGAGAGAGAGAGAGAGAGAGGATGAAGAGAGAGAGAGGATGAAGAGAGAGAGAGGATGAAGAGAGAGAGAGGATGAAGAGAGAGAGAGAGAGAGAGAGAGAGAGAGAGAGAGAGAGAGATGAAGAGAGAGAGAGGATGAAGAGAGAGAGAGAGAGAGAGAGAGAGAGAGAGAGAGAGAGAGAGAGAGAGAGAGAGAGAGAGAGAGATGTTAACAGAACTCAATTTAGGGCGACAATAATGTGGTCAAGAGGCATGGTTTCTATCTTGTGCCTGAACTGGCGTGGCTTGGTGTATTCACACGTCAGCAGCAGCAGTAACACATGAGTCCTCTCTTACTGAGAGACTAAGGGGGAGAGAACGAAAGGGGTGGGCACCTTCCCTTTTATAGTTGCCATAAGGTAGAATACCTGGGTGGCTCCTCCTAGAGCGCCCTCCAGTGGGGACAGATATATATGCAACTAGGCAATCACTGGTGGAGACAATTGTCTACGCAGGTAAACAGTTACCAGTGTAAACAGTCATATGTACAGTTAGACAGTTACTAACAATCCCATACAGAGTCTCTGATCTCAACAAGAGATATTAGATTAGATTAGATTGGAATCTAAACAAATGTAATCTAGAAGCACGGTCCACGTAGATAACAAAGGTTACTATGTATCCCGCAGTCCTTTGCATGTACGGGAAGTATTCAGCTACATGGGACCGGAATCGTGCCTGGGATGAATTATCCTCTTGACACCAAACATCTGACCGTCAAAGTGTAACATCCATAATGCATATCAGATAGTAGATAGAAAAGTAATGAAACTAGTTTGACATTCAGTTCATTTGAGTGGTTCAGCATAAACCAATGTTAATGTCCCTCAACAGATGAGTCCACTGGTCCCACGATGTGTTTAAAAAGGTTCCCGCTTGTTATGATGCTACGTGACTCCTTCCTGTCGACTTGTCGGCTGCAGGGTGAGATGAGACGAGGAGTGTAACGTACATGAAGCCACAGGCTAGGTACCTATCTCAGCGGTGGACTGAACGATCCCCAGGTTGTCCTTCAGCCACCGGACCACCGCCCCTGCTATGGCCACCGAACCCTGGGGACACATGTCACATAGGTCATAGGTCATAGGTCTTTCAGATGATATCCGTATCCATTACATACATACATCCATTACATACATACTGTACATACTGTACATTACATACATACATACATACATACATACATACATACATACATACATACATACATACATACATACATACATACATACATACATACATACATACATACATACATACATACATACATACATACATACATACATCCATTACATACATACATACATACATACATACATACATACATACATACATACATACATACATACCACATACATACATACATACATACATACATACATACATACATACATACATACATTACATACATACATACATACATACATACATACATACATACATACATACATACATCCATTACATACATACATACATACATACATACATACATACATACATACATACATACATACATACATACATACATCATGCATAAAATCGTTTGTTGAGAGAAGGTTGTCCTATCCAAATTAATAAATAATTGGGAATGGGAATAAGATAAATATAATATAAGATAAAAGATAAGATCAACTTTGAATTGTCCCTGTAGGGAAATCAATCTTGAGAGATATATGGATCGATGAACATTAGCTTATCATCACCAACATATCTGTACTGGTGTGTAATTTACTGATATCCCGCCAGTTGATTAGCCGTCACAACTTGTTGATAAATGGGAGAATCAAGTTCTGACAGGACACTCCTTAAGTCCAGCGTGGAGCTGTGGACAGTTCAGCTGACAGGACACTCCTTAAGTCCAGCGTGGAGCTGTGAACAGTTCAGCTGACAGGACACTCCTTAAGTCCAGCGTGGAGCTGTGAACAGTGTAGCTGACAGGACACTCCTTAAGTCCAGCGTGGAGCTGTGAACAGTGTAGCTGACAGGACACTCCTTAAGTCCAGCATGGAGCTGTGGACAGTTCAGCTGACAGGACACTCCTTAAGTCCAGCGTGGAGCTGTGAACAGTTCAGCTGACAGGACCCTCCTTAAGTCCAGCGTGGAGCTGTGAACAGTGTAGCTGACAGGACACTCCTTAAGTCCAGCGTGGAGCTGTGAACAGTTCAGCTGACAGGACACTCCTTAAGTCCAGCATGGAGCTGTGAACAGGTCAGCTGACAGGACACTCCTTAAGTCCAGCGTGGAGCTGTGAACAGGTCAGCTGACAGGACACTCCTTAAGTCCAGCGTGGAGCTGTGAACAGTGTAGCTGACAGGACGCTCCTTAAGTCCAGCGTGGAGCTGTGAACAGTGTAGCTGACAGGACACTCCTTAAGTCCAGCGTGGAGCTGTGAACAGTTCAGCTGACAGGACACTCCTTAAGTCCAGCGTGGAGCTGTGAACAGTTTAGCTGACAGGACACTCCTTAAGTCCAGCGTGGAGCTGTGAACAGGTCAGCTGACAGGACACTCCTTAAGTCCAGCGTGGAGCTGTGAACAGTGTAGCTGACAGGACACTCCTTAAGTCCAGCGTGGAGCTGTGAACAGTTCAGCTGACAGGACACTCCTTAAGTCCAGCGTGGAGCTGTGAACAGTTTAGCTGACAGGACACTCCTTAAGTCCAGCGTGGAGCTGTGGACAGGTCAGCTGACAGGACACTCCTTAAGTCCAGCATGGAGCTGTGAACAGGTCAGCTGACAGGACACTCCTTAAGTCCAGCGTGGAGCTGTGAACAGGTCAGCTGACAGGACACTCCTTAAGTCCAGCATGGAGCTGTGAACAGGTCAGCTGACAGGACACTCCTTAAGTCCAGCGTGGAGCTGTGGACAGTGTAGCTGACAGGACACTCCTTAAGTCCAGCGTGGAGCTGTGAACAGGTCAGCTGACAGGACACTCCTTAAGTCCAGCGTGGAGCTGTGAACAGTTCAGCTGACAGGACACTCCTTAAGTCCAGCGTGGAGCTGTGAACAGGTCAGCTGACAGGACACTCCTTAAGTCCAGCATGGAGCTGTGAACAGGTCAGCTGACAGGACACTCCTTAAGTCCAGCGTGGAGCTGTGGACAGTGTAGCTGACAGGACACTCCTTAAGTCCAGCATGGAGCTGTGGACAGTGTAGCTGACAGGACGCTCCTTAAGTTCAGCATGGAGCTGTGAACAGTTTAGCTGACAGGACACTCCTTAAGTCCAGCATGGAGTTGTGAACAGTGTAGCTGACAGGACGCTCCTTAAGTCCAGCATGGAGCTGTGGACAGTTCAGCTGACAGGACGCTCCTTAAGTCCAGCGTGGAGTTGTGAACAGTTTAGCTGACAGGACCCTCCTTAAGTCCAGCGTGGAGCTGTGAACAGTTTAGCTGACAGGACACTCCTTAAGTCCAGCATGGAGCTGTGAACAGGTCAGCTGACAGGACCCTCCTTAAGTCCAGCGTGGAGCTGTGAACAGTTTAGCTGACAGGACACTCCTTAAGTCCAGCGTGGAGCTGTGAACAGGTCAGCTGACAGGACACTCCTTAAGTCCAGCGTGGAGCTGTGAACAGTTCAGCTGACAGGACACTCCTTAAGTCCAGCGTGGAGCTGTGGACAGGTCAGCTGACAGGACACTCCTTAAGTCCAGCATGGAGCTGTGGACAGTTTAGCTGACAGGACACTCCTTAAGTCCAGCATGGAGCTGTGAACAGTTTAGCTGACAGGACCCTCCTTAAGTCCAGCGTGGAGCTGTGAACAGTTTAGCTGACAGGACACTCCTTAAGTCCAGCATGGAGCTGTGAACAGGTCAGCTGACAGGACCCTCCTTAAGTCCAGCGTGGAGCTGTGAACAGTTTAGCTGACAGGACACTCCTTAAGTCCAGCGTGGAGCTGTGGACAGTTCAGCTGACAGGACACTCCTTAAGTCCAGCATGGAGCTGTGAACAGGTCAGCTGACAGGACACTCCTTAAGTCCAGCGTGGAGCTGTGGACAGGTCAGCTGACAGGACACTCCTTAAGTCCAGCGTGGAGCTGTGAACAGTTCAGCTGACAGGACACTCCTTAAGTCCAGCGTGGAGCTGTGAACAGGTCAGCTGACAGGACACTCCTTAAGTCCAGCGTGGAGCTGTGAACAGGTCAGCTGACAGGACACTCCTTAAGTCCAGCGTGGAGCTGTGAACAGGTCAGCTGACAGGACACTCCTTAAGTCCAGCATGGAGCTGTGAACAGGTCAGCTGACAGGACGCTCCTTAAGTCCAGCGTGGAGCTGTGAACAGGTCAGCTGACAGGACGCTCCTTAAGTCCAGCGTGGAGCTGTGGACAGTGTAGCTGACAGGACGCTCCTTAAGTCCAGCATGGAGCTGTGAACAGTTTAGCTGACAGGACGCTCCTTAAGTCCAGCGTGGAGCTGTGAACAGTGTAGCTGACAGGACACTCCTTAAGTCCAGCATGGAGCTGTGGACAGTTTAGCTGACAGGACACTCCTTAAGTCCAGCATGGAGCTGTGGACAGTTTAGCTGACAGGACGCTCCTTAAGTCCAGCGTGGAGCTGTGAACAGTGTAGCTGACAGGACACTCCTTAAGTCCAGCATGGAGCTGTGGACAGTTCAGCTGACAGGACACTCCTTAAGTCCAGCCTGGAGCTGTGGACAGTTCAGCTGACAGGACGCTCCTTAAGTCCAGCATGGAGCTGTGAACAGGTCAGCTGACAGGACACTCCTTAAGTCCAGCGTGGAGCTGTGGACAGTTCAGCTGACAGGACACTCCTTAAGTCCAGCGTGGAGCAGTGAACAGTTCAGCTGACAGGACACTCCTTAAGTCCAGCGTGGAGCAGTGAACAGGTCAGCTGACAGGACACTCCTTAAGTCCAGCGTGGAGCTGTGAACAGGTCAGCTGACAGGACCCTCCTTAAGTCCAGCGTGGAGCTGTGAACAGGTCAGCTGACAGGACACTCCTTAAGTCCAGCATGGAGCTGTGGACAGGTCAGCTGACAGGACACTCCTTAAGTCCAGCAGGGAGCTGTGGACAGTTCAGCTGACAGGACACTCCTTAAGTCCAGCGTGGAGCTGTGGACAGTTCAGCTGACAGGACACTCCTTAAGTCCAGCGTGGAGCTGTGAACAGTTCAGCTGACAGGACACTCCTTAAGTCCAGCGTGGAGCTGTGAACAGTTTAGCTGACAGGACACTCCTTAAGTCCAGCGTGGAGCTGTGGACAGTGTAGCTGACAGGACCCTCCTTAAGTCCAGCGTGGAGCTGTGAACAGTTCAGCTGACAGGACACTCCTTAAGTCCAGCGTGGAGCTGTGAACAGTTCAGCTGACAGGACACTCCTTAAGTCCAGCATGGAGCTGTGAACAGTTCAGCTGACAGGACGCTCCTTAAGTCCAGCGTGGAGCTGTGAACAGTTTAGCTGACAGGACACTCCTTAAGTCCAGCGTGGAGCTGTGAACAGTGTAGCTGACAGGACACTCCTTAAGTCCAGCGTGGAGCTGTGGACAGGTCAGCTGACAGGACACTCCTTAAGTCCAGCGTGGAGCTGTGAACAGGTCAGCTGACAGGACACTCCTTAAGTCCAGCGTGGAGCTGTGGACAGGTCAGCTGACAGGACACTCCTTAAGTCCAGCGTGGAGCTGTGAACAGTTCAGCTGACAGGACACTCCTTAAGTCCAGCGTGGAGCTGTGAACAGGTCAGCTGACAGGACACTCCTTAAGTCCAGCATGGAGCTGTGGACAGGTCAGCTGACAGGACACTCCTTAAGTCCAGCGTGGAGCTGTGAACAGTTCAGCTGACAGGACACTCCTTAAGTCCAGCGTGGAGCTGTGAACAGTTCAGCTGACAGGACACTCCTTAAGTCCAGCGTGGAGCTGTGAACAGGTCAGCTGACAGGACCCTCCTTAAGTCCAGCGTGGAGCTGTGGACAGTTCAGCTGACAGGACACTCCTTAAGTCCAGCGTGGAGCTGTGAACAGGTCAGCTGACAGGACACTCCTTAAGTCCAGCGTGGAGCTGTGGACAGGTCAGCTGACAGGACACTCCTTAAGTCCAGCGTGGAGCTGTGAACAGTTCAGCTGACAGGACACTCCTTAAGTCCAGCATGGAGCTGTGAACAGTTTAGCTGACAGGACACTCCTTAAGTCCAGCGTGGAGCTGTGAACAGGTCAGCTGACAGGACGCTCCTTAAGTCCAGCATGGAGCTGTGAACAGTTCAGCTGACAGGACACTCCTTAAGTCCAGCGTGGAGCTGTGAACAGTTCAGCTGACAGGACACTCCTTAAGTCCAGCATGGAGCTGTGGACAGGTCAGCTGACAGGACACTCCTTAAGTCCAGCGTGGAGCTGTGAACAGGTCAGCTGACAGGACACTCCTTAAGTCCAGCGTGGAGCTGTGAACAGTTCAGCTGACAGGACACTCCTTAAGTCCAGCATGGAGCTGTGGACAGGTCAGCTGACAGGACACTCCTTAAGTCCAGCGTGGAGCTGTGAACAGGTCAGCTGACAGGACACTCCTTAAGTCCAGCGTGGAGCTGTGAACAGTTCAGCTGACAGGACACTCCTTAAGTCCAGCGTGGAGCTGTGAACAGTTCAGCTGACAGGACGCTCCTTAAGTCCAGCATGGAGCTGTGAACAGGTCAGCTGACAGGACACTCCTTAAGTCCAGCGTGGAGCTGTGAACAGGTCAGCTGACAGGACACTCCTTAAGTCCAGCGTGGAGCTGTGAACAGGTCAGCTGACAGGACACTCCTTAAGTCCAGCATGGAGCTGTGAACAGGTCAGCTGACAGGACACTCCTTAAGTCCAGCGTGGAGCTGTGGACAGGTCAGCTGACAGGACACTCCTTAAGTCCAGCGTGGAGCTGTGGACAGGTCAGCTGACAGGACGCTCCTTAAGTCCAGCATGGAGCTGTGAACAGTTCAGCTGACAGGACACTCCTTAAGTCCAGCGTGGAGCTGTGAACAGTTCAGCTGACAGGACACTCCTTAAGTCCAGCGTGGAGCTGTGGACAGGTCAGCTGACAGGACACTCCTTAAGTCCAGCGTGGAGCTGTGGACAGGTCAGCTGACAGGACACTCCTTAAGTCCAGCGTGGAGCTGTGAACAGGTCAGCTGACAGGACACTCCTTAAGTCCAGCGTGGAGCTGTGAACAGTTCAGCTGACAGGACGCTCCTTAAGTCCAGCATGGAGCTGTGAACAGTTTAGCTGACAGGACACTCCTTAAGTCCAGCATGGAGCTGTGAACAGGTCAGCTGACAGGACACTCCTTAAGTCCAGCATGGAGCTGTGAACAGGTCAGCTGACAGGACACTCCTTAAGTCCAGCATGGAGCTGTGGACAGGTCAGCTGACAGGACACTCCTTAAGTCCAGCGTGGAGCTGTGGACAGGTCAGCTGACAGGACACTCCTTAAGTCCAGCGTGGAGCTGTGGACAGGTCAGCTGACAGGACCCTCCTTAAGTCCAGCGTGGAGCTGTGGACAGGTCAGCTGACAGGACACTCCTTAAGTCCAGCGTGGAGCTGTGAACAGGTCAGCTGACAGGACACTCCTTAAGTCCAGCATGGAGCTGTGAACAGGTCAGCTGACAGGACACTCCTTAAGTCCAGCGTGGAGCTGTGGACAGTTCAGCTGACAGGACACTCCTTAAGTCCAGCGTGGAGCTGTGAACAGGTCAGCTGACAGGACACTCCTTAAGTCCAGCGTGGAGCTGTGAACAGGTCAGCTGACAGGACCCTCCTTAAGTCCAGCATGGAGCTGTGGACAGGTCAGCTGACAGGACACTCCTTAAGTCCAGCGTGGAGCTGTGAACAGTTTAGCTGACAGGACACTCCTTAAGTCCAGCGTGGAGCTGTGAACAGTTTAGCTGACAGGACACTCCTTAAGTCCAGCATGGAGCTGTGGACAGGTCAGCTGACACTGCATGACCTGCACTGATGTGGCGTTTATTTAAAGACCTCCACATTTACACACTATCACCACCACCCAGCCTCCACCCAGCCTCCACCCAGCCTCTTCCCAGCCTCCTCCACCACCACCCAGCCTCCACCCAGCCTCCTCCCAGCCTCCTCCACCACCACCCAGCCTCCACCACCACCACCACCACCACCACCACCACCCAGCCTCCACCACCACCACCCAGCCTCCTCCACCACCACCACCCAGCCTCCTCCACCACCACCACCCAGCCTCCACCACCACCACCACCACCACCACCCAGCCTCCTCCACCACCACCCAGCCTCCACCACCACCACCACCACCACCACCCAGCCTCCACCACCACCACCCAGCCTCCTCCACCACCACCACCCAGCCACCACCACCACCACCCAGCCACCACCACCACCACCACCCAGCCACCACCACCCAGCCTCCACCACCACCACCACCCAGCCACCACCACCACCACCCAGCCACCACCACCCAGCCACCACCACCACCACCCAGCCACCACCACCACCACCCAGCCTCCTCCCAGCCTCCTCCACCACCCAGCCTCCACCCAGCCTCCACCCAGCCTCCTCCCAGCCTCCTCCACCACCACCCAGCCTCCACCACCACCACCACCACCCAGCCTCCACCACCACCACCCAGCCTCCTCCACCACCACCACCCAGCCTCCACCACCACCACCACCACCACCACCACCCAGCCTCCACCACCACCACAAAGCCTCCTCCACCACCACCCAGCCTCCACCACCACCACCCAGCCTCCACCACCACCACCACCACCACCCAGCCTCCACCACCACCACCCAGCCTCCACCACCACCACCACCACCCAGCCTCCACCACCACCACCCAGCCTCCACCACCACCACCCAGCCTCCTCCACCACCACCCAGCCTCCACCACCACCACCACCACCCAGCCACCACCACCACCACCACCCAGCCTCCACCACCACCACCACCCAGCCACCACCACCACCCAGCCACCACCACCACCACCCAGCCACCACCACCACCACCACCCAGCCTCCACCACCACCACCACCACCCAGCCTCCACCACCACCACCCAGCCTCCACCACCACCACCCAGCCTCCTCCACCACCACCCAGCCTCCACCACCACCACCACCACCCAGCCACCACCACCACCACCACCCAGCCACCACCACCACCACCACCCAGCCACCACCACCACCACCACCCAGCCACCACCACCACCACCCAGCCACCACCACCACCACCACCCAGCCACCACCACCACCACCACCCAGCCACCACCACCACCACCCAGCCACCACCACCACCACCCAGCCACCACCACCACCACCACCCAGCCACCACCACCACCACCCAGCCTCCACCACCACCACCACCCAGCCACCACCACCACCACCCAGCCTCCACCACCACCACCACCCAGCCTCCACCACCACCACCACCACCACCACCCAGCCACCACCACCACCCAGCCTCCACCACCACCACCACCCAGCCACCACCACCACCACCCAGCCTCCACCACCACCACCACCCAGCCACCACCACCACCACCACCCAGCCACCACCACCACCCAGCCTCCACCACCACCACCACCCAGCCACCACCACCACCACCCAGCCTCCTCCACCACCACCACCACCCAGCCACCACCACCACCACCCAGCCACCACCACCACCACCCAGCCACCACCACCACCCAGCCTCCTCCACCACCACCACCCAGCCTCCACCACCACCACCACCCACCCAGCCACCACCACCACCACCACCCAGCCTCCTCCACCACCACCACCACCACCCAGCCTCCACCACCACCACCACCCAGCCTCCACCACCACCACCACCCAGCCTCCTCCACCACCACCACCACCACCACCACCCAGCCACCACCACCCAGCCACCTCCACCACCACCACCCAGCCACCTCCACCACCACCACCCAGCCTCCACCACCACCACCCACCCAGCCACCACCACCACCACCACCCAGCCTCCTCCACCACCACCACCACCACCCAGCCTCCACCACCACCACCACCCAGCCTCCACCACCACCACCACCCAGCCTCCTCCACCACCACCACCACCACCACCACCACCCAGCCACCACCACCCAGCCACCTCCACCACCACCACCCAGCCACCTCCACCCAGCCACCTCCTCCACCACCACCACCCAGCCACCACCACCCAGCCACCTCCACCACCACCACCCAGCCACCTCCACCCAGCCACCTCCACCACCACCACCCAGCCTCCACCACCACCACCCAGCCTCCTCCACCACCACCACCCAGCCTCCACCACCACCACCCAGCCTCCTCCACCACCACCACCCAGCCTCCACCACCACCACCACCACCCAGCCACCACCACCACCACCACCCAGCCACCACCACCACCACCCAGCCACCACCCAGCCTCCACCACCACCACCACCCAGCCACCACCACCACCACCCAGCCACCACCCAGCCTCCACCACCACCACCACCACCCAGCCTCCACCACCACCACCCAGCCACCACCCAGCCTCCACCACCACCACCACCACCCAGCCTCCACCACCACCACCACCCAGCCTCCACCACCACCACCACCCAGCCTCCACCACCACCACCACCACCACCACCACCACTCCCCTATGGGAGATTTGTTCTCATTGCTCCCTGCTGTTCAGTTTCAGTTTGCTGTTATGCTTTATCTTCTGTGTAAGTTGTTAAGCATTAACCTCTGTTGCAGTAGAACCACCAAGACTAACTGGTAACTAACTAACCGGGGGCGACAGTGGCTCAAGAGGTAGAGCAGTCGTCTGGTAATCCGGAGGCTCTGTGCGATCGATCGCAAAGATTCCAACAGTTCCTGAAAGCAGAGAAGCTGTGCTTTCTTGTTCGTGATTACTGTAGTGTTTCTCAAACACACGCGTCATCGTGACGTAGTGACGTCGGTAGCTCTCGGATATTTGGAAGAGGAAGTTGGTTTTTGGCGAGTGGATGTGAGTTTCTTTGAAAGGTGCAAGTACTGTAGTACCGCACGCACTCACACACACACTCACACTCACACACACACACACACACACACACACACACACACACACACACACACACACACACACACACACACACACACACACACACACACACACACACACACACACCTCTAGTGCGTAGCAGGCTGGCTGGTCTTTCCCCATTTTGTAGGCAACAGTGGTCAGCAGGCCATGGTCTGATGTTACAGGCTGAGAGAGAGAGAGAGAGAGAGAGAGAGAGAGAGAGAGAGAGAGAGAGAGAGAGAGAGAGAGAGAGAGAGAGAGAGAGAGAGAGAGAGAGAGAGAGAGAGAGAGGCAGGCATTTAGTCAAAATAGAACACACAACACGGCGCGGTTATAAGAAGTATGTAGAAGTGCTGTCTGAGCTCGTCTCACCTTGACCCCTGTGTTCCTCAGCAGGAAGCAGCCGGTCCCGTACCTTCAGAGGACAAACAAGAAGATGCCATGAGGAGAGAGCTAGAGAGGTTTATATCTTTCCCCTATTAACTATAAATGAAATTAATGAATCATATGTTGTATCATATATCCAATAAGTGTTGGATTCTGGTCCAGTTCTCATCCAGGTTTTATCACTGACATTATTTTTTTAAATCCTGGCTATGGCCCTGACTAATTCTTATTCACAGAGAGCCCTTAACCCCATAGCTTGAACCCTTAACCCCATAGCTTGAACCCTTAAGAGCTCTTAACCCCATAGCTTGAACCCTTGCACCAAATAACCATATTCTTTGGACAGACCATGTATTAATCCAAATCACTTGGAGTGTGAATGTGTTATATCACCAGAAATTACTCAACCTCTACTGTCTTGATCTTTGAGTGAACACAACACTCTAACTTACTATCTCTAGATAATAACATTTGAAAACATCAAACAGAGTTATATATTTCTCCGTCTGAGGTAGGCTACTCAATTACCAAAAACCAGTAGCACTGGTTCCAGAGAGACTGAGACAGGAGACATACCCACTCAAACCAACAAATGAGGTCATGGCTCACAAGTCATTTTATGCAAGTCCAAAGTCCACTACTTAAAAAACTAACCTCGACCCTCTAATCTTGAAAAACTACAGACCTATCTCCAATCTTCCCTTCTTATCCAAAATATTAGAACAGATTGTTGCAACCCAACTTACTGAGTAACAACCTTCACAAATCTTTCAATCTGGCTTTAGAACCTTCCACTCCACTGAAACAGCGCTTACCAAAGTCACAAACGACTTACTGCTTTCTCTTGATTCCTTAACCTCTGTGCTCTTATTGCTTGACCTCAGTGCAGCCTTTGACACTGTTGATCATTCATTCCATTCTTCTGAGTCCATAGTATACATACCAACAATTCGCCTGTTTTATTCTCCACCCATCTATCATCCATAGCAACACTATATTATCACTAGGGATGCCCCCCGAAACCCGGTTCTAAAACGGGAACCGGTACTAAATTAGAAAACAATATTGATAAAGTATTGATAAGCTCCGACGTTATCGGTTCTGCTATCGGTACTCGAGAAATTATGGAGTTTTGATGTCTGACTATATCCCTATCCTATGCCTTGGTGCGAGTTCAACTGCCACTGTTGACACGCCCACTAAGGAAAGCGTGCGCTCACACACACACAGACACACACACACACACACACACGCACACGCACACACACACACACACACACACACTGCTCCGGTCATGCATCCACTCAACTCATGGAAAATACAGCATCAGGCTATTGTTCTAAAAGTATCTCTACTAATAAAATTATTGTACTGAGTATTGAACCGTTGGGTATTGGGTGGGACATTTAAGAACTTTCTAAATAAAATAGAAAGCCCCAAAATAGTTAATTTATCTGACTATCTATCTAGGTCGTCCTCGGACGGGCCCTCCATCGGTGCTTCCAGTCATCCCGATCCTCCATGCATCTGGCTAGCTCGCCGGTGCTTTCTGTTCCCACATCTCTCCTGAGTACGTCCACATAGGTTAACGTGGGACGTCCTCGTGATCGATGCCCGTGTGTTGGTTCCCACAGTACAAGTTTGCTGGTTGGCATCTCATGGTGTCTCTGGCAGTGACCTGCCAGCCTCATTCTCCTGACTGCCACTTTATCGCTCACCTTTAGCACCCCCCCATACAAGTTTGCATTAGTGACATGCTCATCCCTGTTGATGTTGAGCACCACACGCATCATTCTGGTGTAGCACCCATCCAAGGACTTCTGCAGGGTGGGCTTCAAGGTCCAGCATTCACTGCCATACAAAAGGACAGACTCAACTGTTGCATGAAAGAAGTTGAGCTTGATTTGACGGGGGAGGTTGGATTTCCACACACTGGTCATGCCGTTCAGAGCCCTCCACGCAAGTGCCTTCCTCACTTTAAGGTCTTGCTCGGACGAGTTGACCCACGAGCCCAGGTACTTGAAATCACTGACTGCTTGTATTAATTGATCAAAAAGTAGTAATGTGCAGTAATATAGTTATATAAAAGAATAATAAAGCAATGTGGATTCTGTTCTTAAAAATAACCGATAAGAGTATTGATAAAGTACCGAACCATTAAGCAGTATCGATAAGATTAGTAGCATCGATAAAATCCTAACGATACCCATCCCTAGTTATCACCGACATCCAAGTTGAACAGCCCATCTGAGGTGTCTCTCCTCCACATCGTCTGTGGTGCTTTTTTTCCTATTGCTAGATCTTTTGTGAGTTTTTCCTCATCTTCATTGGGGAATGTCTGGAAGTGTCGCATTTTTGGATTTTATGGTGTTTTTTTGTTCTTGATTTATTGTGATGTTTCTTCTTGACTTGTTCAAAAAAGACTTGTACAGCCCATGTGGGCATTACCTTCTGATTTCGGGCTTTACCAATACATTTGATTTGATTATGTAGGCTAGCCTACCAAACCACTTGATATGGACATGTAGACTATAGGCTAGCCTACCAAACCACTTGATATGGACATGTAGGCTAGCCTACCAAACCACTTGATATGGACATGTAGGCTAGCCTACCAAACCACTTGATATGGACATGTAGGCTAGCCTACTAAACCACTTGATATGGACATGTAGGCTAGGCAACCAAACCACTTGATATGGACATGTAGGCTAGCCTACCAAACCACTTGATATGGACATGTAGGCTAGCCTACTAAACCACTTGATATGGACATATATAGGCTAGCCTACCAAACCACTTGATATGGACATGTATGCTAGCCTACCAAACCACTTGATATGGACATGTAGGCTAGCCTACTAAACCACTTGCTATGGACATGTAGGCTAGCCTACCAAACCACTTGATATGGACATGTAGGCTAGCCTACCAAACCACTTGATATGGACATGTAGGCTAGCCTACCAAACCACTTGATATGGACATATAGACTATAGGCTAGCCTACCAAACCACTTGATATGGACATGTAGGCTAGCCTACCAAACCACTTGATATGGACATGTAGGCTAGCCTACTAAACCACTTGATATGGACATGTAGGCTAGCCTACCAAACCGCTTGATATGGACATGTAGGCTAGCCTACCAAACCACTTGATATGGACATGTAGGCTAGGCAACCAAACCACTTGATATGGACATGTAGGCTAGGCAACCAAACCACTTGATATGGACATGTAGGCTAGCCTACTAAACCACTTGATATGGACATGTAGACTAGGCAACCAAACCACTTGATATGGACATGTAGGCTAGGCAACCAAACCACTTGATATGGACATGTAGGCTAGGCAACCAAACCACTTGATATGGACATGTAGGCTAGCCTACCAAACCACTTGATATGGACATGTAGGCTAGCCTACCAAACCACTTGATATGGACATGTAGGCTAGCCTACTAAACCACTTGATATGGACATGTAGGCTAGCCTACCAAACCACTTGATATGGACATGTAGGCTAGCCTACCAAACCACTTGATATGGACATGTAGGCTAGGCAACCAAACCACTTGATATGGACATGTAGGCTAGGCAACCAAACCACTTGATATGGACATGTAGGCTAGGCAACCAAACCACTTGATATGGACATGTAGGCTAGGCAACCAAACCACTTGATATGGACATGTAGGCTAGCCTACCAAACCACTTGATATGGACATGTAGGCTAGGCAACCAAACCACTTGATATGGACATGTAGGCTAGGCAACCAAACCACTTGATATGGACATGTAGGCTAGCCTACCAAACCACTTGATATGGACATGTAGGCTAGCCTACCAAACCACTTGATATGGACATGTAGGCTAGGCAACCAAACCACTTGATATGGACATGTAGGCTAGCCTACCAAACCACTTGATATGGACATGTAGGCTAGCCTACCAAACCACTTGATATGGACATGTAGGCTAGCCTACCAAACCACTTGATATGGACATGTAGGCTAGCCTACCAAACCACTTGATATGGACATGTAGGCTAGCCTACCAAACCACTTGATATGGACATGTAGGCTAGGCAACCAAACCACTTGATATGGACACGTAGGCTAGCCTACCAAACCACTTGATATGGACATGTAGGCTAGCCTACTAAACCACTTGATATGGACATGTAGGCTAGGCAACCAAACCACTTGCCCTACATATGATTAGTCTTCTCCAATAGGACTGGTATTGGACACCACAATATGCACAATACACAATATTGGGTACAGGTAGATACTGTTGAATGAAGTCGGGTACAGCAGGTAGTGTCACAGTTCCTACCTGGCTACTCCCTCCCTCTCTCTCTCCCTCTCTCGTTAGTCAGGTATGGAATGCAGGTGTGCTGCCGTCAGCGTAGCAGCTGATTGACGTCTGTGTGGGCCAATTACGTCAGTGATATAATAACCCCACACCGCAGATGTCATGATGAGCTGCCAGATGGTAACTTCATATTTCCCAGTTAGTCGCGTTATTCTGCTCTCTCTCGTATAGTTCTCTAGTCCATTGTTCTCCGACCGTGCCTAACCCTTTGTTGTCCTCCTTTCCCCACAGTCCTACCTGGCTCTTCACCCTGATCTCTGGCTCTCGATAGATGTGCTCTGACCCCTGACCCCTGACCCCCTGCCTGCCTGACAACTCTCCTTGCCTTTTTTTCCCGGAACGTATGAGGACCTGTACCCGTTTTGACCCCTACCTGGCTGACTACCCTGTACCCGTGTATCGACTCCTGCCTGTCTGACTCTCCTGTCCCGCGCATGTCCCTGGACTGTACGCGTATATTTCTCTCTCCCTTGTGCTTCTCAAAATGATTATTTCCTGAATAATTAATAAGAGGTAGATAGTCTGGGCGGTCAGGTGGCGTAGCGGAGATTGCATTCGTCACCAACACCGGAGACGCTGGATTCGCCTGTTCGAATCCAGCTCACAGCTCCGGGGTTGTCACCAGCTTGGCTGGCCGTTCACACTAATACAATTGGCTGTATTAGAGGGTGGGAGAAGCTGGCGGGGTGGGTCCGGGTCGTTGTAAACAGCGACTCCTACAGTTCGGTCGGGGCGCCTGCTAAGCGCGGATAGGATCTAAGTGGGATAGTGTGATCCTTCCACATGCTACGCCCTCTCAGTGAGAATCCGCGCTGCCAGGTGAAAAGAAGCGGTTGATTGGCTGGACGTGTGTCGGAGGAAGCACGTGATAGCCTCCACTCTCCCAGACCGACTGTGGGGGGTAAGTGCGCAGCGACCAGGAAGGGGATTCGGAATTGGCATAACGACTAACATTGGGATGGGAGAAAATCGGAGGAAAAAGGAGGGGGAAAAAGATCAATAAAAAATAAATAAAATAAGAGGTAGATAGTGAGTGAAAGCCAACTCACCAACTTGAATCCCCATCTCTGGGTCAAAGCCACATCTACGTCATCACATCATAAACCTAGAACCCACACCTAGACCATAAACCTAGAACCAACATCTAGACCAGGGGTTCCCAAACTTTTCAGGCCGCGACCCCCAAATAACGGTGTTACTATTATAGGAAGTAAAAAAAATCTATTATTATTATAATTTTTTTTTTAATAAGTGGAAATGTATGGTTGAAACATGCAAACGTTCAAACGCACACACACTAATAAGCATTGGAGGCTTTTAACCAGGGCCGGACTGGGGAAATCATTCAGGCCAGGAAATATAGTGCAAAATATAGCCCCAGTCAGGCCACTTTTTGAGCAGGGGGTCTGGGGGTCCCCCACCAGGACATTTCTTGTTACAAAGACTTCATTTCCTGCATTCTGGTGCAGGAATTTTTTTATTTGTAAAAATGCCAGTGTTTGTGATGGCATCACAAATTATTGTTTATAACCATTTATATTCATGTCATTTTTTCTTATTGTGTTGTTAGTTTAGTTTCATAAATGTAGGCGGTGATGTCGGTGACATACATGTGAGGTACAGAGGTGGGCAGGCTGGATTCAGTGGGGGGGGGGGGGGTGTCAGGGGGAGGGGCCATCGTTCCGGCGGTTCGATCCGGGGGAGGGGGGGCTTTGCGTGTTGTGGGATTGGTGTGGGGGGGTGGGGTGGGGTTTCCTGGGGTCCTTGGCGGGGGGCCATTGAGGCGTGGTGCTTAGGCCTTCTGCGGGCCTGGGCTTGGGGCTCTCGTGGGCCGGGGGTCTGGCGGTCGGGCGGGCGGGGGTGGGTGGGGGCTCGGGAGGCTCGGCTCCGCGCATGGTGGACCAGGATATGGGGGTGTTCTGTCTCTCGGGGAGGAGGGCGGGAGGGAGGGGTTTCTCTCGGGGGGATCAGAGCGGCTGGGCTTTGCCCGGCGGGGCCCTGTGTGTTGGGGGGTCGATGGGCGAGGGGTGGGGCTCTCGGGGGCATGGGAAATAGCGGGCGTGGCTCGGTGGGGGGGGAGTCCCCTATCCTTTCCTCTACGGGGCCTGACCCAATTGATTCAAGGGACCCATGACGCTGGGGGCCCGGCTACGAGTGCAGCGGCCTGGGATATGGGGGGCTCCAATGGGCTTAACTCAGGGGGGGGGGGGGGGGGAGGGGGGGGTGTACGGGGGTCTGGATGGCTGAACGAGGCCATATTCAAGGGACCCATGTCTGTATGTTGTTATGTTATGGATGTCACTGTAAATATTGTGTTGTATGTAGGGATATCCGATATTATCGGCCTACCGATATTATCGGCCGATATCGGCATTAAAATGTGATATCGGAAAATATCGGTATCGGTTTTCAAAAAAAGAAATAAAACATTATATATATTTTTTTACATTTCTATAACCTTTATTTACCCAGGCAAGCAAGTAAGAACAAATTCTGATTTTATTTATTGTCAAAAGTATGCATAATGTTGTGTTAATTCCACAACAAGAGATATGTAATGTTAATTACTTGAAATTATTCCATTTTTTGGGGGGGGGGGGACCCTGCATATATCGGTATTGGTTGATATCGGTTGATATCGGTATCGGAAATTAAGAGTTGGACAATATCGGTATATCGGTATCGGTAAAAAAGCCAATATCGAGCATCCCTAGTTGTATGTCTATAAATGTTAAATAAAAATGTAAGTAAAAAATAAAAAAAATAAAATAAGAAACAGGCTAGCATATGTATGATTAGCAACAACACTGATTTTGATGGATTTTCTGTTTTTTTGTAATGTCAGATTGAAAAAAATACAATCTTTTATTCAACTTCAGCCCTGATCATAACACCACATATTCATTTTATAATTCTAACCATTTAAATGCCAGTGTGTGTGATGGCATATATTTGCAATATATCAAATGCAAAGTAGATTTTTCTGGGGGGGATTATTACAGGCTAGCAATGCATGTGTCAATGATTAGCAACAACACTGATTTTGATGGATTTTTTGTTTTTTGTAAGGGTCCCGCCTCCACCAATCACATGCGGCTCCCTTTGTGTGTGTGTGAGAGCAAGAGAGAGAGAGAGAGAGCGATAACCTGGTTGTTCCCCACCTAGGTTATCTAACTATTCCGCTGCTGCAACTAGAAACACTGGTCTGGCCTGCTTCTAAGTTCAGTGGCCTGACTGCATAACATTTAAAAAAAATATATATTGGATAAAAAAATATATAATAATTAAAATCATCTGGCGACCCCCAACCCCCCCCCCCCCCCCGCGGCGGCTCGCGACCCCCAACCCCACTTTGGGAACCCCTGATCTAGACCATGAACCTAGAACCCACACCTAAACCATAAACCTAGAACCCACATCTAGACCATGAACTTACAGTAGAACCCACAGCTAGACCATGAACCTAGAACTCACAGCTAGAACGTAAACTAAAGGCAACAAGTTCATTTGACAGTCTGATGTTGACCCATCATGTCCCAATGTTGTTAGCAGAATATTATAAACTGCATCAAATATTTTGCTATATCCTTTTAGGGGAAATGTGGACAGTGAGTTTACCTGCTCAAACCTCTACCAGCATCCGATGGTTATGAGCCAAATGACAGCTTGTTACTGATCATTCCAGGTTAAGGTTAACAACTTCAGGCCAGGCACCTGGCTTGGCCTTTTCTCCATTACAATTAGAGTAATTGAGGGGTGGGGACCATCTGATCTTAAACTGCAAACATTCTACCTCTCTTACATTTGATCTCTTTTCCACATTCCTTTTAAGAATGGGGCTTTGGATAAATTCAAGCCAGACAACACAGCTCTCAGACAGGTCACACAGGCTCTTGACCTTGAACAAGGTCTTCTAATTTAGACGTGTCTCTCTCTCTGATAAGGCTGGGGATTTTGAATTAGCAGTAAAGAATTATAAATCGCCATACAACACTTGAAAGGTCTATTAATTATCGTCTTTCAAAATACTCCTCAAAACATACTTTTAAGAAAAGGCCTTTTTTGATTATATTCAAATTATCTTATTATTGTATTATTAGATTTTACTTTGTTGTTCTGTAAAACCCTTTGCAACTGTTTTTGAAAAGTGCTATACATATAAAGTGTATAATTATTATTATTATTCTTCCTGCTGGGGAACAGAGGGTTCAGAGAGTAAAGGTCAGGGGTTGTGTGTGTCTTTATAACCTTATCATTTACAAGTTAGATGGTCATTCTGTGTTTTTCCACTCATTCCCACGTTCTTGTGAGTCTCAGTTGCTAGAAGTCAAAGGTCTTTCTCCAGATAATGAATTGACCAATCGTTTGTCTCAGGGAAGCAACAGTTGTGATTGGAGGATCAAGAGGAGGGGGCAGGGTGTGAGTAAATAAACAAATAGTTGTATTTGTCTATACTATGGTGAAGATTCCTGGGAGTGGGAGGGGTGTTTGGAAGGAGACCATGTTTCTACATAATCTTCACATCTTTCTTGATACCGTAGCCTTCTCTCTGGAGTACCTTCCAGCCTCCTTGCTGCTGCGATACATGTTGATATTTGGTGTTTGTATCACTACTTGGCTGTGAGCCTTTTTTATTTTTGATTATACAGTACAAACTTTGATTGGACCCCAACACAGTAAATCATGTAGTGCTGCTTACACATCAATGCAATTTCTCAGATTCTGATTGAGTTCTCATCTGAAATGAATGCAGCACATGCATTAGGAAGATAAATGAATACATTAATAAGTACATTATATGATGACAACAGTTTCTACAGGACAGTTGAGGGTTAGAGGTCTTACGTGTTTTTGGTCTGACCATCCTGGAGGCACATCTGACCGACCAGAGCGGCTGACTGGTCACCTAGACACTGAGACACCAGGAAGAAGCCCCCGTCAATCACACCTCTTGACAAGGAATCAACCATGCATGCATGTAAACCTATTGATTGTACAATAACTATTTATTAACAATAATGATTGTGTATTAACTCGAATCGATTGACTGATCGTCAAGTTTTTTTTTGCAGATGATTCAAGTTCAAGTTCAAGTTTGTTTATTATTTGTCACAACAAAATATAGAATACTTTATGATGAAATGCTTGTTTCTGTATGAGCCCATGAGAGTGTGCTACATACAGTAAAAAAGGTTATTAAGAAGTAAGTAAATGAAAGGAATGTTCAGTCAACATACATATATACAATATAGAGTAAAATGAGTAACAGTGAGTGAGGTACAATGCAGAAATGAGATACAAAACTTAGGGCAGGGTGCAAATGAGGTATGAATGTAGTGCAAATATCTTTAATAATAGATCAATATAAAGTGTGTTAAAGTGTCTAAAGTGAGTGGTAAGGTGAGTGTTTGTTTAAAGTGAGTGTGTACGTGTGGATGTGTGTGCAGTGAGTGTAGATGATGGGTTGTTACATAGTGTCATTGTCATTGAGCATCTGATGGCCTGGGGATAGAAGCTCCTTCTGAGTCTCTCTGTACCGGCCAATGTCTTGATTTAGTTGCAAGACATTTTAACACTGTGTTTGAAGGTGTACTTGGTTATGTAGGACTACTGATGAAGCTTTGATATATTGAAAAGACTGAGAAAAAAAAAGATTGTTAAATGTTTATTGCAATAAGATGTAGGACCTGATAAACATCTTGCTTCTTCCTATTCCTTATCAGATAAGAGACTGCTTTTTTGTTTTATTATTGTATCTTACTTTATTATTTTTCTTTTCACAGCTAATTATCCTTGTATTGTTATTTCTAGATTATTTTATATTGTTTGAAATAAACCATTAATTCATGCACTGTTGAGCACACACCCAATGATGGGTGCACCCACACTGCTATTGTTTATTCTTCGGATCCCCATTAGTTGCAGCCAAGCACAGCTATGCCCAATGTACCAAGCACAGTTATACCCATTACCCAATGTACCAAGCATAGCTATACCCATTACCCAATGTACAAAGCACAGCTATACCCATTACCCAATGTACCAAGCATAGCTATACCCATTACCCAATGTACAAAGCACAGCTATGCCCAATGTACCAAGCATAGCTATACCCAATGTACCAAGCACAGCTATACCCATTACCCAATGTACCAAGCACAGCTATGCCCAATGTACCAAGCATAGCTATACCCAATGTACCAAGCATAGCTATACCCATTACCCAATGTACCAAGCACAGTTATACCCAATGTACCAAGCACAGCTATGCCCAATGTACTAAGCACAGCTATGCCCAATGTACCAAGCATAGCTATACCCAATGTACCAAGCATAGCTATACCCATTACCCAATGTACCAAGCACAGTTATACCCAATGTACCAAGCACAGTTATACCCAATGTACCAAGCACAGTTATACCCAATGTACCAAGCACAGTTATACCCAATGTACCAAGCATAGCTATACCCATTACCCAATGTACCAAGCACAGTTATACCCAATGTACCAAGCACAGCTATACCCAATGTACCAAGCACAGTTATACCCAATGTACCAAGCACAGTTATACCCAATGTACCAAGCACAGTTATACCCAATGTACCAAGCACAGTTATACCCAATGTACCAAGCATAGCTATACCCAATGTACCAAGCACAGTTATACCCAATGTACCAAGCACAGTTATACCCAATGTACCAAGCACAGTTATACCCAATGTACCAAGCATAGCTATACCCAATGTACCAAGCACAGTTATACCCAATGTACCAAGCACAGTTATACCCAATGTACCAAGCATAGCTATACCCAATGTACCAAGCACAGTTATACCCAATGTACCAAGCACAGTTATACCCAATGTACCAAGCATAGCTATACCCAATGTACCAAGCACAGTTATACCCAATGTACCAAGCACAGTTATACCCAATGTACCAAGCACAGCTATACCCAATGTACCAAGCACAGTTATACCCAATGTACCAAGCATAGTTATACCCAATGTACCAAGCACAGTTATACCCAATGTACCAAGCACAGTTATACCCAATGTACCAAGCACAGTTATACCCAATGTACCAAGCACAGCTATACCCAATGTACCAAGCATAGTTATACCCAATGTACCAAGCATAGCTATACCCATTACCCAATGTACCAAGCACAGTTATACCCAATGTACCAAGCACAGTTATACCCAATGTACCAAGCACAGTTATACCCAATGTACCAAGCATAGCTATACCCATTACCCAATGTACCAAGCACAGTTATACCCAATGTACCAAGCATAGTTATACCCAATGTACCAAGCACAGTTATACCCAATGTACCAAGCATAGTTATACCCAATGTACCAAGCACAGTTATACCCAATGTACCAAGCATAGTTATACCCAATGTACCAAGCATAGCTATACCCAATGTACCAAGCACAGTTATACCCAATGTACCAAGCATAGCTATACCCAATGCACCAAGCACAGTTATACCCAATGTACCAAGCATAGTTATACCCAATGTACCAAGCATAGCTATACCCAATGTACCAAGCACAGTTATACCCAATGTACCAAGCATAGCTATACCCAATGTACCAAGCACAGTTATACCCAATGTACCAAGCATAGCTATACCCAATGTACCAAGCACAGTTATACCCAATGTACCAAGCATAGCTATACCCAATGTACCAAGCACAGTTATACCCAATGTACCAAGCACAGTTATACCCAATGTACCAAGCACAGTTATACCCAATGTACCAAGCATAGCTATACCCAATGTACCAAGCACAGTTATACCCAATGTACCAAGCACAGTTATACCCAATGTACCAAGCACAGCTATACCCAATGTACCAAGCACAGTTATACCCAATGTACCAAGCACAGCTATACCCAATGTACCAAGCATAGTTATACCCATTACCCAATGTACCAAGCACAGTTATACCCAATGTACCAAGCACAGTTATACCCAATGTACCAAGCATAGCTATACCCAATGTACTAAGCACAGTTATACCCAATGTACCAAGCACAGTTATACCCAATGTACCAAGCACAGCTATACCCAATGTACCAAGCACAGCTATACCCAATGTACCAAGCACAGCTATACCCAATGTACCAAGCACAGTTATACCCAATGTACCAAGCACAGCTATACCCAATGTACCAAGCACAGCTATACCCAATGTACCAAGCATAGCTATACCCAATGTACCAAGCACAGTTATACCCAATGTACCAAGCATAGCTATACCCAATGTACCAAGCACAGTTATACCCAATGTACCAAGCACAGCTATACCCAATGTACCAAGCACAGTTATACCTAATGTACCAAGCACAGCTATACCCAATGTACCAAGCACAGCTATACCCAATGTACCAAGCACAGCTATACCCAATGTACCAAGCACAGTTATACCCAATGTACCAAGCATAGCTATACCCAATGTACCAAGCACAGCTATACCCAATGTACCAAGCATAGCTATACCCATTACCCAATGTACCAAGCACAGTTATACCCAATGTACCAAGCACAGTTATACCCAATGTACCAAGCACAGTTATACCCAATGTACCAAGCATAGCTATACCCAAGTTACCCAATGTACCAAGCATAGTTATACCCAATGTACTAAGCTTCTAAGCTTCTCTCCCAGCCCTGACCATGAATAACCATATAGGCCTAACATTACAGAAAACAAACAAAGAAAACAACTAAAATACATTGATAATAATACTGTAAATTATTATCAATATCAGGCTAAAATGGGGTAAAATCAGTATCTGATAATTTCCTCCATCTTTAAATCTCACACAAAGAGCTAACGGAACGTAAACCAATCCCGGTCACCCTCTTTATCTGGGAACGCCCCCAAACCCAACTTCGGTCACGCCCCATCTTGCGCGGCATTCTGGATCTTTACTCACAGCCCCACCAGATTTTGACGTCGAAAGGTAGGTGATATGAAATCATACTTAGAGTATATATATCAAATGTCATGAGTATTCATCTATATTTAGTCATCTAAAGACTACTAGATGTGAACGTTTGTACCACTGTGACGTTATAATTGTTCGAATGTGTTCGGGGCAACGCTGTTTTCCAAGTAAAAGTAGCATCCTGTTCTTTAAACATGAACTCCCACTCGCCCCAAGATGAAGTCAGATCGTTTGTTTATGTTTCTAGCATATATAGCCAGTGTTTTGTCTGACGAAATGTGTTGTACATTTGTAATCTTAAGAAGAGATCTAAGTTTGTCTGAAGTGATGAACTGAGGTTGCGCGAAAATAATCGAGAACAATTGTCACGGGGAAAATAATGAACTGGTTTTCTCTCTCTCTCTCTATCTCTGTATAAAAAAACATCTTTTTTTGCAGTAAATCCACAGCTAAAGAGATTGGTTTTATCGGGTATCACAGTAGCTAAAAAGCTGATCGCATCACGCTGGTTTCAACCGGAAAAAATGTGCCGGAAAGTTTGGTTTCTTACATATCTCGATGTGATTTATCAAGAAATATCTACAGCAAGAATTCTGGGTCTCAATGAATCCAAAATGTCAATGTGGTTAGAAGTGGTGGAGAGAATAAAAGCTAGCTTATAATGGTAGTGTCTGGTTAGGAGCGAGGGATAATGGAGGTACTATCCAAAGAGGGGTCCGGGAGGGGGGGGTTCGAGCTGGAGCATATGTGTGTAGGTTTTTAGATAACAGGTATTAGGGGTATATCCTGAATAAGACATTGGTATAAATGGTAATTTCGTTGGATATACACTGTATATTAATGCTTGTGTATCTTATCGTGTGTTGTCATGTTTGTTTATATGTGTGTTTAAAAAAAAAAAAAAAACATCTGAGGCATAATGATAATAATAATAATGACTTGGATTTATATAGCGCTCTTCACTGACCCAGAGCGCTTCACAGAGTCCATTATTCGTTCATACACAGTCATCCCGGTGGTGGTAAGCTACAATTGCAGCCAGAGCTGCCCTGAGGCAGACTCACGGAAGCGTGGCGAATAATCAACGCCTACGGCCCCTCCGACCACCACCAACATTCATTCACATGCATACACATTCATACGAGGCAAGTAGGTTAAGTGTCTTGCCCAAGGACACAACGGCAGTGGGATGGACATGGGCTTGAGCGGGATTCGAACCACCAACCCTTGGATCATTGGACAACCCGCTCTACCCCTGAGCCACGCCGCCCCACAGAGTGACATAAAGTCCAGAGACAGCGCAGCACAGACGGTAGGTTTGTTTTATGGTTTGAAACCGACCCCAATAGCACAACACAAGACAGGTATGAGAGTAAGCCAAAACAGGGCAATATTTATTATATAACAAAAAGCGGCACAGTCCCTTTAAGGGAGAACACAAAAAACACTAGAGTCCATGAAATATGAAAACTGCGGCACTGTGCCTTTAACAGGCGAACAGGCTAAGGGACTAGGGGCACTGGAGAGTGGGACAGGGACAGAGGCCCGGAGAGGCGGGCTGGAGACGGGGACAGAGGCCCGGAGAGAGGGGCTGGGGACGGGGACAGGGACAGAGGCCCGGAGAGGCGGGCTGGGGACAGGGACAGACGCCCGGAGAGGCGGGCTGGGGACAGGGACAGAGAACCGGAGAGAGGGGCTGGGGACGGGGACAGGAATCCAACGGCGGAGGCCGGGCACGGGGACCGGGGCCCGACGGCGGAGGCCGGGCACGGGGATCCTCTTCCGTCCCTACACCGAGTAGGGCTCTGCTGCTCAGAAAGGAATCCTCCTCCTCCTCCTCGGATGCTGCAGACGGGCAGCGCAGAACAAAGGGGGTCCCAGGGGACCGGGGCGAGAACACACGCCATCCTCCCGTGGAAATAGGGAGCGATGGCGAGCCGGGGTCCGAGGGAGAACACGCCATCCTCCCGTGGAATAGGGAGCGATGGCGAGCCGGGGTCCGAGGAAGAACACGCCATCCCCCCGTGGAATAGGGAGCGATGGCGAGCCGGGGTCCGAGGAAGAACACGCCATCCCCCCATGGAATAGGGAGCGATGGCGAGCCGGGTTGACGTCTGGAGTGGGAACACCGGAGTCCTCCCGTAGAGAATTAGAGAGCGAAGGCGGTGTCCCACTCCAGGCACACGGCGACAGGTGGTGATGGCTGGCACGTCGTCTCAGGAAACGGCAGAACCAGCGTACAGAACCAGCGTACAGATGGTAACGTACAGAACACAGAACGACCCGACAAGGACTGGAGGGGAGTCTGCAACCTAAGTACTCTCCCGATCGCAAACTCCCAACAGGTGCGTGAAGGTAGGGGAACAAGAATGTCCAAAGGTGGGGGCTGGTGAAGAGTAGGAGACAGGGAAAAGTCCTCGCAAGGGTGGGGGCTGGTGAAGAGTAGGAGACAGGGAAAAGCCCTCGCAAGGGTGGGGGCTGGTGAAGAGTAGGAGACAGGGAAAAGTCCTCGCAAGGGTGGGGGCTGGTGAAGAGTAGGAGACAGGGAAAAGTCCTCGCAAGGGTGGGGGCTGTTGAGGAGAGTAGACAGGGAAAAAAGGTCCAGGGACAGGCGAATCCTCACAGCTTGTTTGTTTCTCTACAGTTGAATGGAGGTGTGTGTGTGTGTGTGTGAGGCTGCCATGCTGAACTGGGTGAAGGTAAGGTTGTGTGTGTGTGTGTGTGTTTGCATGTCTGGTAATATTTCAGCATAATCATTTTGGTTTCATGCTCATTCATATTCAAGTTAATTAACAATAGGCAAGATGTTCTTGATACCTTCCATTGTTCTTCATCTTTTCATCAGAATTTCACTCATATCCAACAAACCATAGCAATAAACTAAATTCATCATTGAGGTCAACAACCTCCTTATCCATATTCAAAAAAACTATTCAAATCTAATTAAATTTCATCATAAATCACTCACATAAGTTCCCTCCTAGCACTGTTTTTTTTAAATAATGTGCTAAATAAATCAAATAAAATAAACTCGTCAGTCGTACAATAATAATAAAGTTCATATTATTTTACTTTCTTGTTTAAAATATTTGTGTGTGTTTGCAGAGCATGCCTAATATCCGGCAAATGCGGAAGAGGGAGAGGAAGGTGCGCCTGTGGGCCCCGGAGGCTATGGACCAGGCCATCGCAGAGGTCAGAGCAGGCAGGTGGAGTGCGAGGCGGGCAGCCACGTTGTTCGAGGTCCCTAAGTCCAGCCTGATCGACCGACTCAGCGGAAAGGTGTCTCTGGCCTGCAACATCGGCCGGAGCACCTATCTTACCCCTGAAGATGAAAGTTCCCTGGTGGAGTACTGCTTGTACTCTGCCAGTTATGGGTTTCCGCTGACGAGGTCGCAGGTCCTGGCCCACGCCCTGGCCATCTATAACCTCCGCCACCCAGGGAACCTAAAAACATCCCTTGGCCAGGGGTGGTGGATTAATTTCAGGGAGAGGCAACACCATCGCCTCACGATCCGGATCCCGGACACCATTGACCGTGGGAGGGCAGCCAGCGCCAAGAGGGGGGCCATAGAAGAATACTTCAAGCTCCTCACCACCACCTTGGAGGAGCACGGGCTGAGGGAGAAACCCCGTCATATTTACAACTGTGACGAGACGGGGTTTCAGATGGACTCCAACGTGGGACGAAGCACGCCTACAGGCAGGCCCAGGGAACCAGGGAACACATCACGGTCCTGGCCTGCCTCAACGCGGCTGGGGAGGACGTCCCCCCTTTTATTATTTATAAGGGGGGCTACCCAGGAGGGCCCTACAATAGGGAGGTAGTCCCCAATGCCCTCTACGGGAAGTCGCCAGCGGGGTACATTGACTCAGAGCTTTTTTTAGGAAGTGGTTCACCGACCACTTCCTGAAGTATGCCACGGAGGAGCGCCCCCTGCTGCTCGTGATGGACGGTCACCAGTCCCACCTGGATCCAGAGCTGGTCCGGACGGCACAGAGGGAGAGGGTCATTCTCCTGGGCCACACACCTCTCACATCCTTCAGCCTCTGGATGTGAGTTTCTTTGCACCCTTGAAGGCAGATTTCTCCGGGCTTGTGGGAGATCTGTCGGCAGTTAGCCGCTCCTTCATGATTTCTGTTCAGAGACACCTACCAGAGGCAGAAAGATCGGAGGGTGGTGGTGGCTGGCTTCAGGAGGTGTGGCCTCTACCCTCTAGACCCTGCGGCTATTGATTGGTCGCGGGTCATGCCGTCTGCCCCTGCCACTCCCCCTGCATCTCCTGGTGCCAACTCTGCTGTTACCCCCCAGCCCAGCCCCCGTGCTCCTAGCCCCCCACCCAGCCCCCGTGCTCCTAGCCCCCCACCCAGCCCCCATGCTCCCAGCCCCCCACCCAGCCCCCGTGCTCCCAGCCCCCCACCCAGCCCCCGTGCTCCAGTCCAGGACTCACCCCCGAACCCCTACCTCAACCACCCCCTTGTAACAGCAGGGAGGATCACAGCGGACCTGGGACAACTCCTGGCCCAGATAGAGTTCACCCGAAGATCTGGAAAGGTCAGGAGGAACACCACCAAGGCCCGCCTGCTCACCGCCCAGGAGATGACGGATGCCATCGACGAGACAGAGGACCGCGCCGCCCGCGCCGAGGCAGGAGCTCTGGCCAGGGCAGACCGACAGCGGCAGCGGGCTGAAACATCAAGGACTCCCACAACCTCCTCCCGTACCCCATGTGGCGGCTCTCTCCCCAGCCGCAGAAGAGGAGTGTCCCCCCGGGCCGCTCCCACCACCAGCTCCGGTCTTGCCATCGCCGGCCCTCAGCCTCAGCCTCCATGCCCCCCTCTTCTGCCTCCCACAGTCTGCTGCCCGCCTGTAGCCTCCACCAGCACTCGCCTGCCTGCTTTGAGAGGGGAAGATCACCACCCCTCCACCTCTTCCTCCCCAACAGCCATAATGGATGGTATTTACTTATTTGTTTTCTTCTAACAGTTATTTGGGAGACAGCATTCTCAGTTAGCAAAAAAAAGTATACATTTTCATATGAATAAATAATCATGTTTTATTGTTTCTTAACCATTTACTCAGAGCCGGCAGTCCCACCGCAGTCCCACCGGGTGTCCCAGCCAACTTCCTCTCCCTCCCACGTAAGCTTTTTCAAACAACTGTGAAAAAAAACACGATCTACAAATGTCCATGGCCAAAAGGAACCGGAAGAAAAACTCTTATTGTACCTGCCCCTACGGCCTACACACACACACAGTACACTGATAGACTGTTCATAGCGCAATATTTACCAAACCAAACAAAATTAATTTTTTGAGTGGTGCTCCCTTTTTTGTGTCTGCAGCCTCCTGTATTCCTGGACCATCAGGAGCATCGACGTCCTCCTCCCACGCCAGACCCACGACACCCATCGGCATGTTACTTATGTTTTTTGAGTTCGTCAGGGCAAACTTATGAATTGTTATTTATTTTGTCAAAAATGTGCTGATTTTATACAAATTGCTGTGGGGCACTTTGAACTGTGGTCCATGTGTGAAAAGTACTATATAGATAGTTATTCATATTTATTATTGGTATATTGTAATCAAGCAGCGTCATAATAATACATTTCTTTTTAACTGCAGGTCACTCCACCAAGAGGCAGAAGCTGGGGACCTGGGAGTGTGGCCGGTGTAGAGAGGCGAACCCCCCTGTGGACTCTGAGGGTTTGGTGTCGTGGGTCCAGTGTGACAACTATCACAAATGGTTCCACACCATCTGTGTCCAGTGGGAGGAGGAGGAGGAGGAAGATGCTAGTTTCTGGTGTTACTGGTGTTTGGATGAATGAGCGTATGAATGAAAAAATTTATAAATATGTATGGTGTGCTGTAAATAGTTGATATTGTTCTAAGTTATGTTTATTATATTTTTTATATATTGTTTATAAAATGTTATGAAGTGCTGGCTGTTGAAAACACATGTACTCACAAATGTTAATGTGACAAGTGATTGTGATTAATATTTTGTTTGTTAGACAAATAAAATGGGGATGTTGTTTGCTCCTGAGATGAGATGGTAGACAAACGCTTTATACACTACCTTCCAGTTGACAGTAGATGGCAGCATTGATTAAAAGGATGAAAACAGGTTCAAACTAAAGAACTACAGATTCCAAGATCTTTTTTCACAGTTCACAGGTCAGCAGGTCAGTAAAAGGTGATGAAAATGCGATCTGAACACGGGAGCGTTAAACTATGAATGCGCCCTCACATCACCTCTACAGTGACCGTGAATGGCCACCTAATTATCATAATTAAAGTGCATCATTAGCATTATGTTTGTTGTCTAAAGGGAACCAAAATGGTACAATTTAAGTTTTTAAATGTTATCCGCATATATAGGACAAATAAAACAGCGTTAATTTGTAAAAAACTCCAATGAAAACGGCGCAAGGTAGGTAATATTCGCTATTGTTATGCAAATGTAATAGAATCCTATAAAAAGGTGGACGCATTTGGGCACCATGACGTGTGACACATGTCAGAAATCAAAGCAAAATAACTAGATGTTCTGTAATCTTCACACATAGAGAAGGACATCAAATCTCCCTAATGGAGAAGCATGTCTCATCACAATGGGTCTCATTCCCGAACGAAGTTACGACAAAATATTTCGTCAGATTTCGGCCCATTTAAGACATATTAGGGCTGGGAGTGGGAGTCCCCAAACTTTCCTGAGATCTTATTTGATCGTGGCTGAGAGCAGATTTAAGAGTGCTGAGGAGCACACTTAAATATTATGCTCTCAGCCCACGATCAAATCTCATGATTGATTGACTAATTTAAAATGTTATTATAACTTAACAGACTGTGTTCTCATAGTGATTCCTTCACATCAACGCTACAGGCCTCATTGGAATTAATTACTTAATCATAATTAAAATAAATATGACAATATTTGTACGATAAGAAATTACGCATTTGATGTCGGAAAAATAAATAATATGGATTCATCTGATCACAGGGCAGCTGGATTAACCATATCTGAACCAGCTATTTTGGACAAATAATTACTCAGATATTCAAACACAATTATGCAATTATTGTGAAATGATTGAAAATAATAATAATTGAATGCCTTCTGTGGAATTTGTATTTCTTATTTGTTACACATCTGTTTTAATGATTAATTATATACATTTGAAAGAATGCAGGTCAACATGCAATTTATCCCATTGATTGGTATACAATGGGACAGACCTTTGTTTGATTGATTGATTGTTTGAAAACTTTATTAACAGATTGCAGAATGGGTACAGTACAGTACAGCTCAATTACATAAGGGGATGCAGACCAGAGAAAGAATTTCGTCTTGTTTACATCAGGGTCCCCCATTTTCAATTCATCAGGACATATATGACACACATGACACAGATAGACAGTACTGCTACATCTATACATTTATGACATACCAGATTTGCAAATACAGTACTGTTTGTGATACAAAAAGAGTCCAGAAAAGAGAGTAAATTTGACGTAGAAACTGTTGGAGGAGGTTGGGTAGGAGGGGTGGTAGACTTACACTGTACAAGCAAAACTGTACATTGGAATATTGACAAAACCATACTTGGTCATTTACTGTACATTGGAGGGGGTTGATATAGCTATAAACCTGCATTCCTTCGAATATATCATTAATCAATTAAACTTATTGAAATACACTATATAGCCTATACACCAACACTGAAATGACAGTGG
Source organism: Notolepis coatsorum (assembly GCF_963971535.1). Lineage (NCBI taxonomy): Eukaryota > Metazoa > Chordata > Actinopteri > Aulopiformes > Paralepididae > Notolepis > Notolepis coatsorum. Next base: position 100,562,313 of record NC_140167.1, on the reverse strand, counting down.
ATAAATAAATAAGAACTAAAGCTAATCGGTGGAAATAGACTGCATTAATATTCCATAACAAGTCTTGTGTGCGCCTACGAATGAACAGTAGCCTATAGGCTTAATTATGGAATAATAAGCCATACTGCGTTCATTCATTACGCCCGCCGTAGGCTATATATATTATATGTCATTCATTCATTCATATACAGTACTGCGCGCGCATGTGTGTGTGTGTGTGCGCTGCGGCAGGTGTGTACCGCGAGCTGTATATGATGCCAATACATTCATCTAATCTAGTTTTGATGGGCGCAAGCGTGATTACGAAACCTAGCCGCATTTCTCGGAGACGCTCTCTGATTGGCACTGACTGACGCTAGGTTTCGTAATCACGCGGCTCGCAAAGCACTTCCGCCATTCCATTTCACACAGCTGCGTCACCAGTTGCCTTATAAGGAGCTATGGAGGCGTTGTTTTGTATGCAAATGAGCTGAACGGGAACGCGCTTTAGAGTTTAAGACAGAATGCCATTCTCCAGGTGCGGTTAGGTGGCGTAGCGGAGATTGCGTTCGTCACCAACCCCGGAGCTGTGAGCTGGATTCGCCTGTTCGAATCCAGCTCACAGCTCCGGGGTTGTCACCAGCTTGGCTGGCCGTTCACACTAATACAATTGGCTGTATTAGAGGGTGGGAGAAGCTGGCGGGGTGGGTCCGGGTCGTTGTAAACAGCGACTCCTACAGTTCGGTCGGGGCGCCTGCTAAGCGCGGATAGGACCTGAGTGGGATAGTGTGATCCTTCCACACGCTACGCCCTCTCAGGGAGGATCCGCGCTGCCAGGTGAAAAGAAGCAGTTGATTGGCTGGACGTGTGTCGGAGGAAGCACGTGATAGCCTCCACTCTCCCAGATGATCTGACTGTGGGGGGTAAGTGCGCAGCGACCAGGAAGGGGATTGGGAATTGGCATACGACTAACATTGGGATGGGAGAAAATCGGAGGAAAAATGGAGGGGGAAAAAGATAAAAAAAAAAAAAAATGCCATTCTCCAAGCAGATATGAGATAATATAATTTGTGCGACCTTTTCAGCCACTTAAGACATATTACCAGCACGTTCAGGACTCAGAGTGTACTTGTCATAGATTATGTCTCAGTGGTTCCAAGATAAGTCTTCCAGAATATATATTTGAAAAAATTTCGGGAATGAGACCAATGATGTTTATCCAAGGACCCAAAACGAATCTATATTGTAGTAAAAAGTAATGGATTACATCCATATTTGAGATCAGATCATCCCCTGCCTACAAAAACACAAACTCACCACAACAACAACAACCCACAGCCAACACAGCCAGAGCTCTTTCCAACAAACGCCCTCATATCTACAAGAAGAGTGTAGACATTGTGACTGTCCATCACCTCAAGTACAACACACTGCACACCAGGCACGTGCAGAGGGGGGGCTTTGGGTACCCAAGCACTTGCCCATGTGCCCCTTCCTTGATGACCAAAGTGCCCTTTTTTGGCAAGGCTTTTTTTTTTTATAATTATTTTTGTAAAGAGCAATGCCCTCATCAAGAATACATTTTATAATATTATAAATAAATATTTGAATGCCTGTCTGTCTGAGGTGCATGGTTTTCTGTTATGTTGCGTGACGCGTCGCCCTCCCTCTTGGAATGACGGGCCCATTAGCCAATAGAAATCTATAATACATTTTGATAAATCCCAAACTATTCTAAGGCATACTCATATAGTATGATGCAGTTTGTTGTAAAATTCCGTGTTACATTCTCTGAATATTGGTTGCTAATGCTATAGTTTGGCTGGTTATGTTACGCTGTAGTTGGTGTTCTAACATTTTGATACATGTGCCCTTACATTTGAGCACCTGCCCCTCTAAAGGTCTCTGCGCGGCCCTGCACACAAACAAACAGCTGACATGACGGGAACATCTTCTTACCCCCGAGATTGGAATCCCTGCCAGAGAGCTGGACTTCTAGAAGAGGAGAACAAACAACAACAAGGTGTTTAGATGTTGAGGAGAAAGTTGAGATCATCTGTTCAACTTCACTCTAAAAGCAACACTGCTATTTTAATGCACCTTTATTAGCCAAGGAGTTAGCACAACAAGAGTTCCAAATGTATGGAATAATAATAATAGTAATAACAATAACAACAACAACAACAACAATAATAATAATAATAATCATAATAATAATAATAATAATAATAATAATAATAATAATAATAATAATAATAATAATAATAATAATAATAATAACCTTTATTTGTATAGCACCTTTCATACAGGCAGCCCAAAGTGCTTCATAGCAGTAAAATAGACATAAAATGAGCATAAAATAGACAGAATAAAGCAATGCAGAGAATAAGAAAAAGGGTAAAAGCAATGCAGGTAATAACAATACAAATATTGGGTCACACAGTTTAACACAATCCCGCCCAAGAAAGGATATATCCGTGTTTCGATTCCATGCTTAACACTATGGCGTCCGTTCACGAGTATATACGTGTTTCGATTCCATGTGTTGTGGTCCAGAGCCACGAGTATACTCGTGACAAGTTTTTATTGTTTTATTCCATATTCATAACGCTTATTAGGTCCCCGATCCACTTGCAGGATCTTTCCACATATTTGATTTTCGAAACATGCAGTACCGGCCAGATCCGCTTAGGGGCGCCATCGCTCCACTGCAGTATCATTGTGGGGATTTAAAAAGAAATTGCTTTTACAGTCCTGTGGGCGGATCATAGAGCCTCGATTCCAAACGAAGACCCTCCATCTTTGATCAGCTTGCCGAACGTATTTTTCAGCGTGGAATAATGGGATTTATGATTAGCCAATGTACATCGATCTACCAGAATCCGATGACTGGTGAGGAAATGCTGCCGGCGATCACATGGCCTGACGGTAGGATAATATTACCCCAAATTACAGCTGGATTGGACATTGTTTTATAACCTAACGTGATAGACTACTGACATTGGCTATCTGAACGCACACTCTATTGCTAATCAATAATACTGATCGGCGTTCCCCGCCACCTCATCCATAGATGCTCTGTAATAGTCCGGATGCTACGCAGTTTGTTTTATTTCATTCGTATATATACAGCAGAAATGGCGTTTGATATAACGGCGCCAACGTTTAGTCTTTTTTGCAGCCTCCTGAAGAAAAGCCTAGACGAAAAGCGCGATATACCTTATATTCACGACGCTATAAAATGACAACCAACCGATGGATCTTTATTTTCTTTAAGCCATTATGAAGGCACGGTTTATGCACTCAAGTGACAATGAGAATGGACAGATAGCAATACTATAAATGATATATATGGCTCTTAGAAAGTACATCGGTTTGTTTACAATCCTCTGTCCTCTGAGGCCTAAATCGCTGCAAGACTGCGGTCGCCATAGTGTTAAAGGACCGAAGGACGGATATATCCGTGGCAAGTTGTTTTGGCTTTTATTCCATTTTAATAACCTATTCAAGGTCGCCGAGCTGCACTGCAGATGTACCCTACTCTTTGAATTCGACAAAGTGCATTACCGGCCAGATCCTCTTAGGGGCGCTGTCGCGATAATGCAGTGTGCCCTGTGGCTGAACGGTGCATTATTTTTTTGGACCTTTCAATGGAGTTTCCAGTTAGCTGGATTCTGGATGTGCAGCCTGTAGCTTGGAATACGTTTTGGATCGTGGATTTCACTATGCAATAAGGGGATTTATCATCAGCCAATGGACATATCGATCTACCAGATGGCGATCGATAACGGGGAAATGCTCGGGGGGATCCAACCGGCTCATGGTAAGATCTTTTTCACGTAAATTACAGCCTGATCGGGCCTTGTTATGATACTCAACCAGCCGACCAGCGTATGTGGCTACTTAGACGAACACAGTTATTGGTAATCAATAATAAGAAACGACGTCCCCCGCCCCCCCCTTTCATGCATACATGCTTGAGGATCGTGCCGATCATATGCAGTTTGAGTTTTAACTGTAGCTTATGTATAACGGAAATGCCATTGGATATAACGTTAGTAGCTATTAGCCCTTTATCTCGCCTTCCAGGAAATATCCTATCCGGAATCCCGTATAACGCTTATATTCATGGCGCTATAAAATTAGAACGTATTGATGAATTTTTTTTTTCTTTAAGCCATTTTGAAGGGACGGTTTATGGTCTCAATTGACAATGAGAATGGACAGATAGCAATACTATAAAGTATAGATTTAGCTCTACAAACAGCCCCAAGTCTGTTTACATATGCTGGTCGTCTAGAGTGATATTAGACGCATCCCAGTGGCCGCCAATGTGTTAAACCCCTGTTAGATGCAATCCTACCTTGAGGGGAGGGAACAGATGGTGGAGGTAAACGGTACCCTATCCCCCCCCCTCACAGTGAGCTGTGGTGTTCCACAAGGAAGCATACTAGGACCGCTACTGTTCCTAACATGTCGTCAGCTTGTGACTGCAACTTGTTCTTGTTCACAGACGACTCAGCCCTGCTGGTCTCTGACAAGAACAAGTTACAGATTGAAAAAACCCTCAGCTCGGAACTAGGCAAAATCCGCATATGGCTCGCTGATAACAAACTATCATTACACATGGGCAAAACAGAGTCCATTCTCTTCGGTTCAAATAACAAACTCAGCAAGACCGACGGCTTCTCAGTTACAGTGGGTGACAATATTGTCACAAGGAAAGATGAAATTACCTACCTGGGCTCCATCCTAGAGGCTAATCTTTCCTGTGACAAAATGGCATCCAATGTAATAAAAAAAGTCAACCAACAAACTCGATTCTTGTACCGGATCTCCTCTCTGGTAAACAAGAATACCCTGAAGACTCTGGCAGGAGCACTCATTCAAGGGTACTACGACTATGCTTGCACCTCATGGTACCAAAGCACCTCAAAGGCGCTAAAAACTAAATTACAAACATCTCAAAACAAACTGGTCAGACTACTGCTTGACCTTACTCCCAGAACCCACCTCACCCCTGCCCACTTTGACAACCTAGGATGGCTTAGAGTAGACGACAGAGTACAGCAACTTGCAATGGGCCTGGTCTACAAGATACACTACACGACCAAGGTACCCATGTACATGTCAAAATACTTCCCAAAGGTCAGTGAATACCACAATCACAACACCAGAGGGAGCTCCACAAATCATGTTAAACCCAGATTCAGCTCAAACAAGGGACTAAACACGTTTTGCAATTATGCCACATCAATGTGGAACGCCCTACCCAAAGCTGTAAAGGAATGTGAATGACTACCCACTTTCAAAACCACTCTCAAAGAACACCTACGGGAGACTGCAATTCGAAACTGGCCCCTGTAAATGTCCTAACCCAACCCCCTCCAATGTACAGAAAATGACCAAGTATGGTTTTGTCAACATTCCAATGTACAGTTTTGCTTGTACAGTTGTACAGTGTTCCCCAACCACCCCTCCTACCCAACCCCCCCCCCCCAACCACCTCCAATGTACAGCCCCCCCCCCCCCCCCCCCCCCGCCCCACCCCCCCCACCCATCCAACCCCACCCCACCTACCCAACCTCCCCCAATGTACAGTTTTTACGTCAAATGTATACACTCTCTTTTCTGGACTCTTTGTATCACAAACAGTACTGTATTTGCAAATCTGGTATGTCATAAATGTATAGATGTGGCAGTACTGTCTATCTGTATGTCACGTATGTTATGTCCTGATGAATTGAAAATGGGTGACCCTGATGTAAACAAGACAAAAGTCTTTATCTGGTCTGCATCCCCTTAACAATTGTGTGTATTGAGCTGTACTGTATTGTACACATTCTGCAATCTGTTAATAAAGTTTTCAATCAATCAATCAATCAATCAATGGTCATAAGACACTTTAGTTTGAAGTTACTTGATTGGTTTAGTCTGTTTTGATTGATTATCCTGTCATTAGTTTGTGTCGTTATCAGTCTTTCTGATTGTCTAACAGACTATAACTTTTAAATATATTTGTCAGTATATTCTCAAAAGCCTTCTTAGGGTCTTAGGGCTGGGAAATGCTGGGGCCAAGCTCCTGTCTCAAAGACAATGGAGATATACTTTGCACTGTGGATTAGATTGTACAGAGCTTGACCCCATCGACTTTGCATTGGCAACTGGCACTGTTTTGTGGCTAACTAGCCAATAATGAGGAACAGCACGCATTGTGTTCAGAAAGAACTCTACCAATCAACAATAATTTGGTAAGTGGCAAATAGGGCCAGGGTTCCAAAAAAACTGAACTATCCCTTTAAGTGTGGGGAAAGTGTGGCGTTGGAAAATTGAAGAGAGCAGAGAGATGGCTCAGAGATTCAGGTCACCCGTCTTTGGGACAGTGAGCAGGCGTTTTGGGGACAAAGCAGTGTAACACGAGCTGGGAGGAGCCTAAGGAAAGTGTAACACAAGATGGGAGGAGCCTAAGGAAAGTGTAACACAAGATGGGAGGAGCCTAAGGAAAGTGTTGTTGACCTCTAGACAAAGAGTAAAGTACACGTTGCAAAAACAACTGACATAGTCGACAGGGATTTGGTGCTCTCTGCCAGCGCTATTTAAAGAGAGAGGACTGACCTGTTTTGCTGCGGTGTTGCTCTACGCTAAGACAAGGGCATTTTTCAATCAATACCATTTCAACCTAAGCATGTGTGGTTTCTCAGACAGAGATTGGAAATGACATTTGGCACAAGAGAGATACTTGCTTAACAACCTCCTTTACAGTTCAGATATGAGGAACTCTTATGAGTCTTCCTGTTGCTCATCCCCTGCTTTAGAAGAGAACATTGGACCATATCAGGCCATGTCAGCAGTTTATGGTTCCACTTAGATTTGATTAGAATCGACCTGTCTTGAATAGGATGGGGGGGACACTTTCACTGGATTTTTTTTTGCTAGGGAACAGTTTGGACACCAGTGTATTTACTGTCAACTATTATATCAGCAAACATTGCAACAAGAAATAAACGTGGGTCTTTTTAGAATGCTATTGCTGTCACTTTGAAACCGTCTAAAATATGTTGACTGGCAAAGATTTTCTATAATTGTTTTTATAAAGAAAATAAATCAGCACACAAACTTGACAAACATACAAGTTAGGCCAGGAGGCTTTCACAAGAACTTACCATGTAACCATATATTTCAGAGGAGCTTTTGACTTGGGGGAGAATTTCCATGGGGATATCAAAGTACCTATAAGCAGCAACACAATTAATCATACAACACACTGCAGAATGTACAGTGTGTGAAGACCATAAAAAAAACATTTCATAGCATCATAATGTCAGAACCCCATTCATTGTCTATAGAGTCACCCCAGGTTTTACATCCCAGTGACATCACAGATTGGAGAGTTCTCTCTCTGATGTCTAGCTTTAGGAGAGAGTGGTGCGTGTTCACAGATACTGACTGAACTGTCCTGGGGCAACAGGAACATTATGTAAATTCTTTAAATAGATGGCATTCGCCTTTAAATAGCATTGTGTAACTACTCAGTTCTTATAGAGTACTTTAGAGTACTGGTATCAGGCCAATAGGGAGGTGTGTGTAGTGGTGACGTCATTGTTGTTTCCGGACCGGTCCACCTCGCTTGAAATTGCAATGTATTTCCAACGGACACATTTCTAAATCGTCTAGTTTAAAACAAATAAAGCATGAACATTGGCATGGTGTACCTTTCTGTGTGTATTCATCCACAATCTATAGCTCAACATGAAACAATTAATCGAAATATAATTACGTATAATTTTATTTCAACCATAAAATGCTTAAACAATAATGTTAGTGATAGAAGGGAACTCATTTTGTGCAAAAATGGAAAGCCTGCCAATGTCCATGAGGCAGAATTATTACAATAGCCGATAATACATTTTCCTAATGATAAATCCTTATATGGGTGGACCGCACGGGAAACTAAAGTGACGTCAGACTACACCTCCATATACTCAATAATGGTGCCGGTACCCCTATGGTAAACAATACATATTGATATATTGCCCAACGCTACTCTGCTTTATGCAGTAGTGGTTTGCTGTGCTACATTTCCAGCCATAGGCCTATCAGGAACTGTAGCAGGACTATTTAATTATATAAACTATATAAATATGTGTCTTATACCCAAGCTACATTCATGAAAGCTACAATGTGTAAACATTTTTATCAGATTATTTTGTTAAAAATGTTCTCCAAAACATATGACAACGTGCTGAACATGGCCATACTGGCTCACAGTCTACTAGGGCTGTCAACGAATATTCTATGTTCAAATTAATAATCGAATTGTTAAAAAAAACATACATGCAATTGTAAAAATGTATATTCAAATTGTGTGAATTGTGTTTTATATATATATTTTAGAAATAGCCTTGGTGGTCTCCCTTTCGACTTTTCTTGTGTGTCTGAACACGCTGCGTGACGGACAGGAGAGACGGGGCAGATATATTCATGGGATATCACTGTGCCCTTTACGTGCACCTTACAAAAGCACTGGATAAAAGTATACGTGCACACTAATAAAACTAATTGTCTATTGGCTGAGCAGCCCGGCATTCGTGTGACATCATGTCCGGAATCAACCAGGAAATAGATAACGGCTAATAGTTGTTGTCGTCGTCGAAAATTGATAATAATCACAAGATACATTCAGTGCTGGATCTAACTAAAATGGATTTATGGAGACACATTTATGGAAAGTTCAAGACCGGACCACAAAGCTTCTGGAAGAGTTAGCGTGACACGTGATGGCTCTTCCAATTCGTACAGTGATGGTCTACTGGCAGCTGAACCAGTTAGCGTTAAGTCAGCTAAGTTACATGTATCTTTTTGTGTGCTAAGTGCTAATGCTAGCGGGTTGAGAGTTATACTGTCAAGAATTTAAGTACCCTAACTTTTTTATAGCACTTTATTGTAAATCATCCCTCAGGGCAAAACAACTTTGTTTAGTCACATTTCTAGGGATTGTGTGCCTTAATTTTATTTAAACAAAACATGAAACAAGTATATATGCTACTGTAGGCTTACTGAACAGATATTGAATAATTCATTGTAGAAGCATCAAACCCAATGGTTTGATTACTATTTCACGTTTCATGTCAAGGAAAATATATTGTTGATGTTTATCACGCCTTTTTCGGAGGCGCGCTGCTGTGTATAAATGTCCGTTATATATACCATGAACTTTCATTCATTTGATCTTGCTCCGAGAGACAGACCCTTCTGAGAGATTGAGATAAAACATTATTCTATTTGTATGCTGGTGTAGGTATGTTGATATTTATTTAGTTTAAATAAATGACCTATAGCCTGCTAGTTATGTCTCCCATTGTTTTGGTTTGCCCTCTTGTGGACATAATGTGCAACAATAGATATTCGAATGGTTCGAACCTATGTGTTTTTTAGAAGGAATATTCTAATGTTATTTTTGACCAATTTTGACAGCCCTACAGTCTACTGTGAGTGAGGTTCATGTATCAGTGTAGCAGCAGTGCAGATATATTCCATTCTAAACATTCTTCTAACCAATCAGAGAAGCTCAAAGGGGAATTTCATTTGAATTTGTAGCTTTAACCTGTTCCACACGTGGTGAAAATCCACCTAAAATATATACCTAGGTAAATGGAATATTGCTCCACTTCTACAAGGGCTATTTGCATATTCTTGGTATCTAGGTACATCTATGGACCTCAGGGAATGTATTCACAGTGTCAGAAATATTGTGTCTATTACTAGGCTTGCTTAAATTGTGATGAAACAAAGGAGAATATGAATTATGATTTTTCTTTGCATCTTTGACAGTGAATAACACCATGATAATAATGACCACTGATCTTGTTCAGTACCTTCTTGAGATCATGTGTACACAAAATCTAAGGAAATTAATAAAGGAAAGATGATTAAACCTTATTTTTTTTTGATCCACTTTTTTCTCCCATTTTCTATATTTTCTCCCATCCCAATTTCGTATCATCCAATTCAACCCTCCCCTGTCACGGACGCTGTTTCTTGCCTCCCACAAGCCGGCTGCAATGTGGACTAAGTCATACATAGCACAAGTCCCCTCCGGTACTTGAGGTAACAGCAGTCGCATCTTTTCACCTGCGCAGCTCGATCTCTCAGTGGCGAGGAGTAACGCGTGGGAGGCTCACGCTGCCCCCGACACTTCCTGATTCTACTGCGCAGGCGCACCAACCGACCTGTAGGAGTCGCTGTCCACAACGCCCGATCCCCACCCATCAGTTTCCCACCCCCTAATACGGCCAATGTGTATTAGTATGGACGACCAGCTAAACTGAAAGCAAATGTGGAGCGCTGGGCTAGAACAGGCGAGCCCAGCGTCTCCAGATTTCGTGGCGAGCGCCTTGCCCACTACGCCACGTAGCCGCCTATGATTAAACCTTATTATAGCCAATTCGCACATATATATATATATTATCTTTCAAATGCCCGAGTTCAATTTGGATTTAGTATCACCAGGCGTGCATAAGAACAGATAATGAAATCTACTGTACTTAAAAATTTTCCCCACAGTGCAACCGTTTGGAAACTAATTTCAGATCTAATTGTTCCTACTCCTACATGCTAACAATAGGGAGGAGAAACTAACTGCGTTTCAATATTTGTCAAAAACGTTACCTTTTGTGGCTTATTATCGCAAATCATAACAGTTATTGATATGATTCATTCAGAACGTTGAACTTTGAAACCCCACAGTATCTGACAGGAAGTGTAGTTCGGAAAAATTCCAATGCTGGTCGACAGCTATGCACCCCCTCTACGAAATGGCTGCAAAAAGACTACAATTCCCATGGTTCAAAATTTCCATTTCCGTTTCCGTCTTGCAATAGACGTCAGAAAATCGAAAACTTAAAACTATCTAATGGCACTTTTAACCTATTGCTAAACTAACGTATTGATGATAATATACATTCTACATGCTTTTGTGACATGTTAGTGATGTTAATACTTGAAAACGTTTGATTAAAAAATCGCAACTTGGGGCGCCCTCGTGGCGCATACCATAGTGCCTCACGCCCCCACGCGGCCGACCCGGGTTCGATCCCAGCTCCCGTCGTTATTTGTCGCATGTCCTCCCCACCTCTCCTCCCGTTCGCCCTCTCCTCTGTCGGTCCTGCGTGACCAATAAAGCTGTAAAAATGCTAAAAAGAAAAAAAATTATAATAATAAAATAGTTCTGGATTACTGTTTAAAATCCTCTGGGAGTTTTTCAACCAATACCATTTCAACCTAAGCATGTGTGGTTTCTCAGACAGAGATTGGAAATGACATTTGGCACAAGAGAGATACTTGCTCAACAACCTCCTTTACAGTTCAGATATGAGGAACTCTTATGAGTCTTCCTGTTGCTCATCCCCTGCTTTAGAAGAGAACATTGGACCATATCAGGCCATGTCAGCAGTTTATGGTTCCACTTAGATTTGAAAAAAAAGCTGAAACTGCCTCCAAAGCTTGATAGCTTGGGCTGTGAAATCACTGTATGGCATTTGATTGGTTGAGGTTTGCATGTGAAAGCTGGTGGGCAGTTATACGTATCCACCGACAAGTCATCGTTAACCCTTTCACTACCAAACTACCAAAGGGTTAACCCTTTCACTGGGACAATACAGAAGGTTAACCCTTTCACTGCCACACGACAAAGGGTTAACCACTTTCACTGCCACACTACAGAAGGGTTAACCCTTTCACTACCACACTACACAGAAACCGTCTGTGGTGTGGTAGTGAAAGGGTTAAGGATGAAACTTGATTGTAATTTTGCTGGCGTGCACCCTTTACCTGCAGAGTTCAGGATCCCATTCCAGGGTGTGGATGTTGAAGAGCATGGTGCGACTGGCGTTGGACACGTCTGTGCAGTGGACACCCCCGTTCCTGCCCCCCGTCAGACACTGAGGACAGACGGAAGCGTGCAAAATAAACTGATTAACTGAACATTTGATTATGACATCGATAGTGACATACGTTAAACGTTTTACTCAAAGGATATCGTGATAATGAATACAATTGGCTCAGCCGAGGAGCCGAGAGGGGGGGGGGGGGGGGGGGGGGGGGGGGGGGTTTGTGTCACTGCAATAGACCAGATAATCAACAATTACCAATTTTATCAGTTTTATTCAATGACAATTATATTATTGAACATTTCTTTGACATCAATTTACATGCATTTCTTCATTGATACATTTTCGTGTTCTATATTTAGATTCATATGTCTCTCATATCACTTACTGCACAACCATAGCCTTTACAGAGTTTCTCTCAATTAATTCTTTAACACTGTCAGAGTTATTTCATATTATTTAATTGTTTAATATTATTTAATTGCCTGTGGGACCCGAAAGGGAGAAACAGCATGTTATTTTGAAAAGTCGTCGGTAACTTCTAGACAGCCTTTGGTCGAGAAGGAAGGTAAAACTAATTCAGTCGTCGCCATATGATCAAATCAACAAGTAATCGTGTTTAATAATCGTTATTTCAATATCAATCAAAATAATTGTGATTTTGGCATATAGTTAGGGAATTTTAGCAAGATGTTTGGACCATCTGTGAAAAAATGTATTACCAATAGCTTTCTTCACCAAAGTGTTCCTATAGGTGTCTACTAACATCTCTCAAATTATTCAAACCCAAATCCTCAGGGAAAATTCTGGAGAGCCAATCAAAGTTAAGGAGCCCAGGGGGTTTGGGCGAAAAATATGAAAAGAATTAAATCAAATATTAACGTGTGGGGTGACTAACTAGGGGTTTTCAGGGGTGCTGAATCTATTCCAACCATTAGTTTTGAGTAGGAATGGCTCCCTGGCCATAAAATATTGATAGTATAATATATTTTAAGCTATAATGTACAGCAAAAAGGGTATAATCAACGGTATGGGACTGAGGTGTTGTTGGTTTGATTCTATTCTGGAAAATAAAATATGAAAATTTGCAAAACACTAATAAGTGTGCACATGCTCAGTAGGATACACTGTCTGCATGTGGGGAAGGAGCAGGAGTGCTGCATCATGGCAAATATTTCTGCACAACAAAAACAATTTTAAGGTATGATCGTTTAACTACTCTTTGGGAGAGTAATTGGTTTTCCTCTGCTGGCAAAAGGTTTGATAACTGTAAATGTAGCACTTTATCAATTTTCTCTAGTTTATTGCTAACAATAAACAACCATTCACCTAGCTAAAGTTTGCTTACAGCTAACATTAGATAGATAGCTAGCATCAGAGTTGTTATAAGATCAGCTGGACTTTGTGTGGTGATCTACTTTTTCAGTGATGATAATCTTGTAGGGGGGCGGCTACGTGGTGCAGTGGGCAAGGCGCTCACCACGAATACTGGAGACTGGGCTCGAACAGGTTCGCCTCCCTGTTCGAGCCCAGCGCTCCACATTGCTTTCAGTTTAGCTGGTCGTCCGCACTAATACACATTGGCAGTATTAGGGGGAGGGAAACTGATGGGTGGGGATCGGGCGTTGTGGACAGTGACTCTTACAGGTCGGTTGGTGCGCCTGCGCAGTGGAATCAGGAAGCGACGGGGGCGGGGCCCCTCCAAAGCCCAGACCCCTGACGCTGAAAGATCGAGCCGGGCAGGTGAAAAGATACGACGGCTGTTACCTCGAGTATCGGAGGGGACTTGTGCTCTGTATGACTTAGTCCACATTGCAGCCGGCTTGTGGGAGGCATGAAACAGCGTTCAAAGACAAGGGAGGGTTGAATTGGATGATACGAAAATTGGGATGGGAGAAAAATAGAAAATGGGAGAAAAAGTGGATAAAAAAATATATATAATCTTGTAGTTCACTCACTCCATCAATAAGTCTTGCTGTGTGGACCAGTTCTGTATGTTTTGACACGAATCATGACACTTGGCCCAAAGGACCTAGCATGTCCTTCATGCTCTGTAAATAACTATGTACAAATACCGAGATGCCCCACTATGTTACCTGTTTATTGCACAATGTTGTTTTATTGGATTCTATTATATGTTGTACTACTGTATTGCACATCGTTGCGGGCAAGACCACCCGCATTTCATTGTATACTTGTATGCCGTGACAAATAAAACTCTTGACTTGACTTGTCTTTTAGTAGACTACAACATGGAAGAGGATTCTGTAGCTTGTTGCTTAAGGGGAGACACTGCAGGTGAATAGGGTAAAAAAATTAACTAATAGATATCACAATGAAACTTCCCCCGTTGATTACTTATATTAAGACAAGACTTTTTTGTATTACAAGTTTTCTGAAATTGTATGTTTAAATATGCAAATGAGGCATGATCTACTTAAATATGCACTAATTTGCATATAATTCCAGGACAGAAATCTGAACATTGGATAAAGCAATTTTCAAAATTATAGTTTCATTTTGTTGACATATTAGAGCCAAAGGTTATTACAGAGGGGATTTTGGATATCTCTTTTTATCACTCCATAAATCAGAAAATACTCCATTCAGTCAATTTTTATGGTAAAATTCCATATTTCGCCATGTTTTTAGGAATAAAATGTGATATAAATCAGGGTATGAATGCGATATCAACAAACCCTTCTGTAAATACCTTCAGAACATAGATATGAATAGAACTGGAAGGGTTGGTGTATGTGAGTGCTACTGAAGTGGAGATTTCTGGCTCAGAGTATGAGGAAAAACTCTTAAAACTCATTTTTGGGAAAACGCATTCAAAGTTCTGTATTGTAAAATGCCATACTTTTTTTTTTAAACAGATATTTACAAACACAATACCTAATCAAACCATTAGTAATAGACAACCTAAACACATGCCTGATAACTGAATAATAATAATAATGATGTTATTGAACTGAACAGAACTACACACAGGCTACAAACAGTGTAGTACAGTGTAGTACCCCCTAATAGGCAAAAAATATTTGAATAGATATCACTATGAAACTTTCCCAATTTGTTATGTACATATAAACTAAGAAAAAATATATTGCAAGTTTTCTGAAATGTATGTTTATATATGCAAATGAGGCACTTCCCCATTAAATATGTGCACAATTATGGATGCAATAAGGCAAAATGATGTAAAATAAACAACTAAATGTATGTTATTGACGTTTTATTGTCACTAGTTTCATAGAAGACATGTTTAGAAAGCAAAATATAACAAAATCTCAAAATCAACAAAAAAAGTATATTTGACTATTCACCTGCAGTGTCTCGCCTTAAGGTGCTTCATCTTTGGTGGTCCTGAGACTGGGATTAAAAAACTCTCAAAAGGGGGCGGTCAGGTGGCGTAACGGAGATTGCGTTCGTCACCAACCCCGGAGCGGCTGGATTCGCCTGTTCGAGTCCAGCTCACAGCTCCGGGGTTGTCACCAGCTTGGCTGGCCGTTCACACTAATACAATTGGCAGTATTAGAGGGTGGGAGAAGCTGGCGGGGTGGGTCCGGGTCGTTGTAAACAGCCCTACAGTTCGGTCGGGGTGCCTGCTAAGCGCGGATAGGATCTAAGTGGGATAGTGTGATCCTTCCACACGCTACGCCCTCTCAGTGAGAATCCGCGCTGCCAGGTGAAAAGAAGCGGTTGATTGGCTGGACGTGTGTCGGAGGAAGCATGTGGTAGCCTCCACTCTCCCAGACCGACTGTGGGGGGTAAGTGCGCAGCGACCAGGAAGGGGATTGGGAATTGGTATAACGACTAACATTGGGATGGGAGAAAATCGGAGGAAAAAGGAGGGGGAAAAAGATAAAAAAAAGAAAAAGAAAAAAAAACTCTCAAAAGTCACCCAAAAAGGCTACGCACAGATTTAGTCTTATTCTGAGAGTGTGGACAATGAAGCATTAATCAGAAGACTACATGAAGACTGGAAAAACGGAGATGATCCCAAGCTTAGACGCCATTTGGAATGCAGAACCGAGCTATACAATGGTGCAAGAAGTAAATCCACTGGAAATCGTACGTTTGTTTTATTTTTCATTGTGATGAAAGCACTTGCAGTTTTCAATCATATTCTATGTTGTGAGTGACATCTCAATTTAATAAAAACTTTTAACAAATTCTATTCTTTAGGGCAAGATGAGCAAGACCAACATCCAGACAGGTTGAACAGACACAGCGTATTGTCTGGGTCAAGTAGTCAAAGTGCTAGCAGCTCCACCATAGTTGGATGGTTGGAAGAAGTAAACCCCTTCGATAACACACGGGACAGGAAGACCCTGGTGTCCTTCTCTACAGGGTTTAGCAGCTCTCCCGGAGACCCAGTAAATGCGGATCAGGCAGAGGAGATTGGTTCTGCCATACAGGCCAAGATGGATGGGAAAACTGTTAATGATACAATGCAAACAAAGTACAAAGTCAAATCATTAGCAACCCTCAGATCTGGACCCAAAGCCAGTGGGGAGAAGCTGGTTATTGACTAACTCAGGCTCTTCAACCACCTCATCATCATCAGTGAGCGTGAAGTCAAGACCAAAGAAGCTCTGCTATTTGAGTTGACGCCAACACTGATGTCTCTTTTTGACAAAAACCAGAAGATGCGAAAGCCAGATAAGGCTGTCCTAGCGAAGTTCCTAAAGACATTTGTGGAACCCATTGGGCAAACCCCATGCACGAGCCTTGTGATTGATGGTGGGTGGCTCCTGCACAATGTCAAGTGGGAGGTTAACCTCACCTGGAAGGACATCGCTGAGAGCTACCTCCGGTTTGTGAAGGCCATGGGAAGCCAGCACCTCCGGATCACTGTGGTTTTTGACGGATATGACAACCCGACCAAGGACCATGATCATCTCAGATGTACAAAGCATGCATGCTGTGACATCCAGATTCGCCCAGACATCCAAACCATTATTCCTATAGAAAAGTTCCTAGACAACAAGAACAACAAGGCCCAGCTTATCCTGCTTCTAGCTGAGACATTCAGTAGTAATGGAATCCGTGTACATCAATGCTCTGATGATGCAGACACTTCTATCGTCCAGGCAGCTCTAGATGAGGCAAGAGAGTCCGCTGTTGAGGTGAGAGCTGAGGAGAGCTGAGGACATCCTGGTTATGCTCATTCATCATGATGCAGACCACTCAGTCTTCTTCACAACAGCAAACAATGTGTCTTACGATGTTGGAAAGATACAGAGGCCCTCCCAGAGAAATACAGGAAATATCTGCTCTTTCTACACAGCGTCTCAGGCTGCGATACCGTGTCTGCAATTTCTGGCTTTAGCAAACCAACTTTGCTAGCACACTCTGCAAGACGGACCCAGCTGTGAAGGCCATGGACGTTTTTCTTGACATCCAAGCCCAGAAAGATACCATCATCACAGCCGGCTGTGAAATATTCAAACTCATGTTCCATGGGAAACCACCCAAAGGCTTGGGGGACTTGAGATTTGAAATGTTCAGCAAGCGGGCTGCAGCAGGGAAAATCAGCCCTGAGAAACTGCCCCCCCCCCCGACTACAGCAGCAGCAGCACAACATTCTCTCTGGGCATATCTCCAAACCAGAGACTGGCTTCTACTACAAAGTCCATCACTGGATGTTTCTGGACTATGGCTGGAAACTGGGAGAAGAAGGCTATGCACCAGTCCCTACCAGAGACCCAATTGCCTCAGACTATCTCCTGAAATTCATCAGCTGCAACTGTGAGGGAGACTGCAGTACACGCAGGTGCTGCTGTAAAAAACAGGGGGTCAAGTGCATATCTGCTTGTGGCAATTGTAAAGGAGAGTGCCATAACAACCAGACAGATGAGAAGAGGAGGAGGAAGATGGGGAGTTGGCTTAGTAAAAAAAAACTGAAACCATGTATCAATAATGCACATTTCTATACCATTCCATTCTATGTAACGTTACATTTATCTTGGAATAAAGTAAAAATATATGTTCTTATGGAAAAAATTGTTTTTGACTAAAAAAACACAATGGTTGGAATAGATTCAGCGCCCTGAAAAACACTAGTTAGACACCCCACAAGTTCATATTTGATTTTTCAAATTTTTCACCCAAGCCCTCTGGGTATACCAATATTTTATGGCCAGGGAGCCAATTTTACTCAAAACTAATGGTTGGAATAGATTCAGCACCCCTGAAAAACCCTAGTTAGTCACCCCACACGTTAATATTTGATTTACATTTTTTTCATATTTTTCGCCCAAGCCCCCTGGGCTCCTTAACTTTGATTGGCTCTCCAGAATTTTCCCAGAGGATTTGGGTTTGAATAATTTGAGAGGTGTTAGTAGACACCTATAGGAACACTTTGGTGAAGAAAGCTATTGGTAATACATTTTTTCACAGATGGTCCAAACATCTTGCTAAAATTCCCTAACTGATTGATGATTGAAAACTTTATTAACAGATTGCAGAATGGGTACAGTACAGTACAGCTCAATACATACAATTGTTAAGGGGATGCAGACCAGAGAAAGACTTTCGTCTTGTTTACATCAGGGTCCCCCATTTTCAATTCATCGTAACATATGTGACATACATGACATACCGATAGACCGTACTGCTACATCTATACATTATGACATACCAGATTTGCAATTACAGTACTGTTTGTGATGCAAAAAGAGTCCAGAAAGAAAAGAGTATATACATTAGACGTAGAAACTGTACATTGGATTGGGTAGGTGGGGGTGGGGGGGGACTGTACATTGGAGGTGGATGGGTGGGTGGGGGGGGGGTTGGGTAGGAGTGGGGGGGGGGGGGGGGGGGTTGGGTAGGAGGGGTGGGTGGGGGACACTGTACAACTGTACAAAACAACACTGTACATTGGATTATTGACAAGACCATACTTGGTAATTTACTGTACATTGGAGGGGGTTGTGTTCGGACATTTACAGGGGCCAGTTTCGAGTTGCAGTCTCCCTTAGGTGTTTTTTGAGAGTGTTTTTGAAAGTGGGTAGTGATCCACATTCCTTTACAGCTGTGGGTAGGGCGTTCCACATTGATGTGGCATAATTGCGAAACGTGTTTAGTCCCTTGTTTGAGCCGAATCTGGGTTTAACATGATTTGTGGAGCTCCCTCTGGTGTTGTGATCGTGGTATTCACTGACCTTTGGGAAGTATTTTGTCATGTACATGGGTACCTTGGTCGTGTAGTGTATCTTGTAGACCAGGCCCATTGCAAGTTGCTGTACTCTGTCGTCTACTCTAAGCCATCCTAGGTTGTCAAAGTGGGCAGGGGTGAGGTGGGTTCTAGGAGTAAGGTCAAGCAGTAGTCTGACCAGTTTGTTTTGAGATGTTTGTAATTTTGTTTGATTAATAATAATAACTAATAATGGAGCAGCCCTAGCCTGACACTGACAGGGTTAGAGGTTACATTCCTTGGCTGTGAGCTCATGGTACCATAACACACTTTGGTTTCCTTTGTTTTCATGTGATCACACCCGCTACAAAATGGCCACATCGCCCCACTGTTAACTCATTGAACGCCAAAAACGAGTATACTTTTTTATATATATTTTTTTATTATTATACTAAACAGTCAGGCGGACCTTGGTGTGTGATCCCTGAAGCTCTGAGATAATTGGAATTGAAATGACGATCGAATCCCGATAGGTGGCAGTATCGCCTATCGCCTACCTTTTGAACTGGGCTAGTTTAGTGTGGGGGGCTCACAGACCGGAGTTACAATGGCAATCGCAAACTTTTGGAGATTATTATGAAGAGGACAAAACGATCACACTTATGGATGATAACATGCACTTTCACCAGACTACATTGGACTCAACACTTCTGGTAAATCATAAAAATACTATAGTCAAACCGGCCGAGGAGGTAACATATTCTGTTCATAGTCGCCGCCGGGATAGCAACTGTTACCGGCAATGGCGACCGCAAACTATTGTAGATTATTATGAAGAGGACAAAACGATCACACTTATTGATGCTAAGGTGCATTTTCACCAGACTATGTTGGATTCTAGTATTTTCAAACAGGCTGTTTGGATGTACCGTTCGTTATCTGTTATCTGTAGGGATGCACCGAAATTTCGGCCACCGAAAGTTTTCGGCCGAAAATGGCCAAAAATGTCCTTTCGGCTTTTGGCCGAAAGAGTTTTTTCACCGAAAATATATCACCTAAACAGAAACAACCTGTAACCTAACGCGTGTTGTTGTGAAGATGTCATCAAAACGCAGCTTCAGTCATTACATGCGCAACGTGAGCTCTTAAGTCCTGTGTTCTGCAGCCTGTGAAAACTCCTCTTGGGACTCGGGAGTCGCGCTGTTTCTATGTAAACTCTGTCTGTCGTTGATAATATAATCTGAAGAGCATTATTATTATTATCATTCTGGAGAATACACGTTGCGCGTCTACTGTGCCAAAGTCAAGAGAGCACGTTCATCTGGGGACTAGAAAGGTGCGCTCAGTAGAGCACAGATGTCCGCCATGGCGGCAGCCACACATGTCTCTCTCTCTCTCTCTCTCTCTCTCTCTCTCTCTCTCTCTCTCTCTCTCTCTCTCTCTCTCTCTCTCTCTCTCTCTCTCTCTCTCTCTCTCTCTCTCTCTCTCTCTCTCTCTCTCTCTCTCTCTCTCCCTCTCTCTCTCTCTCTCTCTCATTGATTGATTGATTGATTGATTGATTGAAAACTTTATTAACAGATTGCAGAATGGGTACAATACAGGGGTTGGGGGGGGGAAACACTGTACAACTGTACAAGCAAAGCTGTACATTGGAATATTGACAACCATACTAGGTAATTTACTGTACATTGGAGGGGGTACTTTTATATAAAATGCTTACTGTAGCCACTACAGTAACATCATTAAGTCTGCTATAAGCTATTCTCCCTCTCATGTGTGCAGATCTTTATGCAGTTTTAAAGCACATTGGCTTTGTTCTGAATGCACTTTGTAGTTATCCTACAGAGAAAAGAAAATGCACTTGACTTGGAATTAATGTACTGTATGCATTCAGAAGTGCTGAATAAATGTTTTATGGACCCATAATAGTGATTATTTATTATTTAAGTTAAGTTTTGCCATATCACATTCAATTCTATGAATCATTTTCGGCCTTTCGGCATTCGGTTTTCGGCCAACTGTTTTCTATTTTCGGTATCGGTTTCGGCCAAGAATTTCCCATTCGGTGCATCCCTAGTTATCTGGATGTAACGTTACCCTAGCGCTGCCAGGGCCAACTGACGTTATATTTATTGTTCCTATTCTGATCCAAGACACTTGGAGCAAGAGTGGACGGGGTTTTGGTGTACCTGCTGACAAAGGTAACGTCTATTTTACCGAACCCCATCATAAAACATGCCTTTGTAATGATCCGAGTGTCGGAAATGAGTCCCGTGGGGGACCACCCCCCCCTTGGTGGCTTTGTGAATAGAAACATTCTATATATGGTCGTGTTTACCTTTGACCTGGAAATAATATAGTTGTCAGGCAAGCAACCTGCACGAAATGTGCATGCTGCACAACACACGTCATATCTCGCATTCCAGAAAACGAGACTGGATTATTTTGAAACGGGACGGATTTTAGCCTGGGATTGCACAGGAACGAAGGTATGTAGAAATAAAAGTTTTTTTCCCTGTTGGAGTATAAATATTGCCTGTCAAATGAGCCGTACTAAAAACAGTGTGGCAGTCAAAGAGTTAAACTGTGGCATTCAGTTTAATACAATTTCGGACATAAAATGGCGCAGTGATGAAAACAGCACTTATAAAAAAAATATATATTTATATTTTGAAAAAAAATATTTTTAATAATTTTATTTTTATTTATTAAAAACTAAGGTTCGAACGTTTGTTCGAAAAACCCTGACGAAGTTCGAATCCCAAAAACAGGCTTCGGGGACAGCCTTACTGTACACACACGATCAACCCCCTCTTTGTTGATTGATTTGACCTGTCCTTGTATTAAAGCAGTGAGTAGTTAACTGTGAGTGAACACGATGTAGGCGTATTATAGTCAAAGCTTTGGTTTAGGTCTGTTGTTACGTGTGGGTGTGGTCTGATATTTAAATTGAAACGATTTGTGAGTCAATACTTGTGGGAAGACGTGTCCCTGCAGACATGTGATGTCCCAAGTTCACATGTGACTAACTGACAGTCAGTCATGTGACGTCCTCCACCCTGTCTGCTGACCTCCCTGTCCACTGTCCAGTTCCATTGACCTGCACTGAATGTGATGGTGTGTGTGTGTGTGTGTGTGTGTGTGTGTGTGTGTGTGTGTGTGTGTGTGTGTGTGTGTGTGTGTGTGTGTGTGTGTGTGTGTGTGTGGGACGTAGCTGTGTGTGTGTGGGGGACGTAGATGTGTGTGTGTGTGGGGGACGTTGATGGTAGACTCCCTACCCAGATGATCCAGGAGTCCACTGTCCCGAACATGGCCGTCTGGTTCTGCACCGCCTGTTGGATCTCCTCCACGTTGTCCAGCAGCCAGCGGAGCTTCACTGCACTGAAGTACGTGCTGATGGGCAGACCTGTCTTGTGCTGCAGAGAAAACACAACAAGAGAACGAACCAAGCGTCTCAAAACACAGGAAGGGGTGAGGATTACACTTACACTCAGTTTTCACCCCATAGTATGTCTCAGAAAACTAAATAATATGTAGCACCGTTCTACACCGCTTAACACCGTTAAAAGGAAGACAACACTGTTTAAACACTGAAAAACAACATCTAACTGAGAGGAGCTGTGGGGCCGTGCCTCGATTACTGATTGGAAATGGCTTTATTGACCTCAGCCTCTTTTCTTGATCCTCCAATCACAGCAGTTGCTTCCTGAAGGAGCTTAATCTCACCTGGAGGTGGTTCTTGTCCCGGCCTGGGGCCTTGTTGATGAGCCTCTCCACGGTCGACTGGGTGCGCAGGTCCAGCCACACTACAACAAGACCACAACATTCCAGTTGAATAACTGAATGAATAACTGGCTGAATGACTAATGAACCAGTGACCGGAGCCAAGACAAAAGACCGGAGCAGCATGAAAAGCCATCTTGCTAGTATGTGGGAGGTGGCTGCATGCAAGCTATGTCCTACACACATTCCGTGTGTGTGTGTGTGTGCGTGTGTGTGTGTGTGTGTGTGTGTGTGTGTGTGTGTGTGTGTGTGTGTGTGTGTGTGTGATACAATGAATGATGAATGAATGATGCAGTGTAATTATAATTCTATGAATAGTTTCCCAAATTGCATAACTTTCTCATTAAGTCTGTTATATAACCAAATAGTTAGAGCAGAGGACGCATGGAGTGGTTTGATTCTGCTGTCACTTAATCGCAAATGTATTCCAAGAGTCCAGAGAGGTTTATCCCACCGATGGCATTGTAGAGCGGCTCCCCCGTCTCTCTGTCCCACACGAGTGTCGTCTCCCTCTGGTTGGCAACTCCCACCGCTGGGGGAACAAGAGAAATGTAAACAGAACTATCCTCCTCATCCAGATGGTCTCTCTCTCTCTCTCTCTCTCTCTCTCTCTCTCTCTCTCTCTCTCTCTCTCTCTCTCTCTCTCTCTCTCTCAACAACACACCAGAGAACAACAACACACCAGAGAACAACACACCAGAGAACAACAACACACCAGAGAACAACACACCAGAGAACAACAACACACCAGAGAACAACACACCAGAGAACAACAACACACTGTATAGTTTCAGAGTGATCCGGGCTAATTCTGAGTTCGTGTTGCTCAACCGGACACGTTACAATTTCAAAATCAAAGGTATATAATAGGTATTATTGATTGATTGGGGTAATGAGGGACTTAAAATTAGCCTATAGATTATGCATTTAACTTGTCTGCGAGGATATTGAGCCGTACTGTATTGTACCCATTCTGCAATCTTTTAATAAAGTTTTAAATCAATCAATCAATCAATGCCGTTAGAAAATCAGGATTTCTGCGATCGACACCTGCTGTCTTTTCAGCTGAGGCGGCCGCGCGCACTTATCCTGAGTATCAAGTCTGGTTAGAATTAACGAGACTGAATCAGCGTTCGAGGAACAGGGAAATCCCGGATTCAAACATCGGGTTAATTGAATCTGGATAATGGGACTTTTGATCGACTTAGTTGAACCAGGTACGGGTAATAGGGCCCAGCTGAGAACACACCTTTTATGTTGGAGATATCGATTTCGAGCTGGCCGAGTTTCTCGCAGGTCATTTCCATGCAGTCGTAGATTGATTGCATTATCTCCTTGGGATCCTGCTCCACCCAGCTGAAGGAAGCACACACACACACACACACACACACACACACACACACACACACACACACACACACACACACACACACACACACACACACACACACACACACACACACACACACACACACACACACACATGAACATACGCACACATGCACATGTACATACATACACACACACACACACTCACACACACACACACACACACACACACACACACACACACACACACACACACACACACACACACACACACACACACACACACACACACACACACACACACACACACACACACACACACACACACACACACACACACACACACACACACACACACATACACACATGACATAAATACAGATTGCAGCTCAGTCTTAAAACAAAGTATTCTGCCTTCTCTCCCAAGCTTGGCAAATAAAATCTGCTGCAAAAAAAGTGCCCTTCCTGAAGCACAACTCAAGTTGTTCATATTCATCCCGCTCAAGAAAATCAACATGAATGGAGGACATTTGACTAAAAAGCACTCCACTTACGTCCTCGTAAACAGGACGGTAAAACAAAAAATTAACCTCATTCTCAATTTCACCTACAGTAGCTCACACACCAAACAAAGTGTGTCCTCCTCTGGGGTGGCATGAACCCTGCCGGTCTCTAGAACTAGTGGTGATGTCCCCGACCGGTATTTTGGTTAAATTATACTTCACATAAGGTTCTGCACTGTAACTATTCTTTATGAAACAGTATGTTTGTAATGTTTGTTTATATCATATATCACTAGACCAAACATATATTCCTGAATATCACATAATAACCAGTTCTGGAAAATTTACTTACAACTCATTAACGTCTCTGATCAGACAATTTTCACAAGTCTATTCCAAAGCCGAAGCATTTGACATGTATGTCTTGTGTTTGAAGGTTCTCGTCCCATATCTCCACTAATGGCAGAAAACTGAAGTAAATGTATGGACTTTCAAAAAGAATCAATAGCTCTGTGTTGCACCTGAATTATTCACAGAAACCCCAAACATAGTCAGACACACACATGCATCATAGAGCTGTGCAATCCCAGATGACCACATTGTTCTGTACAGTACCCAGTGTACTCACAGTTTCTTTCTCTCAGAATCTCTTTCATATTTCAAGAAAAATTGCTATCATTAACTGAAATATACCCCCAAACTGAATCGATATTGAATCGAATCGGAAACTGAATTGAAGCCTTTGTTAGAATGGAATTGATTGGGTAAATCAGGGGCCCTAGTTGTTATGGTGGCTGAGGGCTTGTCCACCAGAAACTGCTGACGTAAGTGGGCTATAGGCTGTGGGGTTAAAGGGTTTAATGCCCTCCAGGGGCTCAGGTTTACTTAGGGACCAGGTTGCCTGTCTGTTTCAAGTTTCAAGTTTCTTTAATAGTTGTCATACAGAAGTACAGAATACTTTCATACAAAATGCTTCTTACTGTTACGCTCCAGAGACTGTGCTAGACAAGATAGTATCAAATAACATAGTATAGCATGTAATTTAGAAGAAGAAAATGAGGTCACAGTGTTCGGTATAGACATATGTACAATGTTCTGAGTTACCATATAATATACAATACTATGCAGTGTACTAATGTACAGTACTATCTAGTGCAAAGCAGAAATGGGATGAGGTACAATTTAGGTACAATTTACAGTAAGGTGTACGAGTTGTAGTGCAATCCTTCATCAATAAATATAAAGTGTGGGGAGTGGGTGCTACAGTGTGTCTGTACTAAGTCTGGTGAGACTTAGTATACACATATCTATATACCCTGACTCTACAGCTTAGTTAGTACACATATCTATATACCCTGACTCTACAGCTTAGTTAGTACACATATCTATATACCCTGACTCTACAGCTTAGTTAGTACACATATCTATATACCCTGACTCTACAGCTTAGTTAGTACACATATCTATATACCCTGACTCTACAGCTTAGTACACATATCTATATACCCTGACTCTACAGCTTAGTTAGTACACATATCTATATACCCTGACTCTACAGCTTAGTTAGTACACACATCTATATACCCTGACTCTACAGCTTAGTTAGTACACATATCTATATACCCTGACTCTACAGCTTAGTTAGTACACATATCTATATACCCTGACTCTACAGCTTAGTTAGTACACACATCTATATACCCTGACTCTACAGCTTAGTTAGTACACATATCTATATACCCTGACTCTACAGCTTAGTTAGTACACACATCTATATACCCTGACTCTACAGCTTAGTTAGTACACACATCTATATACCCTGACTCTACAACTTAGTTAGTACACACATCTATATACCCTGACTCTACAGCTTAGTTAGTACACATATCTATATACCCTGACTCTACAGCTTAGTTAGTACACACATCTATATACCCTGACTCTACAGCTTAGTTAGTACACACATCTATATACCCTGACTCTACAACTTGGCCACATATCCAGATATCCTGACTCTACAACTTGGCCACTAAACTATTGTCTGGGACCTTGGACTCCATGACTTTATGCGTTGTTAGACAAAATTTGTAAATCATATAAAAACACAGTGTAACCTTAGGGAGTAGTTTAACATTCCAAGAAAGAGTGTAAAGTGTATATTAATATTATTTAAATAGTGTTCATGTGATATGTGCACAAGTCCCGATTGTTAATTATTAGATAATTATCATTTAGTGTCTATTAAAACGTTTTGCTGTGTCTATTAAACGTAAATCAGTTTGCCGTGTATTGCAGATATGAAACGGTGTGGGAACAGCCATTGTTTAAACTGACAGAAAACTTAAGTTGGGCTTGTGGGCTTTTTTCTTTTCAGCAAAACACATTTTAACAGCTGAGCTATTATTCATAGTATTCTCGTGATGTGACTCACCAACCAATAGGGCACGGAGCCACAGCTCATTGGCCACGTTGTCATTTAATGATAATCACCTACTAGTTGATAATATTCACCTATTGTTTGTGAACCAAGATGTCTGTGATGTAATAATGTAATACTATCAATTAGTTTAGGCATAAATGTGTTCTGTAAGAGGAAGTGGTTGGAACCATTCTTGTTCCCCAATACAGAACAATCTAAATGTTGTTTACGTTTGAATTGTAGGAGGAAAATAACCTTTTTGACATTTTCATAAACCCAAAGTATCAAAGGCTCAAAGTACAGTTCTATTTTACTTTACAAATATTTCAACACTTTCTCCAACTATACAACATCCTTCTATAAAGAGATCAGTCAATCAAAATCCCTTCAATACCATGTTTTGGTTTTGAGTGGTGGGGCTACCCTTTTGCTACCATTTTGATTGGGGATTGGGCCTTTAAGTCTAGACCTGTTCGGGCCTGTAGCATGATCTGGAGGTCAGGTGAACTCACCCCTCTTTGGGAAAACGCTGCTTGATTTCAACCTGGTGATTGCTGACCAGCTCTGCTGTTTTAGCGTTGAATACCTGTGCAGACAGAGGGGATTTAGGTCCGTTTAGTTTTAGTTCACATACTAGCAGCTAGCATAGTGAAAACTGTTGTTTTAAACAAAAGAACCCCACAAAAGGTGAAATACAATGAGGTTTTGTGAGTGAACCTTCCCTCAGAGAAAAGAGGAGTTTGAAATGACAATCAGCAGGGTGGAGCCTAAACACAATTTAGTGTAGGGAGGGATGCAGAGAAAAGTAAACACCTACAAAGTAAACACCTGTGGCTCCGGAATGTTTTTTTTTTTATTATTATTTATATTAGAACTCTTCTAGGTGTTTCTAACCTCCTAACGAAAACTATTATCTTCCTAGCAGTATGCTCCTAAAGCAAACTAAAACTAGTATAATTATCTTCCTAGCAGTATGCCCCTAAGCAAACTACAGTGTTATTATCTTCCTAGCAGTATGCCCCTAAGCAAACTACAGTGTTATTATCTTCCTAGCAGTATGCCCCTAAGCAAACTACAGTGTTATTATCTTCCTAGCAGTATGCCCCTAAGCAAACTAAAACTAGTATAATTATCTTCCTAGCAGTATGCCCCTAAGCAAACTACAGTGTTATTATCTTCCTAGCAGTATGCCCCTAAGCAAACTACAGTGTTATTATCTTCCTAGCAGTATGCCCCTAAGCAAACTACAGTGTTATTATCTTCCTAGCAGTATGCCCCTAAGCAAACTACAGTGTTATTATCTTCCTAGCAGTATGCCCCTAAGCAAACTACAGTGTTATTATCTTCCTAGCAGTATGCCCCTAAGCAAACTAAAACTAGTATAATTATCTTCCTAGCAGTATGCCCCTAATCAAACTACAGTGTTATTATCTTCCTAGCAGTATGCCCCTAAGCAAACTACAGTGTTATTATCTTCCTAGCAGTATGCCCCTAAGCAAACTACAGTGTTATTATCTTCCTAGCAGTATGCCCCTAAGCAAACTACAGTGTTATTATCTTCCTAGCAGTATGCCCCTAAGCAAACTAAAACTAGTATAATTATCTTCCTAGCAGTATACTCCTAAAGCAAACTACAGTGTTATTATCTTCCTAGCAGTATGCTCCAAAAGCAAACTACAGTGTTATTATCTTCCTATCAGTATGCTCCAAAAGCAAACTACAGTGTTATTATCTTCCTAATCTACAGTGTATATACACTTTACACTCTTTCTTGGAATGTTACTGTAAACTACTCCCTAAGGTTACAGTTTAACTGTGTTTTTATGATTTACAAATTGTGTCTAACGCATAAAGTCATAGAGTCCAAGGTCCCAGCCAATAGTTTAGTGGCCAATGGAGTCAGGGTATATAGATATGTGTACTAACTAAGTTACAGATTTCCCCCATTCAAAATGACCACAGTGATCCTTCTCATTTTATAGTCGGTGGGAACGGGATTTTTGGCGAGGAAGAGTGTTTGGTGACCAGGCCCGCTGTCTTGTAGGCTGCGCCTCCATAGGGGCGGGACCCGGCAGGTGGGGTGTATTTGTTTTTTATTCGTTGATGGAGGTACAATAGGTAAATGAGATGAGGTATCTCGATAGGCTTAAGAGCGGGACGCTCAGCCAGTACTCATATAACTATACACCCCCCTCCCCATTTCACAGGAAATATCAGAGTGCTCGTGGGTAGTCTCCCCTCCCCCATGTGAACTGAATCAGTGGTTCTCTCACTGCAGGTATGGTATGTTAGATTAGAGCCCTAACGCAGAGGGAAACAAATGCTATTATAAATTTGCATGTAATAGTCACCTCAATATCATCCTAAACAATCAAAACAAATGTGTAAAATGTTGACATTTCTATATGTGTTATACAGTTAAAACAGCCTGGGGTCAAATTGACCCCAAGGAACACCAAAGTGTGTACATCATCATGTACATTTTATGTTTACCCATTTGCCTAATACCCAAATTAGGAAAAGTCATGAAATAATAAGCAAAGAAATAACTTCAACCATTTATTTAGATATGTTAAACATTGAATCATGTTCATATTGTTACGGTAAAGGGAGCAACCATAGAAAATGTTTCATCCTACAAGTATCTTGGGCTATGGCTGGATGAAAAACTATCTTTTAAAGCAGGGGTTCTCAAACTTTCTGCTGCCAAGGCACCCCTGTGTCCAATAAAATATTCCAGGGCACCCCTACATACAATAAAGACTTTTCCGGTCCTGTCTTTTTGTTTTTAATACAAATAGACCTCCTGTTCACTATAAAGTGCCACGTTTTGATATATTGAGCTTTAAACTTTAAGTAAATCTTTTGGAACACGCAACCTAAAACACCTTCCTCTCCCAAACCGTTCCTGCAATTGTTTTATGTTGCATGATGATCATGGATACATTTATTATGTATTGTATTTTTTATGTTTAAATATCAACATCATCTGTCTGTCCACCCTCAGTACATTTACTATCAATATAATATAGTCGTCTGACTTCATCATATCTTTTCAAACGCACACACACAGAGGGAGAATGCCCCCCCCCCCCTCCTTCCCAGTCTCTGTCGCTCTGAACATGGCTTTAGCTTGTTGTTAGCTTATGCTAACAGGACATTAATTCCGGTCTTAAACACGACATGGTCATAAAGGAATGGCCAGGATTGCAAAGCATGTTATATGCATTTGACCCGTTGCGGAATAAAACAGCAGGGATTTGTTTTGGGTCGCGAAAACACTATCCTTGCTCTGTTTCAATGTCCGCGTTCCAGATCCAGATGCTACTGCTGCTGAGCTGAGAGACGCTACTGCTCAGCCTGCTGTGTGGAGATGCATCCTTATTGGCTGTGTGCTGTAGAGCGGATATGAGTCACGACACCACGGATTTTCAAAATAAGAGTATCATAATGACCTGAACGTTGCTAGCTGTCGGAGCCTAGTTATTATAGCTGGAGCTGCGCGTGGGCAGAAATGAGACCCGCTATAGGATTTTCAAAATAAGACTGTTGTCATTCTATATTTTTAAAGAACATTGCCAGGCATCTCGCGGCACCCCTGGCAGCTCTCCGCGGCACCCCTGTGTGCCGCGGAACCCCTGTTGAGAACCGCTGTTTTAAAGCACATATTGGAAACCTCACAAAGAAACTTAAAATAAAACTTCGCAACAAACAAAGCTTTTCTTTTGAGGCCAGAAAGAAACTTGTTCAAGCCACATTCCTGTCTGTAATTGACTATGGTGACATAATATATCTTCAATGCTAAAAAAGCTAGACAGTGTGTACCATGCTTCTCTGCGCTTCATCACTAGTGCCAAAGGGCTTACTCACCATTGTGTGCTTTACCAAATGGTAGGATGGACCTCTCTGTACGTACAGAGGAAATCCCACATGTTTGTTTTTATATATAAGCCCATCCTAGGGAAGCTTCCCCGTTATCTTTCCAATCTCTAGCTTTGCCTCTACAGCTACCATACCAGGTCCACAAGATGGCTACTTAAAAAAAAAAAAGCTTTTTCAAGCTTCGCACCTTGGGCATGGAATGGGCTACAGGACCATATCCACTTAGATACCGTCTCTCTCTGTGAATTAAAATCTGTATTACATAACTTCCTACAAGAAGAATGTCGCTGCTTTCTGTAGTCGGGTCCCAACTGTAAAACTACAAAATTACTGTATTACCCTGTATTTTACTGTCATACACTTTTACTATTATGTAGACTATTCTGTTGTTTTTGTGTTTACATGTGATGTATTGTATATTGTATTATACATGCACTTTTATTATGTTCTTGTGTGATGTACCACACATTTGATTGCTGTCTGATATATTGCAAATGTTATTGCTGTCATCTTGGCCAGGTCTCCCTTGCAAAAGAGATCTTGTATCTCAATGGGACTTCCTGGTTAAATAAAGGTTAAAAAGATTATTATAAAAAATAAGTTGAATGGGGTCAAATTGATAACAGGAGGGTTAAAAACATGACCTGGTTTAAAAACATGACCTGGCTAAAAGTAGATTATCTTTGTTTTCATAATCATTGGAAGCCAAAATCTAATAAAAAATCAAATGTGATTAATTGCCCAACCTTAGTAGATCTCATGATTAATTGCCCAGTCCTAGTAGATCTCATGCCCCAAAAGGTTGCCCACCCTTGCTTTGCAGCCTCATTGAACCCTTGCCCACTTTAATTCACCATCCTCATCAGCTGCTCCTGTAGTCATTGGGGGAATTATGGGAATTAAGCTTTGTTTCCTCCCTATTCATTCAGTGTTGCAAACAGTCTCAAAATCATATTGCGTGAATCAAGAGTCCTTGTGCGTATTCTTTGGAAGGTTTAGCAGTTCTATTTATGTCAACAGACGAGGCCACTGCTCGTGCTAAAAGGCTCAAATTGGATACTTATTGGCTGACCAATCTGTATAGCCCCCTGACACACACACACACACACACACACACACACACACACACACACACACACACACACACACACACACACACACACACACACACACACACACACACACACACACACACACACACACACACACACACACACACACACACACACACACACATCACATTCAGTGCAGGTCAATGGAACTGGACAGTGGACAGGGAGGTCAGCAGACAGGGTGAGGACGTCACATGACCGACTGTCAGTTAGTCAATTGTGAACTTGGGACATCACATGTCTGCAGGGACACGTCTTCACACAAGTATGACTCACAAATCGTTTCAATTTAAATATCAGACCACACCCACACGTAACAACAGACCTAAACCAAAGCTTTGACTATAATACGCCTACATCGTGTTCACTCACAGTTAACTACTCACTGCTTTAATACAAGGACAGGTCACTTTGATTGGTGGTAGAGATCAACAAAGAGGGGGTTGATCGTGTGTGTACAGTAAGGCTGTCCCCGAAGCCTGTTTTTGGGATGCGAACTTCGTCAGGGTTTTTCGAACGAACGTTCGAACCTTCGTTTTTAATTAAAAAAAATAGTTTTTAAATTTAAAATATTTTTTTTCAAAATATATATATATATATTTTTATATAAATATCCTCAAACTAAATCCTCAATTTGAATAAAGTGATTCATCTGATTAAATGAGTCTTTTTTATTAAATCAACTTTCTTTAATGAATATAACTTAGCAGTTTTTTTAATAAAATATTAGTGTAGCCTAATCTTTATCTGCAACTGTGAAGAAACCCCCCATTGGTTTAAACAGAATGAATACACATTAAAAAAAAGATATATATATATATCAGGGCTGTACACTGCGACGAGATGATCGCAAATTGCCCCTTAATTTGGCCAGTGCGAGTGGCAAATCATATTTGGGGGCAAGCTTGCGAGTAGTGATTTCAACCCTTCATTCGCATTTCACTCCTAAATTAATTAGGGATGCCCCGATCGATCGGCCAGCGATCGGTATCGGCCGATATTCAGTATAAATAATATATATAAAACCGATCGAAAAACATGATCTAATTCTTAGCGGAGATCTCACTCGCTGTCGCTGACTTCTCTCTCAAGCACACAGACCTGCAGCTCACGGCCCCTCCTCCTCATCCACTGCCCCTCCCGCACTCGTGTAAACAAGAGGCTCCTATGCCTCCGGTGTTCTGCTATAGTCTGGTGCATGCGACCGTGAGCTAACGTTAACTACCTAGCTATCGTTACTGTTTAAACAGAATGACCCAGTCAACTATTCACTTTTAGTTTAATACATGAGGCATTGTCTAACGGTATCTAGCCGGCTAACTACTGATAGCTCCTGATATCAACAAATGCTCCAGCAATAGTCTAGTAGTAGTGCATGATAACTTACCTCCGTTAGCTCGTTAGCTCACGTTAGCTCACTGTTCAAAACGAAATGTCCCATTAAACTAAATAGTTCACTGAGGCGTTGTCTTAACGTTATCTAGCCACAGATAGCTCCTGATATCAATGTCTTATAACATTGATTCGATGCGTATTCGAGCCCCTGGCTTACATCGCAGTCACGAAAGGGGCTAGCTGAGGGAGTAGGGTATATCTGCATAGCCGCAGATACCCTGCTGAGGGCATGCTGAATGTGATTTGACCAAAGCAGAGTATACACACAGACAGTGGAGATAGCAAGCATTTTGACATAACAAATACCGTAGTAGGCCTCTCAATTCTTATAAAAAAGAAAAGTCCCGGATATACATAAAACATTAATTGGCATAGATCTCTATAAATGGCCCAACACATTGATCACTTTAGGCACACCCTGAAACCAGTAACATCACAAATATGAAGCAGGTAATTACCCATAAAAATAATAAACCTTTCATGGGGTTATTTACAATAATAATAATTCATTTAATTTATAAAGCACTTTTCATTGTGAAACAAAGGTATGCAGAGTTTCTTGTCCTCCTGATTAATGCAATGGTGTGTGTGTGTTGTGGTGATCTCATTCAAGGAGCACTACACAAACGCCCTACCCAAAGCTGTAAAGGAATGTGAATCCCTGCCCACATTCAAAACCGCTCTTAAAGAGCACCTACGGGAGGCTGCAATTCGAAACTGGCCACCGTAAATGCCCAAAACCCCCACCACCTCCTAATAGACAGTCTCCTCACCACCGCATGTATATATTCCCTCCCCGCCGTATGTATATTTCTCTCCCACCCACCCACCCCCTCCTAATGTACAGTCCCCTCCCCATCATATGTATATACTCTGTCAGGATCTAGGGGTAACAGTACTGTATATTTGAATACCGTTATGTCACAAATGTAGCAGTACTAAATACCTATATGTCCCTATGCCATAAATGTCATGTATGTTGTGTATGTCATAAATGTCTATATGAATTGAAAATGGGGGACCCTGATGGAAACAAGACAAACGTCTTTCTCAGGTCTGCATCCCCTTAACAATTGTATGTATTGAGCCGTACTGTATTGTACCCATTCTGCAATCTGTTAAATAAAGTTTTCATTCATTCATTCATTTCATTCACACACACAGTTTGTTGTTTTTGTTCTATTAGTGATTTACACACTTTCTCAGTTGGTTCATTATAAAAGATACAAACCTGAAAACAAACGCACTTAAATGTTAGATAAAAGGACCACAGTAATGAGGCTAGGGGTGGGACGATACATCGATCCAGATCGATACATCGATGTAATTATCAACAATCGAATCGGATCGATGCGATGTAATAAGATCGATTCATATCGATACTCTTATTTTGAAAATCCTGTGGCGAGTCTCATATCCGCCCAAGAACAACAGCAGTAGCTCCGTGTGTGTAGATGTTACAGCATAGCATTCTCCCTTTCTGTGTGTGTGTGTGCGCGCGTCTTTGGAAAGACCAGATGAGGTCAGAGGAGTTTGATGTTTAAATGTTATTTAAACATAAACAATATAATACATAATAAATGTAGGCCTATACATGATCATGCAACATCAACAAATTGTTGTAGGAACGGTTTGGGAGAGGGAGGTTGTGAGTTTTGAGTTCCAAAAAATGTAGCTTAAAGTTTAAAGCTCAATATATAAAAACGTGGCACTTTACAGTGAACAGGAGGTCTATTTGTATTAAAAACAATAGATTGATTTTCCTTTAAATGTCTGGAAGAGCTCAAAAATACAAATGTCAAATGATATTTTCATTACCTTTTTTTTGTTGATCTAAATGTTACTGATTGTGTTAAATGGGCATATGATATCATCTCATATCGATCGCAGGCACCTGAATCTAATCGTATCGTATTGTATCGTGAGAGACTTTGTGATATCGGCAAATATCGTATCGTATCATGATGAAACTGGTGATTCCCACCCCTAAATGAGGCAGGAGAAAACATTTGCCCCTAAAAAATATTCTTTGCCCCTAAATTTCTCATTTAGGGGCAAGTGTGCCCCTAGTGAAAAAGCTTAGCGTACAGCCCTGTATATATATATATATATATATATATTTTTTTTTTGTATTAAAAATTAAATATTCAAATTTTGATTTAGAATTAGAATGTTAACGTAATGAACTAACGTTCGAACATTCGGGCTCAGCCTTAGTGTACAGTGTTTTCTGCCTTGTCTGGTTAACAGAAATGACAACAAAGAGTCATATGGATCATGAATCATGATGGATTCTAAAATTATTTAAAAGATGTTGGAAGATGTTCATCTAAACAGCCCTCAGATACCATCATTACATGTTGTTGGTATTCTCATGTTGCCATTTGTATTTTAAAGGAACACTCACATCCCTGTACCCAAAAAATCCAAGCCTGCTTGCCTCAACGACTACCGCCCTGTAACTCTCACCTCCATAGCCATGAAGTGCTTTGAGAAGCTAGTGAAACATCTGCTCCTCCAGTCCCTCCCCATCAACCTGGACCCCCTGCAATTTGCATACTGCCCCAACAGGTCCACGGAGGACGCCATAGCCCATGTGCTGCACACAGCAGCATCACACCTGGACAAGAGAATGCTATTCATCGACTACAGCTCAGCATCCAATACCATAGTCCCCTCCAAACTCATAGCCAAGCTCAGGGACCTGGGCTTGAACTATGACCTCTGCCAGTGGATCTTGGACTTCCTGACGGGCAGACCCCAGGTGATGAGAGCAGGCAACTGCACCTCCTCATCCATCACTCTCAACATAGGGGCCCCCCAGGGCTATGTCCTGAGTCCCCTCCTCTACTGCCTGTACACACATGACTGTGTGGCACAGCGGAACAACAACACAATCATCGAATTTGCTGACGACACAGTAGTGGTGGGCCTGATCTCTGCAAACAACGAGAGGGCCTACCTGGAGGAGGTTAAGGTTCTAGCGGGATGGTGTCAAGAGAACTGCCTCTCCCTGAATGTCAGCAAAACAAAGGAGATGATTGTGGACTTTAGGAGGTCGGGGGTCAGGGACTAGAGCCCCCTCAGCATCGATGGGGCACCGGTTGAGAGAGCGAACAGTTTTAAGTACCTCGGAGTCCACATATCAGAGGACTTGACATGGACCACACACATTGACAGTGTTATCAAGAAGGCACGACAACGCCTCTACTTCCTTAGGCGCTTAAGGAAGTTCAAACGTGATTCAGAAGATCCTCAAGAACTTCTACTCATGCACAATAGAGAGCATCCTGAATGGCAATATCACCTCCTTGTTTGGGAATAGCACTGCACAAGACCGCAGCAGACTACAGAGAATGGCCCGTTCAGCCGAACGCACAATTGGAGGTGGGCTTCCCACTCTCCAAGGCATTTACAACAAGCGTGCATGGGCAAGGCTAAGAGAATAATCAAAGACTCCAGCCACCCAAACAACTGCCTCTTTGAACTGCTGCGGTCAGGCAAGCGATACCGGAGTCTCATGGCAAGCACAGAGAGACTCAGAAGGAGCTTCTATCCCCAGGCCATGATTGCTCAATGAACAATGATTGAACAATGAACAATAACAGGCCAGCAAGTGCAACACACCCACAGCACACACACACTCACTTTAAATAAACAACACACTGTAGCACCCACTTTACACTTTATATTTATATGATTGGTAAGGGAACTGCACATCTCTCATTCCTGATTCCTTATTGCACCTCACCACCACAACGGTGGCACCACAAGCTAAGCTATACCTCACCATTTTTGTACCAGATGTATACTGAACAATTGTTGTTTACACTTGTGTTTACTTGACTTCTTGACTTTCTATTTTTTACTTATTATACTTATTTATACTATCTTATTATTATCTAGCACACTCTCAGGAGCGAAACAGAAAGAAACATTTCATGCAAAGTATTCTGTATTTCTGTATGACAAATAATAAAGAAACTTGAAACTTGGAGTTGTAGGAAGTTGCATTTCTTCTATTTTGATGGAGTTAGGCTAGCTGCTTCCTACTGCTTCCAGTCCTTGTGCTAAACTAGGCTAGCTGCTTCCTACTGCTTCCAGTCCTTGTGCTAAACTAGGCTAGCTCCCTACTGCTTCCAGTGGAACGCCCTACCCACAGCCGTAAAAAGATGTGAACCCCTACCCACATTCAAAACCGCTCTTAACACATTGGTCGCCAAGAACGAGTTACGCCGTTTTTTGCCCGCCATGCGTTGAACGCCAAGAAAGACTTACGCCATTTTTGGGATCAATATTTCATTTTTTCGCCATGGCATTCATAATTCATCCAGCCAACCCCCGGACTGCAGCAGGACCCTGTATGAGATTGCAACGCCTCAATACCGCCGCCTGGTAAATGGTCGGGCGAGTTACACTCTCGCCAAAACCGGAAGTGGTGATCGGTGCGTCGAGGAAATCCCTCCGGCAGTCATAGCTCCAGACAAACACTATAGTGCATTTTGATCGCTTTCTAAACTTAATAATCTATATGATTTCGGCATTTATTGCGCCATACAAACCGGAAATGGATCTAGGAGATCAGCGTCAAATAATTGGGATCTTTTTCCCCCAGTCTCATCGGCGAATGGTAAGAGGACAGTAACATTATTTTCAGCCCGATTGTTTATTCATTTCACTGCAAACCATCTGATCAATATATCAACCCATACTAAATAAAGCAGTTACTGACGATCAGTGATGAGAATAACGGCGCTATAAGTAACAGCGTTACTAACGGCGTTACTGTTTTCAGTAACGAGTAATCTAACGGATTACTCTTCCAATCTTAATAACGCCGTTACCGTTACTGCAAAAAAATTCGGCGCGTTACTATGATTAAAGCTATCAACTTGATCTCTGCGCCGAGACACAATACTTTTTTTTTTGTTAGTGGGCGCTGGGATCGTGTCTTTAACCAACGCACTTGCAGTTCGGCGTTCGCGAGACAAGCGTATAAATGCTGCCGATTGGCTGAGGTTGAGTACATTTGCATGGTAAGCCAATCAGAGGTAGAGTTGGGGCGGGTCTTCAAAAGCATGTTTACACACAACTTAGAACTTAACAACAAGACAAGCGAGTCACAGTCAACGAGAGACGGGTATGGCGAGCCCAACTGCACCAAAACAAGTAGCCTTCTCTAAATGGAAGTATAGCCATTACTTTTCCCTTCAAGAAATTAAAGGAACGAGTGTAATCGTGAAATGCACATTATGCCCTGGGCAAAAGTACTTATCCACGTCGGTGTCGAGTAATTCAAACGTACTCAAACATATTTCAACGTCGCATGCTTCCACAAAATTAGTGGCTAAGACCTCCGAAGGAGAAGGAGCCAGTGCCACAAAACCTAAGCAACCGAAGCTTGATTTTAAGGATCCACCACACGTTTTGTCTCGGACCGAACTGAACAAACTGGTAGCCAGGTATGTCGTGGAGGATATGCTGCCATTATCTACGGTTGAGTCGGACTCATTCAGGGCACTAGTTGCCAAAATATCTGTCAGAGGAGGAGTAGCCCTACCGTGTAGAAAGACGTTTTCGAACTATATAGAAGCCCAATATACTCAAATGAATGTGGAGCTTTGAGAAGTTAGAATATGTGTCTACAACAGCAGACATATGGACTGCATGTAACAAGAGCTATCTAGGTGTAACAGCGCATTGGATAAATCCGCAAAGCATGAAGCGAGGTAAGGCAGCCCTGGCATGCAGGAGGTTCAAGGGACGCCATACATACGACAAAATTGCAAAGGAACTTGACCATATCTACTCCTCATATGAATGGGATATCATTCAAAATCACCACAACAGTCACAGATAATGGCTAAAATGTTGTAAAGGCCTTCAAAATGCATCAGCCAGTGGAGCGGGATGACTCTGATGATGACGAGGATGAGGTGACGTTTACTGACTATCAGTGAAGCCTTGCAGACCCGTGTTGTTTTTGATGATGGTGGTGATGAAGACGATACTGTGATCACGTTGCCGCCACATCAGAGATGTGCGTCACACACCCTGAACCTGGTGTCATGCACTGATATTGACAAGTGGTTACTGTCAACACCCGGAACAAAACATGTTTACAGAAGTGCTACCACAAAATGCACAGGGTTGTGGAATAAGGCAAGTCGGTCAACGGTGGCTGCAGAGACATGTGCATGATGTCATTTCCAAGAAGCTGTTAGTCCCATGCACCACAAGATGGAACTCATTCTATGGTGCCCTGGCTCGTATATCTGGGATTCCTATAGTTGAGCTGAACACCATCTCGTCCAAGTTTGGATTGACAGCCATCTCAGAACGAGAACACCAGTTCATTAAGGAGTGCTGTACGGTCATGAAGCCACTTACAGTTGCCTTAGACATTCTTCAGGGAGAAGATCGTTGTTTCCATGGCACACTCCTACCCACGCTGGAGACATTGATATCCAAGACCCTGCAACTGAAGAGTGGCCTGCACATCCTAATTGACCTTCCAGAGGCAATTGTCACAGTAAGAACTTTAATTTATTTTAGATCTTCAACAAATTACCCAATACATTTATTTTATTATATGAATGGGAAAAGATAACTATTCTATTCTAGCCTTTACAGTTATGAATCATTATGACTACAGGTGAGATGATGGACCTTCAAAGCCTTGTTGTAAAGAAATAGAATGTATAGGCATATAGGGAAATTAATATAGGTTAATGTAAAATTAAATATCTATAAATATGTTCATAATAGTCTATAATGCATATCTCTCTATCTGGATAGGGATAGATACAGATAATATAATATGGACTTTGCATCCTTATGTATCATTTCAGGCAGTCAAAACAAGATTTGCAGAGGTGCTGGAAAGCGAGGATGCTGTCTTGGCTGCTGTGACTTTGCCCAAGTTCAGACTACGTTGGCTGCGGACACAGGACAGGAAGGACAAGGCCAAGGCAAGTCTGCTGGCAGAGTGTCGGAATATTGTCCAAGAAGAAGACCAGCAAGCAGGTACCATCCCACCAACACGCCACCTCAGCACAGACTCTGCCATATAGAGGATGAGTTGTTTTCCTTTGAGGATGAGGGTGACACCTCTGATACTGCTGAAAGTCAAGTATTTTAAATCAGGAGAACAAGGGATAGACTCTCTTAATGGATTTGCACTAGTGATGCACGATATATCGGCCGCCGATATAATATCGGCCGATATGGCAGTTTTTTTACACATCGGTATCGGTCCGATATCAAGATAGGGCCGATATTAAAAAATAAAAATAAATAAAAAAACAATTAAATCTTTTTTTTCTTCTTTTTACATGTTTTGGCTTTAAATAGTTTCAAAATATCTGTCATTTCTGAAAATAAGTTACAAAAGTTAAAAAAAATATGCGTTTTGGAAAATAGCTCTTTATTTGATTATCATAAAAAAGTGTTTTCTATACAGAGATATCGACATCGGTAAATATCGGTATCGGCCAGAACAGCAATATTAATATCGGTTATCGGTATCGGCCACAATTTTCACATCGGTGCATCACTAATTTGCACTGATAAAGAAGATTTCACTCCGGCATAATGCAGCCACTCCATCCAGTGCCCCAGTAGAGACTTTTTAGCTGCTGGGGAAGCTAGTCTTGACTCCAGTGAGGAACAGGCTATCTGACCAGAAGTTTGAGAAGCTTTTGGTTTTGAGATACAACCACTGGTTCAATGACAAGAAGGGGTGAATGGATCTAGGGTATCTTACATTTTTGGTAAATTGCTTAAAGAGCATAATTTAATTTAGATGTATTGGCTGGCTGCAGCCTCTTGAAGTGAGATTGTCAACAATGGCCAGAGAAAGAGATTTATTTTTATGGAGATGTATTACCTGTTTATATTTGGTTTCCTGATAAAAGGATAAGAAGCTTTAGGTTTCCTGAGAAAAGGATAAGAAGCTTTAGGTTTCCTGAGAATGAGATATGAAGCTTTATGGCTTATGAGAATAAGATATGAAGCTTTAGGTTTCCTGAGAATAAGATATTAAAGGGGCTATGCGTTATAAATGTCATTTTTCAGTCTCTAGCATTGTATTATAGTAATAGGAGTTCGTATCAATGTGTTTTTGGGCCTAAATACTATATTGACAAATTCCTCAGCTACAGCCCATCCCCTGTTTGCCTCTAGTAAATCAGGTCATGTTGATTTGACGAGCTGGGCAACGTCACAGGGCGCTGTTTATAGCGCAAGGTGATGTGATTGGCTGTGTGGTTTTACCTAATGCCCGCCTCCATTCTTGGTACCTGGAGCCGATACAACCTGGAAACAGAAATTGCCGTCACTCGCCTCAATTTCACGATGAGCAGCAAACCCCGCAGATGTAATGTTCCTGGTTGTAGAGCTACCGAGAAGTCTTTGCACAGTTTCCCCGTTGATGCCGAACTTCGCCAACAATGGAACAAGTTCCTTTTTGGTGACCCTCCAAGTTCCGTTGCAACGTCTAATACTCGGGTTTGTACTGCACATTTCTCCGCCGACGACGTCACCAATCAAGGTATTTTTGATGCTGGAGTGGTCTCCATGTTGGTGCTAACCAAAAGAGCTGTGCCTTCAATACGCGACCCGACACAAGAAATAGTAAGTAGATATGTCGTGTGAGATATGTTATCATAAATACCATCTAACGTTATAGTAACTGCTGCTCTTTATAAAGTAACGTTATAGAAAACTATTGAAGCAAGCTAGTCATAACTTCTAAATAAAAGAACACAACTAGTGAGAGGTAAACAAGGTAACGTTATATTTAGTGGCTTGTATTATATTGTAATTGATTTACGATTTGGTAACTCTTAGGCCACCACAAGTTCCAGCGGCAATGTACGCCTTTCTCCTGCTTCAAGGGACTTCAGTTGCCAGACAGACAACCCAAAGATTCGTTCTGTTGGTACACAGCTTTCTATGAAAACACTTCGTTCGCATGTCAAGAGTCAAGGTAGGTTTGTAACTCAGTGTGATGTAATGTAATAATGTGTAATAATGTGACCCAGAATTGTTTAGATTGGCCCCCTTCACCCACCGCTTTCACCCAAAGCTGTAAAGGAATGTGGATTGTTTGTATAGTGTCCCCCCCCCCCCCCACCTCCAATGTAAATTACCCAGTATGGTATATTTATGACATACTATATTTCTATTGCTACAGTATTGCTCAATACCAACAACTGTTATGATGGAGGCCAGAGAAAGACTTTCGTCTTGTTTACATCAGGGTCCCCCAATTTCAATCGTCATGGTAACATATAGATAGACAGTACTGCTACATCTCTATATTTATGACATACTATATTTCTATTGCTACAGTATTGCTCAATACCAACAACTGTTATGATGGAGGCCAGAGAAAGACTTTCGTCTTGTTTACATCAGGGTCCCCCAATTTCAATCGTCATGGTAACATATAGATAGACAGTACTGCTACATCTCTATATTTATGACATACTATATTTCTATTGCTACAGTATTGCTCAATACCAACAACTGTTATGATGGAGGCCAGAGAAAGACTTTCGTCTTGTTTACATCAGGGTCCCCCAATTTCAATCGTCATGGTAACATATAGATAGACAGTACTGCTACATCTCTATATTTATGACATACTATATTTCTATTGCTACAGTATTGCTCAATACCAACAACTGTTATGATGGAGGCCAGAGAAAGACTTTCGTCTTGTTTACATCAGGGTCCCCCAATTTCAATCGTCAAGTACAGTTAGTGTCAGTCAGTACAATCTAACGTTAGTGAGTGTGTGTTTTCGACGGGCCGCGCGCGACAGAAGTACACAACTATTATATAACAGTAAGTAACTAATAGTGCAATTAATCAACTTACCAATCGGAAACGATGTAATGTAAGCCTCGCTGTAGCAAATCGCCTTCTTCTTCTTCTTCGGGATCAAACTGTGGGTCGCTCTCTGGATCCCAAACATAATGTACATCCATGTTGTATTAGTTAGTAAAATCGGTATATGTTTTTGCGTGTCGAAATAAAAACCTGAAACCTAAGACCTCAGACCTCTACCTGGATGGAATGACGGGGAGATGGGCGGAGCTATTTGGTGGGTGGCTGTCACTCAAAGTGTGGGTGGAGCCAAGCCAATAATAGCCTGATTTCATGAGGCTGAAAAATGCTGGTTTTGAGTACAAGATTAGAAATATAAAACAATGATTATTTTTGGAATAAAAATTACACATGTGTTACATAGACTCACAGGAAGTGTGTAAAGTTGCCCAAATAGTGCTAGGAATAGCACTGCATGACACCTTTAAGCTTTAGGGCTGCTGATAATAAGATATTAAGCTTTAGGGCTGCTGAGTCAGTAACCTCTGCTCTTTATATCTCCTGGGATGAACTCTGAATGGACTGGCAAGGGTATCTGGTTTCAAGATATTCATTTTATAAGCACATTGTCAGTGACCAGAGAAAGATATGTATTTTTATGGAGATTTTTTTTTTTTTTTTTTTTATGTATTACCTGTTTACATTTGGATTCCTTTGTTTTGCTATACATTGCAATTTTCAGTTACATTGAAAGCACCTCATATTGTTACACTTTTCTACTTTTTCGAGGAAGAAAATACTTGGAAGTACAGTATACTGTATCTACCAATTGTCTGAAATTTTATTTGCACTACAAAGTTCATTTGTTATTTATTTGTGGTATAGTGCTTAAAAAGCATAATACATTTTTTCCCAGTTGTGGCCTGTTGAATAAATATCAAAATTCCAAAACATCTATTGTGGTATTTCATTTGTATCGATTCACTATATAAACATAGTAATTATAATAATATACATACATGGCATTTGATTGGAGGCTAGTCTCACTTTGTCCCACAGCAACATTAAAATTGTTTAGATTTGTGTACATTGTTTATGTTAATAATGTATTGTATTAAGTGCCCATTTCATTATAATATTCAGATTTATCATAAATAATTGAACATGCACATGTATTTTA
This sequence comes from Notolepis coatsorum, assembly GCF_963971535.1. Classification (NCBI taxonomy): domain Eukaryota; kingdom Metazoa; phylum Chordata; class Actinopteri; order Aulopiformes; family Paralepididae; genus Notolepis; species Notolepis coatsorum. The sequence goes on along the minus strand of NC_140167.1, from coordinate 100,517,865 downwards.
TGTTCCGTTAAAGAGGGGTGGAGGTCGGGTCACATTTGAGATTTTTTTTACTTGAAAGTAACTTAATAGTTACTTTCTGAAGTAACTAGTTACTTTTATAATTTGTAACTGAGTAAGCAATTTAGTTACTTTTTGGAAGAAGTAACTAGTAACTGTAACTAGTTACTTTTTTAAAGTAACTTGCCCAACACTGCTGACGATCAAGGAATTATAAACGACCCCCCCTCCCCCTTTCCTTCACGCATGATGAAGCATAATGTATACCGATCATATACATTTAAATTTTTTAATATAGCGTGTATAGGAAAGAAACGCCAATCGATAATCTATCATATGCGTCAGGGCCTATAACTCTCGTTTTTGGAATTACAGCAGAAAACCTTAAAAACATACTTATATTCTAGACGGTATTAACACAACAATGTATGAATGAAAAAATATAACGTTCCCACATCCTGAACGATAGATAATCGATGTTGAATGGGCCATAGTAATGTCAATATAGTAGGGCTGTCCCCGACTAAGGATTTGGATAGTCGCCTATGACTGGACGGAATTTGCCGTTAGTCGACTATTAGTCGACCATAAAAAAAGAAGAAAAAAATGTATATATATATTTTTTTTTATCGTTCCATTTGGGCTGTGGGGGGTGCTTAATGTCTGAAGGAGTCGACTGAAGGCTTCTTGTCCTCTGCAAAAGCATGCAATTGGTCCACTGATGGATACATCTTGATATTTGTCTAGTCTAGTGTGTTCATTCGATGGGTGAAATCCTCTTTCAGTGCCTCTGTGCCTGTTTTCTTAGGCAGTTAGCCTCTGGTATGCGTGCCATTAGTGTTAGCCACGCTTCTAGGCCTATTTTCTTTTGGAAAGAATGATAAAAAAAAATAATAATAATAATTTATATATAAAATATATATATATATTATTTTTTTCGACTAAGAGGTTGGCAGTCGACTACGGCTCCTTTCGACCGATTAGTCGACTAATCGACTAATAGGGGTCAGCCCTACAATATAGCAATAACATTTTAAAAGTTATAGCCCTGCAAAGAAGGTAAACATCTCCTAGGCTTTCAACGGTGGCAGACTGGGTACAATGATGGGCACAACCCCCCCCCCCCTCCTAATAGACAGTCTCCTCCCCACCGTATGTATATATTCTCTCTCCCCACCGTATGTATATTTTTTCTCCCACCCACCCACCCACCCCCTCCTAATGTACTGTCTCCTCCCCATCATATGTATATATGTATCTCTGTTAGGATCTATGGGTAACAGTACTGTATATTTGCATATCGTATATGTCACAAATGTAGTACTATATACCTGTATGTCATGTATATCCCAATGCCATGTCATGATGTCATGTATGTTGTGTATGTCATAAATGTCTCTATGAATTGAAAATGGGGGACCCTGATGTAAACAAGACAAACATCTTTCTCTGGTCTGCATCCCCTTAACAATTGTGTGTATTGAGTCGTACTGTATTGTACCCATTCGGCAATCTGTTAAATAAAGTTTTCATTCATTCATTCATTCATTCATCAGTCCTTGTGCTAAGCTATAGGCTAGCTGCTCCCTACTGATTCCAGTCCTTGTGCTAAGCTAGGCTAATGCACCTGGACCTCTCTCTGGGGCTGCTCGACACATGGAGATACAACTGATATCAATCTTCTCGTCTGACTCTGGGAGAGATGGCAAATAAGTGTATTTCCCAAAATGCTGGCATGTTCCTTAAACAGTAATTATTCCACAATTGGGAATTATTGAGTGACACTCCTAAAGGTCACAGTCAGCCTGACCTTTTGACGGGTTCCTTCAGGTTTTTACTAATCAAATGATTAAACTTTTCCACGACGAGGCAGAGTGATCTAGACTGACTGACTCTGCATCTGCCTGTTCTGAACAACATCTCACTTCCTATGAAGTGACACATGTCTTCCCCAAAGCATGACTCACAAGTTTACATTTGTATATTACAAGGGACACTAGACAAAAGAAATAGCCTTGACATAGAAGCCTATTTAATATCAATATCTAATTTTACATTAAAGACGACCAGTTGGGGGTTAATTCATTTTCTAATTGTTTTGGAAGTAGGCCTATCATTTCCCACAACTTTTCCAAACCTGGAAAACACAGGTTTAATATTCCATATTAAACCTGTGTTTGATATGAAGATAGGAATAGGTGAATATACGGTAGATAGGCTGACTAACTAAACCTGTGTTTGATATGAAAATGGGCCTGGTCTACAAGATACACTACACGACTAAGGTACCCATGTACATGTCAAAATACTTCCCAAAGGTCAGTGAATACCACGACCACAACACCAGAGGGAGCTCCACAAATCATGTTAAACCCAGATTCGGCTCAAACAAGGGACTAAACACGTTTCGCAATTATGCCACATCAATGTGGAACGCCCTACCCAAAGCTGTAAAGGAATGTGAATCACTACCCACTTTTAAAACCACTCTCAAGGAGCACCTACGGGAGACTGCAATTCCAAACTGGCCCCTGTAAATGTCCTAACTCAACCCCCTCCAATGTAAATGTCCTAACCCAATAATACACAAGACCCTCTTCTTGGGACCAAGTAAGGTTTCGTCAATAATCCAATGTACAGTTACCCCCCCACCCCACCTAACCAACCACCTCCTATGTACAGTCCCCCCCCCCCCACCCCACCTCATCCAATGTACAGTTTCTTCGTCAAATGTATACTCTCTTTTTTAAACTATTTTTGTATCACAAACAGTACTGTATTTGTAAATCTGATATGTCATAAATGCATAGATGTAGCAGTACTGTCTATCTGTATGTCATATGATGAATTGAAAATGGGGGACCCTGATGTGTAAACAAGACGAAAGTCTTTCTCTGGTCTGCAGCCCCTTAACAATTGTGTGTATTGAGCTGTACTGTATTGTACCCATTCTGCAATCTGTTAACAATTTTCAATCAATCAATCAATCAATCAATCAATGATAAACGACGATAGAATATATAAATGAGTACTACTGAGTAATAGTGCTAATCAGATGTACATACAGAGTTGTCGTATTCATTTCATATATACAGTCAGTGATACAGGTATAAAGACGCTATGGTGGTAGATAGTAAGTCATATTTATATTGGCCAGCAGCGCAACTAGTAGTAAGAAATGGACACGTGTGTAAAACATGTTCTATCCTGAGACCCGAGCAGCTACGTGTCCCTTACAGCAAAAACATGACAAACGCGACTTTACTGCAGAAAGCATGCGTTTTAGGAATTCAACTTCCAGCAGATGTGCGCGCGCGCGTGTGTGTGTCTCCTAATGTACAGTCCCCTCCCCATCATATGTATATACTCTGTCAGGATCTAGGGGTAACAGTACTGTATATTTGAATACCGTTATGTCACAAATGTATCAGTACTAAATACCTATATGTCCCTATGCCATAAATGTCATGTATGTTGTGTATGTCATAAATGTCTGACTATATGAATTGAAAATGGGGGACCCTGATGGAAACAAGACACACGTCTTTCTCAGGTCTGCATCCCCTTAACAATTGTATGCATTGAGCCGTACTGTATTGTACCCATTCTGCAATCTGTTAAATAAAGTTTTCATTCATTCATTCATCAACTACCAGCTAACCGGTCCACTACTCACCAGAACCCTCGTCGAGCTCGTGCCCTGATCAATCGCAGCGACCAGAGGATCCATTTCTCCCGCTGTTACAATAAGTTAATAAAACCCGGGTTATGTTATGATGAGGCTGCTGCTGCCGAGACGCTGCCGAGACACCTGCTGCTCCTGGGAGACGCGTTGGACCCACGTCGTTTACCTCGTGAAGTCGTGATACAAAAACCTGCCGGTGTGCGGATGTGAAGTGAACTGAAGCAACTGGTAGAGCCACTTCACCCCCGCCCCCCCCCCCCCCACCACCACCACACACACACACACACACACACACACACGCACACACACACACACACACACACACACACACACACACACACACACACACACACACGCACGCACACACACACGCACTCGCACACACACACACACGCCCCTCTTCGTCAGAAGGCGTGGCCTTCGTGTTGTCCAACCACGTTCAGGGGCTCGTCCAACTCCAAGGTCTCGAGATAAAGCTGGGAACGAGGTTACGTCACGTGTGGGTTGAGTGCGTGATTTCGAAACCTAGACGCATTTCTGGCAAGACGCTCTCTGATTGGCCGAGGCCTGTTTCTACACTGGTTAAGCTTAGGCACTCTTTCGAAGTTGGTTAAGGTTAGAGTTTGTCTTAGAGCAGGGCGATAGAACGGCAGGTAGTTTGCAGGCTGTTTGACGTGGAAATGGGCAAAGACACAGCTCGTCACGCGATTGGGCAAACGCGTCAGTGGCCAATCAGAGAGCGTCAGTCAGTGCCAATCAGAGAGCGTCTGCCAGAAATGCGGCTAGGTTTCGAAATCACGCGGGTTGAGTCTGCTGTTCCGGTTTCTTTCATACGCCATTCATTGGCTTAAAGGAAAACTCCAACATTTTGGGAAATTTGCTTATTTGCCATCTGCCCTGGAGTTAGACAAGAAAATACATACCTTTTTTCTTCTCTGTGCGTGCAGTAGGAGTAGGAAGACGTTTGGAACTAGGCTAATGGAGGAACCTACTTCCAGTGACTGACGCTAAGCTAGGCTAACGGTGCGTGTCTTCCTACTCCTACTGCATGCACAGAGAAGAAAAAGGGTATGTATCAAGTCAAGTCAAGTCAAGTCAAGAGTTTTAATTGTCACGGCATACAGGTATACAATGAAATGCGGCTGGTCTTGCCCGCGACGATGTGCAATACAGTGGTACAACATATAATAGAATCCAATAAAAAACAACAGTGCAATAAACAGGTACATGGTGTGCCATCTCGGTATCTGTACATAGTATTTACAGAGCATATAGGACATGCTAGGTAGCTTTAGTAGTGCAATACACTGTTCCTGATGTTATACTAATTTAAAGTGGCCTTTCCTCTGGCCATAAGTGTGCGTATGTGCGGCATGAGTGTTAAAGTGGCTGCTAGTGTGTGAGCGTGCTCAGCGTGCGTGTCGTGTATGTGCTTGTGTGTGCTTGTGTGTGGATAGTTCAGTTTCTGTGTCTCTCAATGTTCATTGTTCAAGGCTCTGATGGCCTGGGGGAAGAAGCTTAGCCTAAGCCTCTCCGTCCTAGTAGCTGGGGTTCGCAGGCGTCTGCCTGACCTCAGCAGCTGGAACAGGCTGTTATTGGGGTGGTGGGGGTCTTTCATTATCCTGCAGGCTCTGGATTTGCACCTCTTGTTGTATAGAGCCTGCAGGGGAGGTAGCGCAATACCCGTGGTACGCTCAGCTGAGCGCACCACTCTCTGTAGGGCCTTCTTGTCCTGTGCCGTGCTGTTCCCATACCAGGCAGTGATGTTTCCGGTCAAGATGCTCTCTACAGCTCCTGAGTAGAAGGACTGGAGTATCTTCCCCGATACTCTGAACTTCCTTAACTGTCTCAGGTGGTAGAGGCGCTGCTTCGCTTTCTTTACTACTGTGTCTATGTGTGTTGACCATGTCAGATCATATCTTCTTGTCTAACTCCAGGGTAGATGCCAAATAAGCTAATTTCCCAAAATGTTGGGGTTTTCCTTTAACACAGGCGGTCTCAGAACAAGACAACTCTGATGGTACTAAATTAATCAGTCCAACATTTAAATGATATCCACATTACAGAATGACAGCATGGTGGGTGGGGGTCAGACCACCACAGTGTCTAATTCAGATGTCTCAAATCTCTGTGATGATAATGCACAGGCTAAAGTAGAGCCTAAAATAGAGCACAGCTTTATTTGGCTTTGTTATGAACCTGCTTCCTGATGGAGACATGGTTAGATTAGACTGATGGTCAACCAATGGCTGGGAGGATCATTTGAAAAAAGCAGTAGTTTGTGTTCATCAGTCCATTTGGCCACATCTGTCCCCCCCCCTCCCCCTTTCGTCAGTCAAAGGGTGTTTTGAACTGAATGCTACTAACCAGTGACTACGATTTGAGATTTGTTTGTTACTGGATCCAATCAAAAAAAGTGATTTAGGAGTTGTGATAGGCCTATTTATTTATAATAATTAATATAATTATTATTACTACTGTGTGATATATTCATATATCATAGCTTCTAAGTCAGGCACTGCTGATAAGCTTTTGGACCTGTGAGAGAAAACGTTCACAAGATTCCTTGCGTTTATGGCAGCCTAACTTGAATTCCCCCAAGCCAACTTTCAGGTGGTCAGCCTAGGGCTCCAACCCCCTCCTCCCCAAACTCCCTCCTGTCCTCCAAAGGAATTTGGGGGGCTGTGGTGGGAACAAAGGAATGCTTTCCAATGACAGTCTGGTGTCAAGACCACACTAGACCACATGATCATTCACAGTTGGACTGACTGACACCCTCTTTGGACAACCCTGTACTCTCTGTCCTCGTTCTCGCTGACCTTAAACGTCCCAGTTTAATATCATTAGGGTTCTAACAGAGTACACTTATGAGTACTTAATAACGAGGTTGTAAATAAAATGGCTCTTTAATCATGCCATGACATTGGGTACAAGACAAACATGGAAAATTGCCATTTGGAATATTAGCCATAAAATGGGTAAATTTTTGGGGGAAATCTGTTTTAACTAACTGGTCCCTTAAGTTAGGTTGCCGTTTGTAGAAGTATTTGGGTGGTTCCTGGAACACACCTCCGATCTTAAGATAAGATAAGATATTCCTTTATTGATCCCCTTGGGGAAATTCAGGCATCATAGCAGCATGGGGGGAGGGGGGGGGGGTACAGGTAGTAAAACAACAACACAGTGTACATGTAACAAGTGCCTTGTTGCCTTGTATAGATAATTACACCCCATCACAAAATACACTTGAATACATTCCACTAATACTCCTAAACGTTTTATTTTATTGATTTGAGTTGATTTCATTCCTTTCGTTTTGTTTTATTGCACTTTTGGGAGTTAAGGCTTTTATTTTGAAATCGACACCCTTACTTTTCCGGTCCTCCGGGACACACATCTTGCCTGCTTTCTGGTGGTGAGCTAGTTCCACCCGGAGTTCCGTGGGGTGAGCACTACTACTTATGTTCAGTGAAAGACTTCGGTCTAAAAGTTGTTAAATATTGTATGTTACATTCCTAAAACTGTGAAACGAGTTTGTAATGTAACTACTGTTGTTAATATGTACCTGTGCAGTTGTTTTGTGGGAGGTTTGACTGGGTAAAATGCACTTTAATAGCATGTAGGAAGTTTGCACACACGTGCGCTGCTAACATGGAGTTAATGGAGTCACGTCTTTTCTCAACCATAGCTCGTGCTGCAGATGTCGATGTGTACCTAATGCTGCTGCATATTGTTGCCTTTGTAACCTAACAGGTATGTGTGTACAGTAGCTCCCATGTGTCCGTTTTGTATTCAATTGTGTATATTTTTCCACTGTAATTGTATGTATTAAAATGTGTCATTCTTATAAGAGAGTTCCACCCGGAGTTCCGTGGGCTCGTGCTGCAGATGTCGATGTGTTCCTAATGCTGCTGCATATTGTTGCCTTTGTAACCTAACAGGAGGGAAATAAAGACCGTCAACAGTCATCCATGTCTGTCGTCCTTAACACAACGCCGTCAGAGTACACCGGTCACACTTGGTGCCGTTCGACCTCGGACAACGGACAACGCTCGTCTGTCCACCGGGGACGCTGTCTGCATGCCGCTTCTTCATTCAACTGGCTGTGCTGAGTACAACGTTGAACGTTAACGTGTGCGCATAGGATAAGCGCACATGGGATATTGGTTGTTTTTGTTTGATAATAATATGCTATAGATTGTAATTGTAAATATGATTGTAATGATACAGTAATTGGAAACGACACTAGTTGTACAAGACCATTGTATTTTTTTGTCTTTTTCTTTCATCTGTTATGTATTGTGAATAGATAGCCTATGGTCTAATGTTCAAAGTTTGAGCAGTAACAAGTGTTGCTATCTAACACATGCCCACTGTAAATATAATTAGGAACTAATTTGTTTATATGGTTGGCTGGTAATGAGATATATATATATATATTATTTTTTCCCCCCCCATCTGTTCTGGTAAATTGTGAATGGATAGCCATACAGTAGCCTACATGTATTCGTGTGTAGTCTAGTGTTCAAAGTCTGAGCAGTAACGAGCGGCCATTTAACACATTCACACATACTTTTCTTTTGTTTATAGCCCTCTAAAGCATTTTTATTTTTATTCTTGAACATGTCCGAAGCAGTAGCACCAGATCTGGAGATGGTGGGTATGATGCCTGTATATGGCAGGGGTCAGTCAGCTCTTATGTATGGGAGGGGAAGACCAGTGGGTCCTACAGAACTAGGTCAGTCAGCTCTTATGTGTGGGAGGGGAAGACCTGTGGAACTGAGTCAGTCTACAGTTCGCCAGTCAGTGTTTGAAGCAGTGGGGCCAGTGGCCACATCTACTCCAATCATGCATGGCAATGATGCAGCCCCGCAACTCACTAGGTCAGAGGATTTAGTCAGCCTCGTCACAGACCTTGCCATACAGATAGGAGAACAAATTGCATCTACTCTGCATGCCATGCACGAGACCAGTTACCAGCCCCAGGTCCCCGTCCCTGAGCCCCAGGTCCCCGCCCCTGAGCCCCAGGTCCCCGCACCCCAGCCACAATGTTTTTCTGGGTGTGCAGACATGTCAAGGATGAAAGTAATAGTGCAGGCGGAGACTAAACCACCTCCGTTCTTCAGAGGTGATCGCACTGAGCCAGTCTCCATACATGAGTGGGAAGACATGATGCTAGTGTATCTGTCTAGAACGAGTTGTAAAACCGACAGAGAATTGTGTGATCTAGTGATGGGCAGGTTGACTGGTAAAGCTAGAGACATAGTGAAGGTGTCACTGCGTAGCCGGCCTGAGTTGTCTGCCAATATGACCCCTGCAGCTGTGTTTGACATTTTAAAGCGTAACTTCAGCGAGCTGACATACTCCAGTATGCCCATGGCCGACTTCTATGCCATGGTTCCCAGGCCTAGTGAGGGAGTGATGGATTACTGGGTCCGGCTGAATAAAGCAATCGATGTTGCAGATGAGTGTCTACGTCGCCGGGGTCGGTGTGTTGATGATGCAAGCGCCGAGGTCGTGATGATGTTGATCACGCACTGCCCAGATCCCAGTCTAGCTATGTCCTTCCAGCTGAAGCCTGTGGAGCAGTGGACAGCAGCTGAGGTCCAGGAGCGTCTAGATGGTTACCAGAGAGACCAAAGGAGATCCAGTTCACGGGCACAGCAGGTTAACATCTCGGCATGCAGTCAGAGCCCCATGGCTGGTGGCCCATCCCCTCCTGTCCTGTATGGTGGGGCCCAGCAGTCTTCTGTTGTTGTGCAGTCACAGCAGCCTCCCTCTTTTGGCTCTTCTCATGAACAGCTTGGTGAGCCCCACAGGGTCTTAGCCGCAGCGCAGGCCCTCAGCCCTCCTACACCCATTTTTTTTTTTTTTTGTCTTTTTCCCCCTCCATTTTTTCCTCCGATTTTCTCCCATCCCAATGTTAGTCGTATGCCAATTCCCAGTCCCTTCCTGGTCGCTGCGCACTTTACCCCCCACAGTCAGATCATCTGGGAGAGTGGAGGCTATCACGTGCTTCCTCCGACACACGTCCAGCCAATCACCGCTTCTTTTCACCTGGCAGCGCGGATTCTTATCGAGGGGGCGTAGCGTGTGGGAGGACCACACTATCCCCCTCGAGTCCTATCCGTGCTTAGCAGGCGCCCCGACCGAACTGTAGGAGTCGCTGTTTACAACGACCCGGACCCACCCCGCCAGCTTCTCCCACCCTCTAATACAGCCAATTGTATTAGTGCAGACGGCCAGCCAAGCTGGTGACAACCCCGGAGCTGTGAGCTGGATTCGAACAGGCGAATCCAGCTCACAGCTCCGGGGTTGGTGACGAACGCAATCTCCGCTCGGCCACCTAACCGCCCTCCTACACCCATCTTAATGACTCCTGCCCCGGCGTGTCCCCCCTCTGTAGACCCTGGCCTTCATCAGGTGGTTGACTTGTTAGACCGTGTGCTCTCACTGTGTTCGGCCTCGCTGGCCCCAGCAGTACAGGCTCAGCCTGGTCAGCCGTCTCGCTCCCACATCCAGCCAAGTAATGGGCAGACGTACCACTCACGCAACCAGGCCAGACCGAGTCAGCAGAGTTACTCGCGCAACCAGGCCAGACCGAGTCAGCAGGGTTATTCGCGCAACCAGGCCAGACCGAATCAGCAGAGTTACCCGCACAACCAGCACGACCCATGCGAAGTGTGTCAAGACAGCAGGCATAACACTTATCAACACTGTATGCTCTATCGGCTGTGCCACCGCTGTTTCCGCCCTGGTCACTATGAGGACTCATGCCCTGGCATCTCCCAGCCATCAGCTGGATCAGCATCTCCCTCCAACAGACCCGCTCAGACCCATCCTGTCAATGCTGCCCCTTTAAACTAGCCAGCCCATGCAGTGAGAGGGATAGTATGGGCAAAGTGAATGAAACCCTCGAGAGAGAACCAGACTTAGAAGCCATCTATGTAAACAGCTGCAGATTACTTCCAGAAAACGAAACAGCCATCTTTGTTGGGTCACAGAGAGTGAACGGAGCTAGTGAACTGTTTTATGCTCCAGTGTTAGTCAGTGACAAGTACACATTGAGGGGGATGTTGGATTCTGGTAGTATGTCATGCACGCTCAGTGAGGAGGGTGAACAAAAGTTACAAACCGCTGGTGTTCTCCCTCGTGTCCAGCCGGCACCTGTGAATGTGGTGCTGGTTGGTTGTGGTGGCTTGACTACTCGACCAAAGTGTGTCTATGATTTGGAGATTGAAGTTTGTGGGTCAAAATTTGTGGTTCCTACGTTGGTTGTGCCAGGTCAGAGAGACGAGTTTATAATTGGCACTAATGTTATCAAGTCCGTTCTCCAAAGGCTGAAGTCGACTGAAAAGTACTGGGAGCTTGTGTCCTGCAGAAACAGAGACCCTGAGTGTGAGAAGTTCCTTGAGCTCTTAAGCTGCACCTCCCGCTGGTCGGGCCCAGACCCGCCCGGGGTGATAGGCACAGTGAAGCTATGCCAGGCGGTTACCCTCCTCCCTCAGCAGGAGTATCTAGTGTGGGGGAAGCTACCAGCCAGTGCACATGTGTCTCCTGGGAGTACAGTCATTGTGGAGCCCACCTCAGCGAGGTCGGCCCCTCGCAACATCATAGTGGGGAGAGTGGTGACTCCCATGTGGGGCGACCGCTGGGTCCCCATGAAGGTCTTGAACCCGACACAGAGCCCCATCACGCTCCGTCGTAATGCCAAACTGGCTGATGTCTCACCTTGTCTTGCTGTTGAAGATCTGTCCATCACTCAGGGCCTGTGTCAGCAGCAGTCTGGTGTCTCCAGCTCCTCCGCCTCTCCTGGCTCCTCGTTAGATGCTGAGCAGATGTTGGCCGACTGTGGACTGGAGGACGTGAACATCAAGTCATGTGATGTGTCTCCTGATGGGAAGAAGAGGCTAGCTGACCTACTGGTGACGTATCAAGATGTCTTCTCCAAGGACAAGCTGGACTGTGGAGAGGTCAAAGACTTTGTGCACCGTATCCACCTCTCGGACGACCGTCCGTTCCGCCTGCCCTTTAGGCGTGTCCCCCCAGCTGACTATCACAAACTGAGAGAGGTGTTGACTGAGATGGAGGTGAAGGGGATAATCTCCAAGTCGATGAGCGAGTATGCCTCACCTCTGGTCATGGTGTGGAAGAAGAATGGAGACCTCAGGATCTGTACGGATTTCCGCTGGCTCAACGCAAAGACCGTCAAAGATGCTCATCCGTTGCCCCATCAGTCCGACTGCCTTGCTGCCCTTGGTGGGAACGCTTTCTTTAGCACCATGGATCTGACCTCAGGGTTCTACAACGTCCCTCTCCATGTGTCTGACCGGCGGTACACTGCCTTCACAACACCACTGGGCTTGTACGAGTACAACAGACTCCCGCAAGGCCTGTGCAACAGTCCGGCATCTTTCATGCGTATGATGCTCGGCATCTTTGGCGACCTCAACTACTCCAGCCTCTTGTGCTACTTGGACGACCTGCTGGTGTTTGCGCCGTCTGAGGAGGAGGCGTTGAAGCGATTGGAGGTGGTCTTCTGCAGACTCAGAGTGAACAACCTCAAGCTCTCACAGAAGAAATGTAACTTCTTACAGAGGTCGGTCAGGTTCCTGGGTCATGTGGTCGATGCCAGTGGAGTCTCTGTCGACCAAGAGAAGGTCTCCGTCATCTCTGGCTTCCAGAGAGAGGATCTGATGGAGTCGGATGGCCGCACTCCCGCTCAGAAGAGAGTGAGATCCTTCCTCGGCATGGTGTTGTATTACCAAAATTTCATACATGGCTGCTCCAGTATAGCCAAGCCCCTCTTCGCCTTGACAGCTGGCCAGAAGAGAAAAGGGAAGACCAGTGCTGGTCGTACGAGAGCCGGTACGTTCCGGAAGCTGACTCCTGAGGACTGGACTCCCGCCTGTGAGACTGCGTTTGAGGAGCTCAAGAGGGCGCTCGTCGAATGTGTAGTGCTGGCTCACCCGGACTTTGAGAGGCCGTTCATCCTCTCCACTGACGCGTCGTTGGACGGTATTGGAGCAGTGCTCTCTCAAGTCCCTGTCGGGGAGGAGAAGGCCAGACCAATCGCCTTTGTGAGCAAGTCGCTCAGCCGCAGTCAAGCGAACTATCCTGCCCACAGACTGGAGTTCCTGGCCCTCAAATGGTCAGTGTGTGACAAATTCAGTCACTGGCTCAAGGGTCACAAGTTCACTGTGTGGACTGATAATAATCCACTCACGTACATCATGACCAAGCCTAAACTTGACGCATGCGAGCAGCGCTGGGTGTCCAAGCTGGCCCCTTACTGCTTCGACATCAAGCATGTGCCTGGGAGGCTGAATACAGTGGCCGATGCGCTGAGCAGAGATCCCTTCGTGAGGCCGCTCAGCCGGCGTCTCTTGACCGAGCCTTACTCCGCTCTTCTGGAGCAGGTGTGTGATGTGGAGAACAGGGGGGTGCAGGATATCTTCCGTCTGACATGCCAGCCCCAAGCTCTAGTGACCCCTTCTGGATGTGCGGTTGCTGATGTGTCCATGTCGGCGGATGAGACCTCCACGGTGCTTTCCTCCCAGGAAGACTGGGACTCTGCGCCAAGACACAGGGCAGTATCTATGGCGGGTCACCTGTCCACTGTTGGCACTGCCGACCACGACGCAGTCTCCTCCTTGTCGTTGGCCGATCTGCAGGCCCGCCAGCGAAAAGACGCCACCGTCTCCAGAGTCATCTTTTACGTTGAAAGGGGCCGCAGACCCTCCAGACGCGAGCGCTGCTATGAAGATCAGCCCGCCTTGAGGATGCTGAAGCAGTGGGAGAGGCTCGCTATGCAGAACGGCATATTGTACAGGGTTACGAAGGACCACATGACCAGGCACAAGAGGTTCCAGTATGTTCTGCCTGAGTCCTTGAAGTCGGAGGCGCTGTCTGGAGTGCATGACTTGGCTGGTCACCAAGGTCAACCTAGAACGCTGTCTCTCGTACGTCAGCGTTTCTACTGGTATGACATGGAGAAGGATGTGCGGGGCCATGTGAGGAACTGTCCTAGATGCGTACTCAGCAAGACTCCAGAGCCGGCGGCCAGAGCCCCTCTGGAGAGCATAATAACCTCTGCACCACTGGAGCTGGTGTGCATCGACTTCTGGTCAGCTGAAGATAATAACAACAAGTCTGTGGATGTTCTGGTCATAACTGACCACTTTACAAAGCTGGCCCACGCCTTCCCCTGCAAAGACCAAACCGCGAAGAAGGTTGCTAAAAAGCTGTGGGACAACTATTTCTGTGTGTATGGCTTCCCACAGCGCCTGCATTCGGACCAAGGAGCGAACTTCCAGAGTGAGTTGATGGCGGAGCTGCTGGAGTTAGCAGGGGTCACGCAGTCCCGGACCACTCCGTATCACCCTATGGGGAATGGTGGCACTGAGAGATTCAATCGGACCCTGGGTGGAATGCTGCGCTCCCTGCCATCGGAGTCTAAGCACAGATGGCCCCAGATGGTCCAGAGCCTGACCTTCGCCTACAATTGTACACAGCATGAGACGACTGGCTTTGCCCCCTTTTACCTGATGTTCGGGAGGGTCCCGCGTCTGCCAGTTGATCTGCTGTTTAAGAATGTGCTCCAGGACGAGGTGGTCTGTGACTATGATGTCTATGTGAAGTCCCTGGCGGCCGATCTCCAGTCTGCTATGCTGTTGGCCCAGAGGCACACCTCAGTGGAACAGGGGCATCAGGCTGACCAGTACAACAAAAAGATGAAGGGCTTGCCCCTCTCGGTGGGTGATCGGGTCCTGGTGGCGAACAAGGGCGCCAGAGGGAAGCGGAAGCTGGCGGACAAATGGGAGCCGGACGTCTACACCGTCATCGCTTCCAGACCACAGTGCCACATATATCGGATCAGAGACCGGACTGGACGGGAGAAGACAGTCCACAGGAACCTCCTGCTTCAGGTCAACTTCCTCCCCTTGGACGGGTCATTTGATGATGAGGGTCTAGCCGCGGACAGTGACACCTGTGCGCCTGGTGAAGCCTCCCTCTCAGTCATGCCTGAGGCTAGCGCCTCAGACGCGGACAGTGTGGCGGCAGAGCCTTCCATGGGAGATGGACCTTCCATGGGAGATGGACCTGATGGTCGCACCGCATCATGGGTGCAAGAGGAAGCCTCCCTCTCAGTCATGCCTGAAGCTAGCGCCTCAGACGCGGACAGTGTGGCAGCAGAGCCTTCCATGGGAGATGGACCTTCCATGGGAGATGGGGATCGCACCGCATCATGGGTGCAAGAGCAGTCTTCAGTGGAGAGTGAGGATGACGGGCTACGTCCGTATTCCCCCCAGGGGATGTCCCCTGCTCTGAGTGAGCTTCCAGTGGCAAGTGCCGCCAGTCCCCCACTGTTGCTTGCTCCACCGAGTTCCCCCCCTGCTGTAGTCCAGTATGAGGACAGTGTTGTGTCCACACAACCAGGGCGTACTCCTGAGCTAATGAGTGTCAGTGTGCCTGGTCAGAGCCAGGGTCCACAGACCACTGAACACTACACGTCCAGGTTCGGTAGGGTCATCAAGCCAGTCTTTCGGCTGATAGAGACAATGGTCCAACTTGAGAGTCAGTCAGAAGATCCTTAAGAACTTCTACTCATGTACAATAGAGAGCATCTTGACCGGCAACATCACCTCCTGGTTTGGGAATAGCACTGCACAAGACCGAAGCAGACTACAAAGAGTGACACGTTCAGCCGAACGCACAATTGGAGGGGGGCTCCCCACCCTCCAGAACATTTACAACAAGCGTTGCAAGGGCAAGGCTAAGAGAATCATTAAAGACTCCAGTCACCCGAACAACTGCCTCTTTGAACTGCTGCGGTCAGGCAAGCGATACCGGAGTCTCAAGGCGAGCACAGAAAGACTCAGAAGAAGCTTCTATCCCCAGGCCATCAGGCTGGAAAGTATTCTGTACTTCTGTATGACAACTATTAAAGAACTTGAACTTGAACTTGAGTATGATGGGCTTCGAGCCACAAGCCTCTATCAAACGTGTGTGAGGTTAGCTGCAGTGTTGTGTATAGCGCTTACAGCCTGATACAGTGTCCTTTGTGGTGATAAGGAGTAACAGTTTTATTTATGTGTATGTGCCCTCGTCATGGTATGGTCAAGTGTAGCTGGATGGTGTATAAGGCACCGTCGTTATCCCTGGAGGTATGGTGGGAGTTGGCCACTCCAGGTGCCCTCCTGGCCTTTTATTAGGTGACAGGTATCGTTGGATTGTTCCGCAGTGTGTGGTTCTCATAGTAAGCTTGTGACTAGTGTGACACGAGGTAGGCACAGGTTTTTTTTTTTTTCCTTCGATGTAGGTGTAATTCTGTGGGGTGAATGTAACAAGTGCCTTGTTGCCTTGTATAGATAATTACACCCCATCACAAAATACACTTTAATACATTCCACTAATACTCCTAAACGTTTTATTTTATTGATTTGAGTTGATTTCATTCCTTTCGTTTTGTTTTATTGCACTTTTGGGAGTTAAGGCTTTTATTTTGAAATCGACACCCTTACTTTTCCGGTCCTCCGGGACACACATCTTGCCTGCTTTCTGGTGGTGAGCTAGTTCCACCCGGAGTTCCGTGGGGTGAGCACTACTACTTATGTTCAGTGAAAGACTTCGGTCTAAAAGTTGTTAAATATTGTATGTTACATTCCTAAAACTGTGAAACGAGTTTGTAATGTAACTACTGTTGTTAATATGTACCTGTGCAGTTGTTTTGTGGGAGGTTTGACTGGGTAAAATGCACTTTAATAGCATGTAGGAAGTTTGCACACACGTGCGCTGCTAACATGGAGTTAATGGAGTCACGTCTTTTCTCAACCATAGCTCGTGCTGCAGATGTCGATGTGTACCTAATGCTGCTGCATATTGTTGCCTTTGTAACCTAACAGGTATGTGTGTACAGTAGCTCCCATGTGTCCGTTTTGTATTCAATTGTGTATATTTTTCCACTGTAATTGTATGTATTAAAATGTGTCATTCTTATAAGAGAGTTCCACCCGGAGTTCCGTGGGCTCGTGCTGCAGATGTTGATGTGTTCCTAATGCTGCTGCATATTGTTGCCTTTGTAACCTAACAGGAGGGAAATAAAGACCGTCAACAGTCATCCATGTCTGTCGTCCTTAACACAACGCCGTCAGAGTACACCGGTCACATACAGGTAGTAAAAGCAACACAGGCAGTGTAAACAATTTGGTCAATATGGTCAATATAATTTACTATCTGACTAGCTGAAGAAATATTCACATTATTCACAGTGTCACATAAGGTGCAGTATGCATAAGGTAGTGTTATAATTTACTATCTAACTAACTGAAATATACATTATTCACAGTATCACGGTATCCACTGAAATATACATTATTCACAGTATCACAGTATCCACATAAGGTGCAGTAAGCCTAAGGTAGTGTAGGTTGTCCTCCTTGGGTTCCTATAAGTCCCAGGTCAATGTCTGGTAGCAGTCGCTGTCGCTGCCCCCTGTTGTGGAGCCTGGAGGCTGCTAGTCGCTGCCCCTGTTGTGGAGCCTGGAAGCTGCTAGTCGCTGCCCCCTGTTGTGGAGCTTGGAGGCTGCTAGTCGCTGCCCACTGTTGTGGAGCCTGGAGGCCGCTAGTCGCTGCCCACTGTTGTGGAGCCTGGAGGCTGCTAGTCGCTGCCCCCTGTTGTGGAGCCTGGAGGCTGCTAGTCGCTGCCCACTGTTGTGGAGCCTGGAGGCTGCTAGTCTCTGCCCCCTGTTGTGGAGCCTGGAGGCTGCTAGTCGCTGCCCCCTGTTGTGGAGCTTGGAGGCTGCTAGTCGCTGCCCTCTGTTGTGGAGCCTGGAGGCTGCTAGTCGCTGCCCCCTGTTGTGGAGCTTGGAGGCTGCTAGTCGCTGCCCTCTGTTGTGGAGCCTGGAGGCTGCTAGTCGCTGCCCCCTGTTGTGGAGCCTGGAGGCCGCTAGTCGCTGCCCCCTGTTGTGGGGCCTGGAGGCTGCTAGTCTCTGCCCCCTGTTGTGGAGCCTGATGGCCGCTGGTATGAAGGACTGTCCGAGGCGGTTAGTTGAGTGTCGTGGGGGAATGAGTCTGTGGCTGAACGAGCTTCTCATCTTGACTAGGATCTGACTTTAAAATGTACCAGTATTTGTTCACAATATTACGCATATCTCTATAAATAGGGCTGAAGGTGGACACCAATGCTACTGAGTTGCTTTTTACTTTGTCTTTATGTGTAAAAAGGGATTGTCTGTTTATCTGTTTAGTTTTATTAAGAGAATTCTCAATAAGGGCCTCACTATATCCTCTAGATCTAAAGTTCTGACAAAGCTCCTTGGCTTGTGTATCAAAAATGTCATCTGTATTACAGATACGTTTATATCTCAAAATCTGACTAAATGGAAGGCTCCTCTTGAGCTCTGGCGGGTGATAACTGCTATAATGGAGAAACAAATTTCGATCAGTCTCTTTTTTGAAAACTTTGGTATGGACAATATTCTCTCTTTTTCCACCAATACATCAAGGAATGCTATGGAATGTGAATCATAATTCATAGTAAACTTAATAGTCTCTCTCTGAGAGTTGAGAAACAAGTGGAACTCTTCCAGAGCCTCTTTAGTGCCTGACTATACAAAAAATAAATCATCAATATACCTCCAATAGGCTTTAATGTGTCCAACATATGGATTATTATTGAAAATACATTCAGACTCAAACTTCGACATAAAACAGTTGGCCATATTAACCGCTACCGGGCTGCCCATAGCTATAGGCCTCTTTTCTTTAAATAATATTGATCCTGAAAACGAAAATAATTCTTTTAAGGACTTCCTGAGTCAATGATATTAATGCCTCAGTAGAGGGATGTAGCTCTATTCTCTGATCCAAATAATATCTACATGCACTTAACCCATCAATATGTGGGATGCTATGATATAAACTAGAAACATCCATAGTACACAAAATATCAGTAGCTTCTATACTGCATTCATACAGCTTACTTAGAAAGTTGGTAGTGTCCTTTAAATAACCAGGTTGTGCTGCAGCCAATTCTTTAAGGTGTGAGTCAACACATTTTGAGATAGGTTCTGTAAGTGACCCGATACCAGCCACAATAGGTCGACCTGGTGGGTTATGAAGATTCTTGTGAATTTTTGGCAAAGTGTAAATAATAGGTCTTACTGGGTTATCATTCACCATGAACTTAAATTCCTTCTCAGAAATCTCACCCTCCTTAAGAAGGCGCTTTAGAACCTCTTTGATCTCAAAAGAGAACCGAACAGTTGGATCTGTGCTTAAAGGAATATACACATCTGTGTCTGCTAATTGTCTATTTATTTCAGCAACATAGGAACTCTTATTCTGTACCACTAAGGCCGAGCCTTTATCGGCCTTCCTGTACACCAGATTATCTAACTGCATCAATTCCTTAAATGCTAGTCTCTCTGACTCAAGCAGATTAGGGAATAATCTAGTTTCATTACTTTTCCCACATAGAAGCATAACTTCATCCTCAACTAGTCTACAAAATGTGTCAACTGATGCATGATTAATCTGTGGAGGGAACGTGCTGTTGTCACTTCCTGTTTGACTTGTATATACTAGGGTCACTTACATGGCCACCTAGTTATAGTTGAAAGTGGGGGTGCAAGATTTCTTTAAAAAATAATTTTTGTGTACTTTTTTTTTGTTTTTTTTGCAAGGGGTGGTTTTTTAACATTTAATGAACACCTGCATGTGCAATTTCCTGCAATATAGAGCCTTCAATCTTGACCAAAATAAAGCTGCTCTTTTCACTATAAAACTCAGTTTATATTGCAGTATGATAGCCAATTACTAATAATAACTTTCCCGATCCTCCCGAAGCACCTCCGTTCACATCCCCAGCAGCAACTTGTGAACGGACTAGCAACAACAACAACAACAACAATTCATTGACGCTATCAATAGCCCCAGTCAGCGCGGCGGCTGAATGAATGAATGAATGAAAACTTTATTTAACAGATTGCAGAATGGGTACAATACAGTAAGGCTCAATACACACAATTGCAGTCAGACCAGAGAAAGACGTTTGTCTTGTTTACATCAGGGTCCCCCGGCCTCACCATACGAGAAATATTCAGTTTCAATCTGTTTGCGCATTTAGTATAGTCACAGTGTTCGACTTACATAATGATCCATTTTGATGTAAAACGCAGAATAATCCTCACAAAGTCACAATGTTATCCAATATCCAGCCTGAAACTTTTCTTCATTGAACGACAAACGAGGCATTCGAAAAAGCCGCCTCCCCTTTTCCAACATGTCGTATACGTCATGCCGAGGGACCGTGGGGCACTGGATCAAACCATTAAATGTGGGGGGTCACACAATCTTTGGAAACTTATAAACTTGCTATTAAGTGTCATTGCGTATTATTAATTTGATTGAAATTACGTAGTTATGGTTAGATTTATATATTCATATGATCAAAAAGTGGGGGAGCAAAAGGACAAGTTTGCCCCCCCAAGCTCAATAGTGGTGGGGCACCTGCTTCAACTGCTCCATTATGTAGGCGCCAATTATGTACAATGTTCGATGCAGAATAGAAGTAACTGAGTTACCATACAATATACTATGCAATGTACTAATATACAATACTATATAGTGCAAAGCAGAAATGGGATGAGGTACAATTTAGGTACAATTTACAGTAAGGTGTACGAGTTGTAGTGCAAATCCTTTACCAATAAATATAAAGTGTGTTTAGGTGATCTAAAGTGTTGAGAGTGGGTGCTGCAATGTGTTGTTTGTTTAAAGTGAGTGTGTGCGTGTGGATGTGTGTGCTGTGTGCATTTGATGGTTGTTGCATAGTGTTTATTGTTCGTTGAGCAGCCTGATGGCCTGGGGATAGAAGCTTCTTCTGAGTCTTTCTGTGCTCGCCATGAGACTCCGGTATCGCTTGCCTGACCGCAGCAGTTCAAATAGGCAGTTGTTTGGGTGGCTGGTGGCATGCAGAGTGGAAAAGATTCAGGAGAGGCAGGTTCATTTTCCTCAAGTATTTTTTGTCTTTATTGAGTTATTTTATGTTACAGAGACGTAAAAAGAAAAGCAAGATGAAATGGGATTCAAATGTAACTGTATATAATGTGCCGTAGGATGAAAACCTACAATGTATGTTCAGGGTACATGCAGTAATGTAGGCAGGTCCAGGAATCAAACATGTGAACTTAATAAAGCCGTTATTCTGCACTTATTAACAGTTAACTATGCTTTTTGCAGCTACTGGATGTAAAGCAAGAACAATGCCTTATTAAGGTCATCTTCTTTTATGCAACAGTGGAGTCTGTTCTCCTATATGGCAGTGAATGCTGGACCCTGAAGCCCACCCTGCAGAAGTCCCTGGATGGGTGCTACACCAGAATGCTGTGTGTGGTGCTCAACACCAACAGGGAGGAGGAGCATGTCAGCATGGGGGGGGGGGGGTTATTCTTTTCATCACTAAATTGTATATTGTAAAAAATATTCTGAAAACATTATATAAAACATCACTAATCACATCAACACAATGCAAATAAATGGAATATGTTACAATTGGACTATTTATTTTTTGTTGATGTGATTAGTGATGTTTTATATAATGTTTTCAGAATATTTTTTACAATATATATTAGTGATGGAAACTAAAAAGTATAAATCAAATGTTTTTTAAAGAGCTGTTCAAACGTGTGTTTGTGTGCTTCACATTATATTTATATGTAATTTCCTATTCAACATGTAGTGCTCATTCCAGATGGGGGAGCTGTGTAAAACATAGTTAACTGTTAATACGTGCAAAATAAATGATTTATTAACCTTAATAAGACACTTTAGTTCCAGTAGTCCCAGTGTTCATAAGTACATAGTTAACTGCTAATAAATGAAGAAAAAATATTTTTTAAATCTTAATAAAGCAACAAAAAAGCTTAGCAAAGGTTAACAATGTCAGAATATGTAAGTTAATAAGACTCAATACATTTGTTTGTAATGCTATTATATATAATAAATCATAAGGATTTTATTAATGTTCTTAAGCAGTCTAAATGGTGACCGAGCCCAGCAGTTCGTGGCACAAGTCTCCCTCTGTAATTTTTCAGTTATTTACAGATTATGAAAGTACAGAATGTAAGCTTTCAAATGATGTATCATATAATGAAATCTGAACATATCTGAAGATTATGCTTATTTGAATCTAGTTAAACCTCAAGTCTCACAGAGAAACAGAGAAAATCCAATCTAAAGTTTGGCTGCATTTTTAACACCTTGGCAGTCAGGTACTAGGTGTCACAAACTGCCTTTTTTAAACAAAGGTATTTACTATTTAGAGATATTATAACTGCTAGCTGTTACAGTAAATATGTTGTTATACATTCAAATTACCCCCCCCCCCCACCCCACCCCAAAAAAGAAAAAAACATTTAATTCATTTTCTCTTGATCTGACTTCCATACATGAGTCTCTTACCACTGGGCCCGGTCACAATTGTTAACATGTTTTTTTTCTTTTATAACTGTCTTGTAATCTAACAATAAATGTGTTTAGGATGCTATTACTAACACGTATATAGTCTTATTAACACATAATAATACATCTTAATCTAATCTATTTGTTTTTATAAAACATGTAATATTTTTTTTAATTTTTTTTTATTCTACCCTTCCCTGTCTCAAACGTTGTTAGACTATGCCTCCCACAAGCCGGCTGCAATGTGGACGAAGCCTTGCATCACGTGTCCCCTCCGGTACTCAAGGAGGCAGCCGTAGCATCTTTTCACCTGCACAGCGCGATCTCTCAGCGGCGAGGGTCTGCGTGGGAGGGACACGCCGCCCTCGTCGCTTCCTGATTCTACTACGCAGGCGCACCAACCGACCTGTAGGAGTCGCTGTCCACAACGTTCGATCCCCACCCACCAGCTTCCCACCCCAATTGTATTAGTATGAATGACCAGCCAAGCTGGTAGCAACGCCGAGAGCTGGGCTCGAACCCAGCATCTCCTGCGTTGGTGGCGAGCGCCTTGCCCACTGCGCCACCTAACCGCCCTAAAACATGTAATATTATTAAACATTAATTAACTTTTTTCTTTTCTTTTTTTTTTTTCTCCTTCTTTTTTCCGTTTTTCTCCCCTCCCACTGTTAGTCGTTGTGCCAATTCCCAATCCCCTTCCTGGTCGTTGCGCACTACCGTCGGTCTGGGCGGGCGGAGACTATCACATGCTTCCTCCAACACATGTCCAGCCAGCCCACCGCTTATTTTCACCTGGCAGCGCGGACTCTCACTGAGAGAGTGTAACGTGTCAAAGGGTCACACTACTTCTCTTAGATCCTTCCCTCGCTGTGCAGGCGCCCCGACCGAACTGTAGGAGTCGCTGTTTACAACGACCAGGACCCACCCTCGCCGGCTTCCCACCCTCTAACACTGCCAATTGTGTTAGTATGACGGCTGGCCAAGCCGGAAGCAACGCTGACAGCTGGGCTCGATACCAGTGTCTCTTGTGTTGGTGACGAGCGCCTTGCCCGCTGCGCCACCCAGCCGCCTAAACAAAGCTTTTTTAAACTAGTGATAAAGGAGATCACCTGAATAACACAGTATCAAAGGGAACATTTCTGGGAACATTCTGTCAAAGCCTTAAGTGAAGTGGAGTCCAGTGTTCAATCTGGATGTGAACTGAGCTCCTTGGAGATCCTACTCTGAGCCCTGAGCCCTGAGCTCCTCTTCATCATAGAACCACCCTACTCTGAGCTCCTCTTCATCATAAAACCATCCTACTCTTAGACCTGAGCTCCTCTTCATCATAAAACCACCCTACTCTGAGCCCTGAGCTCCTCTTCTGCCCGTGGTGACCTCAGGAAGCGCCAGGTGGTCCAGAACAGGGCAGCACGGTTGGTACTGGGCTGCTCACTAAGGTCTAATGTGAGCCGTATGCATGCCCGCCTCTCTTGGCTTAACGTTGACAAAGGTTGTCTTTTAATACACTTGTGCTGTTCAAGTCGGTCATGAGCAGTAAAACTCATGTTTTTATACATAAACAGATTGTTTTTAGTAATACTGTGCATAATTACACTAGAGGTTCCAGTAGTGGACAGCTTGAATTGCCAGGTCCTTGACACTTTGGAATAACCTGCCTCAAAACCTCTGCTGCATTTACAGTAAATTAACTTTTAAAAATAATCTGAAATTGTATTTAACACTGTAAAGTATTTATGTTTTGTTTTTTAGTTTTCTGTTTCTTTGCTCACATGTAATTTTAGCTATCTCATTTGTTAACCTCATTATGCATTGTCTGTTGAGTACTGACTTTTAATAATTTTGTCTTGCAACAATAATTGTTTTTGTATGTTTTTTTGTGTGTGGACCCCAGGAAGACTAGCTGGTTGCTATGGCACCAGCTAATGGGGATCCTTAATAAAATCAAATCAAATAAAAAAAAATCTTCATCATAAAACCATCCTACTCTGAGCTCCTCTTCATCATAAAACCATCCTACTCTGAGCTCCTCTTCATCATACAACCACCCTATACTGAGCCCTGAGCTCCTGCCGCCTCCTCCTCCTTCTCCAGGCGCCTGGCTTCAGCTCTGGGACCAGGCTGGTTGTAGTAATCACGTCTGGCTTCAGCTCTGGGACCAGGCTGGTTGTAGTAATCACGTCTGGCTTCAGCTCTGGGACCAGGCTGGTTGTAGTAATCACGTCTGGCTTCAGCTCTGGGACCAGGCTGGTTGTAGTAATCACGTCTGGCTTCAGCTCTGGGACCAGGCTGGTTGTAGTAATCACGTCTGGCTTCAGCTCTGGGACCAGGCTGGTTGTAGTAATCACGTCTGGCTTCAGCTCTGGGACCAGGCTGGTTGTAGTAATCACGTCTGGCTTCAGCTCTGGGACCAGGCTGGTTGTAGTAATCACGTCTGGCTTCAGCTCTGGGACCAGGCAGGTTGCAGTAATGCACCTCCTTCTTCTCCTCTCTTCTCAGGATTCTTCTCATACGAGCCTGGAGAGACATAGCAGCAACAGACTCTCACTAACTGGACTACAGCAGCTCTCTCTGCATGAAGAAACAGACAGTAGGATGACATCATACTGTAGTATAAAGATATGTGCAGTACCTTGTAGTAGCAATAGATGGCAGTGTAGGTCAGCACTGCAGCCAGCACTGCAGCCAGCAGCACAACAACATGTCCAGGGGCTTAGCTTCCTACAGGCGATATAGGCGGTTGCCTAGGGCGCCACCCAGAGGGGGGCGCCAAAATAAAAATAACTAAAAAAATAAAAATTATATTTTTTTTGTATTTTATTTTTTAATTTAAAATATATCTGCAACCATTATTTATACAGAATAAAAAATTCTAACATAAGGGGAAATGAGCCAAAAATCTAAAACGGTCGGTCGGTCGGTCTGAGCCTCAGCTTTAGGTGTTCACAGTCAGAACACTGTGCATTGATGGGTATTGGTTGTTTATAGAATTGAGCGTTGAGGAAAGAAAGACTAACATTAGAGAACTATGAAGAGGCAAAAGCCATCCGGCCATCAGTATAAAAAGAGAAGAAAAGAAGAAGATGAGAAACGTGCCAAGGTGAAAGGTATGCAATTTTGTACAACTTCCAAGACCTGCCACACCAAGAGCTGATGAAGCAAGCAGAGGCACTTGTACACACCTTAAACCATGGAGGGCAATCTGATTTGGATGGGAAGGAGCTGGCTCAGGAGTTGGAACATTTGATGTGATTGATGACTTTGCAGCGAGGAAGGCCAGAAGGATTGCACTGTAAATGGAAACCAGTAGGAGCTACAGGCTAACCTTGAAGTGTGATGATAGGGAGTGGAATGTAAATAGTTCTTTAGACAAAATGAATTTGTAATTTTTATTTATTTGTTTGTTTATTTAGCATATTATATTTTGATTATATATGTGTAACATATTTTACAATACATAATTTTCTTTTAAAGCAAATTTGCACGTTATTTTATTGTTTGTTATTGTTATTATTATTATTGATTGTTAGCTAAGTTGTTTGTTTTAATTCTTTAGTGTGCACTTTACATTTCTTCTTAATTTTCTTTGAAAGCAAATTTGCACATTCTTTTATTGTTTGTTATTGTTATTATTATTATTGTGTGTTAGCTAAGTTGTTTATTTGTTTTAATTCTTTAGTTCATCGTTGAGCTGACGGTCCCATGGGAGGAAGCCATCGATGAGGCATTTGAACGGAAGAGGCTGCGATATGCCAACTTAGCAGCTGAAGCAGAGGGGCGGGGCTGGAACGTGAAGGTGTGGCCAGTGGAGGTGGGCTGCAGAGGCTTTGTAGCCAGTTCCACCACAAGGCTCCTGAAGGAAGTAGGGATCAGAGGACAGGCCCAACGAAAGGCAATCAAAGAACTTGCCACTGCAGCAGAACGGAGCAGTCACTGGTTGTGGCTGAAACGTAGAGACGCATCATGGGCTGCTAAATGAACACGTGGTGCCATCGTGCGACACACACCCAGGCCTGATCAGCCTGTGGTGGGCCAACCTCGGCAGAGGGTGTATTGTGATAAATGGCCGAAACACCCAATGAGGTCGGGGAACACAACTGAAGATGTGTCGTACTGGTGATCATCACGTGATCATTGCCAAATTCCACCCCACTCCAACCTCATTCAATTGTTGTGCTGAATATTTAGGGATCTTTAACAACTAGTCCTATTAAGAATCCAGTGTGCACTAATTTATAACGCCATATGTAAATAGAAAAACAAATAAAAACAAAATAATAGCAATACTTTGCTAACAAGGTCATAACAAAAACAAACCATCTGGAAATACTGACCACAGCCATCCCCTCCTATAATACTCTCTCTTCTTAAAAATTCCAAAAAAAAAACATAAACCAAACGCAAAACATTAAATTAAATAAAGACCCGTACCACTGGACAATCAAAAACGGACATAAAAATCTTAAATTTCAAATTTAAATTTGAATCTTAATTGTAATTATTAATTTTCATCCTTTTTTTGTTTTTTTTGTTTTTTTTTATGTTAACACATTCCCTGCCACGCAATTTGAGCATCTTATACCACTCTCTGCCAGCACTGTAAGCCTATGGAGATGTTCACCTTCTTTACAGGGCTATTGACATTACTATGGCCCATTCAACATCGATTTTCTATCGTTCAGGATGTAGGAACGTTTTAATTTTTCATTCATATATTCATACGAAAATACCGTCTAGAATATAAATATGTTTTTATCGTTTTCTGCAGTAATTCCTAGAACGTGAGATATAGGCATAAATGCATATATAGATTATCAAATGCCATTTGTTGGCGATACACGCTATATTAAAAATGTCAACTGTACATGATCCTAAACGTTATGACTGATCATGCACGGATGAATGGGGGGGGGGTCGTTTATAATTGCGTGATCGTCAGTAAATGCTTTATGTAGTATGGGTGATATATTGATCAGAGCAGTTTGCATGGATAATAATAAACAAACACGCTGAAAGTAACGTCAGCATCCTCTTACCGTTCGATGATGAGACTGGAGGAAAAAGATCCCACTTATTTGCCGGCGATCTCCTAAATCCATTTCTGGTTTGTATAATCATAATACACGGCCAAATCGTATAGATTATTGCGCTATGGCAGCGATCGCTACACACGGACGTGTGTATACAGTCCCGCAACAATATGCGAGTGCCGGACGCATTTGTCACTTCCGGTTTGGCAACTTGCCGATCATCCACCAGGTGGCAGTATTGAAGCGTTGCAGAGTTGTGCATGCTCCCACTGCATCATACCAGGCTCCGTGAGGGAATTATGAATAACATGGCGAAAAAATTAAATATGATCTCAATAACGTCGTACGCCGTGGATTGGCAGAATTCGCATGAACTTGAAACACGTCGTAAGCCGTTTCCGGCGTGGGATGTGTTAATGTATTACTGATGTTATCCCGTACTCAGGATCGAGTAGAGAAGTTCCCTTATTGGCATACGTCTAAGTTTTACATTTTTATGGTAATTAATTTTAATTGCTAATCGATTTTGATTGATTTTAATGGTACTGTTATTTTTATCATTTTGGTTTAACTGATGTTTACCCATATTCGGATAGAGTAGAGGAGTCCACACGTTGTTAACCCAAGTTTTTAATACAAGTTAATTGTATTATTATTTTTTTATTTGTGATCATAAGTTATAATTACTTTTGGTATTTAAATTTTGATTGATTTTAATAATAATTAAAAAAAAATTACGCCATCGAGTGGTTGTTCGTGATAATTGATTTTATTATTATTTTCCCTCAAATTGTGCCACTTAGTGGTTGTTTATGATAATTGATTTTATTATAATTTTTTGTATTACGTCATCTAGTGGTCGTTTGTGTTTTTCTTTTTTCTTTTGAAATTGTGTCATCTAGTGGTCGTTCGTGATAACTCCTTTTTATTTGCCTGGGGGGAGAGAGAGAGAGGAGGTGAACATTACAGCATAGTGATCAGAGGAGCATGCATTTTCATCAATATTCACATTTGACACTGAGAAAACATGGGTTAAAACTAAGTCAAGCTTATGGCCTAGTTTGTGGGTGGCGGTGGTAGTAAGCAAAGTGAGTTCGAATGAGTCGATCAATTCCATGAAATCAGACACCATAGGCTTGGATGGGCAGCACGCGTCTATACTTTCCGTAGCCGCATTTCTGGCAGACGTTTCTGGTCATGTGACATGTGCGCCAAATAGCGTGACGAGCTGTGTCTTTGCCCATTTGCCCACGTCAAACAGCCTGCAAACTACCTGCCGTTCTATCGCCATGCTCTAAGACAAACTCTAACCTTAACCAACTTCGAAGATTGCCTAAGCTTAACCAGTGTAGAAACTGACGTCGGCCAATCAGAGAGCGTCTGCCAGAAATGCGGCTACGGAAAGTATAGACGTGGGCAGCACACATTAAAGTCACCAAGAATCAAGATTCTGTCATGGATGGACATGGTATTTGACAGAAACTCGGAAAATTGGGAAATAAAGTCCTTGCTGCTAGGGGGCCGATAAACGAGGGCGATTAGGAGAGCTTTGTCCAAGTCAACCATGGTCAACTGTACTTCAAAGCTGGAGATCCATAGATGTCCCTAGAATCAGATGTTCTTATCGAATGAATACGATTTTTTTTTATTATAAAAAAAATAAAGAACATTTTTTATTTCTTTTGTATTTAATTTTGAGTTAATTTTCATAACGCGATAATTTGCGGTGTAATTAATTAATCTAATTAACACAATAAACTGACAGCCCTAATTATAATATATTGTCTATATTCATGTCTTGCCCGAAAAGGTCTCAAATGGCCCTAAGAGAAGCCCTTTTTGTCACCAGTCTGTTGGAGAATGAGACCCAAATGTGTCTGAAGTAACATCATTGCCAGTGGTCCAGTTCACACGTATCATTAGTGTTGGCCAGTAGCACGTTACTTAGTAATTGTATTACTTTTCCAGTAACTTTGTAAGACTTTACAATTTTCCAAAATAGAAATTATATTATAGTTAGTTACTAATGCAAGTAATGCTGTGTTACTGTGTTACAATGTAACACAATACTTACTATTAAAGTATATTTAGTTTTTAGACAGAGATGTGAGCCTGTAAAGATCAGCAGCTGAATGTGATGTTAGTGTTTAGAGTTACCTGAGCAGGTCACCCCGATCCTACTATGGGAAGTAGGAGATATCCACGGTCCGAAACACTCCATCAATGCAGACTCAGAGCCAACACAGCCAGAACAGACTAATCCAAACAGTACAAGTTGGTCAGAAACAGCAGAGCCACAGTCCAGATATCTGCACACCGTAGCTGCGTCCATCATGCTCCATCCCCACACGACTCCTGGTGTCCAGACTCCCTGGTGGTTGAGCTCCAGTCTCCCAGCACAGCTTCTGGCTCCTACCAACCTCACAGGCTCTGCACAGAAACAAGAGACAAACGACTACATTTAGAGGCATGTTTATCTGTAATTTAAATCGGGATGTCATTAAGTGTGTTGCTCCTAAATACTAATCAAACTGAGGTGATAATTGTTGGCCTCCTAGACTGAGGTGTATGTTTAAGGACACCTCCCTGAAATGTGAGAATTGTCTTATTTCACAGAAGCTCCACCATTAAAAACCTCTGCATGCTTTTTCATCCTTCTCTCTCATTTGATTGACACGTCAAAGATATGATCAGAATTATTGGGATTTTAAAACAATAAATCCATAACAATTTATGTAAAAATGATGACATATGTTAACTTTATCTCAAATTTCAAGCAATTTAAACGGCATATACTAAATTATGAATAAAAGTGATATTTGTTTTTTTGTGATCAAATGTGATAGACTGTAAAAAGAAAATCCATGATAATCGAGACATTAATTTAATAAATCACGTTTATCTTGAAAAATATGAATGAAACAAGGTGGAAGCAGACAGTGAAGGAACACAGTGAACCTTTTTGTTACATTTCTACCATGTTTACTTGTTTTCATCAACAATTTCCACAGTCTGGGGTCCAGTTACACCACGTATGTAAGATAGATGTGTAGGGGTGCAGTGTGTTCTTTACATGTTCTTCACAGAAAATGAGACAAGGCCGATGACCAATAATAATAATAATAATAATAATAATAATAATAATAATAATAATAATAATAATACACTTTATTTGTATAGCACCTTTCATAGAATTGCAGCTCAAAGTGCTTTACAACAGAAAAAGATAGGCATAAAATGAGCACATAAAGTGCAGACATATAAAATCACAGTTTTTCACATTAGAATCTAAATAGTGCAATCAAATAGTAAAATTGAATAGACATAAAATGAGCACATAAAGTGCAGACATACAGTTTAGAACCTGTAATAAAAAGTAATATAGAATGGGCAGAGTAAAATTATGCAATAGTGCATTGCAATAAGGTTGTTCTGAATGACTGTTTAACAGTTTAAACCCGTCTTTACCTTCCCTGTTTGATATCCACAGTTTAGAACCCGACAGTCTTCCTTCCTGTTTGATACCCACTTTGACCCTTCGAACCTCCCTCTCAGGGTGCAGTTCTAGGCATGGGTCCCCACATAGTTTTAAAAACCTGACAGTCTTTCTTCCTGCTTGATACTCACATAGTTTGATACCTGACAGTTTAGAACCTGTGATAAAAGTAATAAGAGTCAAATAGAATGGACAGAGTAAAATAGTGTCAGTACAATCAGCAGTGGAGTGTATTAAAAGGCTATGGTGAAGAGATAAGTTTTTTGCTTATTTTTGAAGATATTTAGAGATCTAGCTTCCCTAATGTCCATAACTTTGGTGCAGTTTGCAAAGGCTGCGTCCACGATTTTCTTTAGGCTGTGGTTTGGAACCATCAAATAGACCAGTAGTAGATGATCGTAATATTCTAGAACAGGGGTTCTCAACCTTTCTGCTGCCAAGGCACCCCTGTGTTCAATAAAATATTCCAGGGCACCCCTACATACGATAAAGACTTTTCCGGTCCAGTCTTTTTTGCTACAATCATGACAAAAGTGCTTGCTTTCAAAATAATGTTTATTTAATGTGAGGTTTCGCCTGTTCCCTGGACCTTTAATTCCCTGTTCTCCTCACCTCACCAGCCCCCACCCTCGCGATGTTTTACTCTCCTCTGCTCTTCACCAGCCCCCACCCTTGGACTACCTTTCACAGCTGTGATAAGTTATGATTAGCGCCCCAGAGGGCTTTAAATACCTGGACCTCCCCTCCAGTCCTCGTCGGGTCGTTCTGTATGCTGGTTCTTTGTTCTGGACTCTTTATCCTTTTCTGTGTTCAGTGTTCATGGAGTCCTGGACGTTACCATCACCTGCCGCGTCTCCGGCGTGAGACGAGGTGCCAGCCATCACCACCTGTCGCCGTTTGCCTGGAGTGGGACACCGTCTGCGCTCTCTAATTCCCTACGGGAGGTTTTCCAGTGTCCCACTCCAGACCTCAAGCCGGCGCGCATCGCTTCCTATACCACGGGAGGATGCGTCTCTTCAAGCCGGCGCGCTCCTACTCCAGACGCCCAAGCCGGCGCGCATCGCTTCCTATACCACGGGAGGATGCGTCTCTTCAAGCCGGCGCGCTCCAACTCCAGACGCCCAAGCCGGCGCGCTCCTACTCCAGACGCCCAAGCCGGCGCGCATCGCTTCCAAGGAGGATCTCCTTGCCAGGCCTCCGCCGTCGGAACCCTGCCATCCCTGTAAGCAGCTCTGGCCCTCGCCCTGTCCAAGGCCTTAACCCTGTTTCTCTGTCCCTGTCCCCAGCCCGCCTCCCCGGGCCTCTGTCCCTGTTCCCCCTCTCCAGTGCCCCTGTTCCTGCCCTGACCTTTTGCCCTGGCCCTGTCCCTTTGCCTTGCCCCTTAGCCTGCTCGCCTCTTAAAGGCACAGTGCCACATTTTTCCCTATTTCTTTGGTTCCAGTGTTTTGTGTTCTCCCTTAAAGGGACAGTGCCGCTTTTTGTTTTGTATTGAATAAATGCCCTGTTTTGGCTTACTCTCATACCTGTCTTGTGTTGTGCGATTGGGGTCGGTTACAAACCATAACATTTAAGAAACCGGGAAACACATTTGTGTGTATATGTAGGCTATATAATGCATTATTAACAGGTGTTTCAGGTCTAAATGGCTTAGTACTGTTGACATTACACTTGCTTGTAGTAGTAAATCAGATAGCATATTTCTTTAAATAAAATTACAGAAAATTATCACTAAAGTGCTATCTGTTGCAGCTGCACACTTTTCCATAAAAATAGCATATTTGGATAAGTGTGACCATTTCTCAAACTGAAAATCATGTATTTTTTTTAAATACAGAAAAGGATCACCAAGTTACCATTTCTCAAAAAATATAAATAAATACAGAAAATAAGCAATCGTTCACTCAGTGGAAATTTCTAGCTCAATGCGAGGTCTGCTGCTGCTGGCTAATAATACGGTCAATACGCGGGGAGATCTTTGGCAAGGCAACACGCATGTCATCCTCAAGGCTCAACTTGGCTGTTGTGAAGGGCCAGATTAACACTGAGAATCTACGTTTTATTGTTTTATATAACTTGTATATTATTTATATATATAAGCTATATCCCTTTAAGGCTCCGTTTGGAGCATAGTAATATTCGCTTTCCTCATTGGATAATGCCCTTGACGTTCGCGGCGCCAGGGACCGCGCCCCTGAGTCAGGTTCAAAGGCGAGTCTGGACAAGTTGGGACATGCCTGGTGCCGGCGCATTGATTCCAGACGAGAGCTGAGGCTGGGCACTAGAAAGCCCTTAAGTATATATATCGTGGAAGGCGCGAACAGTAGCAGTTCGGTGAAATAGTGTGTCAGATCTAATGCAGTAACGTGAAGTTCGTCTAAGCAAGCAGTGCACGTCTAAGTAGCAGTTGTATTAAGTAACGTCAAGTTCGACCCAACTTAATGTGAAGTAAAGAGTCGTCATTTAGTGTGAATCGTATCAACAAGCAGTTCGTTCGTTTAGTAGCTAGTGTAAACCTTAGCAAGTGTGTGTGGACTTAGTAATTAGTGCCAGCACACAAGGAGGGCCTAGTCGCAGAGCTATTGGACATGTGCATATTGGAACCTACCGCGGCGATATTGTAGAACCATTAATGGTTGGATTATAGTGATTGTGGAACGTACTACCGTGGAGAAGAGCATCGTTAATACCCACTGTCGTTTGGATTTAACTACCTTGAAGATCTTACCCCGGGCTAGCTTCGAGGACGGAGCTGGCTGGCTATCATCATTGCTATCGAGCATTGGATTACAGCTATTACCTTGCTACTGAGCACTTGGATTATAAGGACCGGATCCGTATGAGAACCCCTTTTCTTCAAGTGAACAGCCTGAGTATCCGTACATTTCTTCCTTCCTCCAGAGCTTACAACTCTGGGAGGATATCACCTGTCTCCAGCGGTACCCTCGTTTGCCCCCCTATCTTGCCATCCCACGCCAGGCGGCGTTTGGTCTAGTATACCCAGCTTAGGAATTATTCATTCCCACTGACTTTGCTACTCACTGACTTTCTCATATTCTTCGCCATAAAAGCGCGACTAAGTAATTCCCACTTTGTATATTGCTGCATAATAATAAATACTATAAATGATATTTCCTTGTCACCGTGCCGTC
This sequence comes from Notolepis coatsorum, assembly GCF_963971535.1. Classification (NCBI taxonomy): domain Eukaryota; kingdom Metazoa; phylum Chordata; class Actinopteri; order Aulopiformes; family Paralepididae; genus Notolepis; species Notolepis coatsorum. The sequence continues at coordinate 100,484,044 of NC_140167.1, read as the reverse complement.
TATTCTGAGTGTCTGCCATATAATAACTGTACTGTCTGGCAAGTAATAATAATAATAATAATTAGCAGTGGTTTAATCTATCACAATCTTTAATACAGTCAGGGTTTTGTAACCCCTCAGTTACAATTGGTCCTTCGAGCCGGAGGGTATCAGTAATCTTAATCATATTAATAGTGATATGGCCAGCGGCGGACACTCTCCAAACGGCTCTCCCAAACTATCGCGCCCTAGGCGCCAACGTCAGCCCCCTCCACAATTGGAGGACTACGCTTTCGTTTTACCTCCGAGCTTATCTAAAAAGACGTTAAGCACGGATAAAACTAATAGTTTAAGCATGCCCAATCCTATCGACTTGTCGGCCCCACTAGTAGAGACCCCAGTGGGTTCAAACGAAACTGACTTAGCTCACAGGGGGGAACAAGCGGGACATGACGTGACTATACCCAAAGACCACAGCGCCACCGAGATGGACCTCGGAGCGCCAAAGGATAAAGACAGCGCCACCGAGATGGACCTCGGAACGCAAGAGACCAAAGAGCGCACACCCGAGATAGACCTCGGCGCGCACCAAAGAGAAGAGTACCGTGTCTCAGAGATGGACCTCGGGGCGCGGGAGAAAATAAGAAGCAGCGCTCTAGAGATGGACCTCGGAGCGCGTAAAGAGAACAGGTCACCACCAAGTCCTGTCAACGCCAGATCACCCTCATCAGCGTCATCCCCCAGCGAGGCTGACCAGAGACTAGCGCAAGCCCTGATCGCCACGCTGACAGCTTCAACCGAAAGAGACCGTATCCAGGGTGAGCGCGACCGTCTCCAAGCACAACAACAGAGTGAGCGCGAACATTCTGCAGTGGAAAGAGAACGCATCCGACTGGAAGAGAGTCGCCTCCAGGCTGACACAGCGATGACCATCAGACTGGAAGAGAGGCGCCTCCAGGCTGAAGAAAACATCCAACGAGACCGCGCCAATGCACAGCGCGATGCCGCCAATGCACAGCGCGAAGCAGAGCGGGACCGCCTGCAGGCGCAGATGATGGAGCAATTACTCCAGAGGGCGACCCCCCACTCCTCCACCCGGAGCTCTCGGAGATCATTACTACACGGGTCGAGGGCACCTTCCCCTCCCCGACCAGTCTATACGGGACCCGACCAACGGGAAGATCCCGCCTACATCGCCGAGAAACTAACTAAGAGACTTCAAGGCCTAACGGAGGATGAGGGAGGACATCAAGCCCACCAGCACGAACCTATTTCGGACCAGGAGGCACAGTACAGCCCCGACCTCAGCCCCGAGCCGCTGCGTTACGAACCCCCGACCCAACCCATGGGTGAGTTTAATACACAGTCAGCACCGAGGAGCAGTACCTGGGGGCCCGGCCTCTGGTTCCCACCCAGCACTAACCCACGACCACCCGTATGGGGAGACTCGCCCAGGAGTCAAGTCAAGTCAAGTCAAGTCAAGAGTTTTAATTGTCACGGCATACAGGTATACAATGAAATGCGGGTGGTCTTGCCCGCAACAATGTGCAATACAGTGGTACATATAATAGAATCAAAAGAAGGAAACAACATTGTGCAGTAACAGGTAGCAGGTAACATGGAGTGACATCTCGGTATCTGTACATAGTTATTTACAGAGCATATGGGACATGCTAGTTAGCTTTGGTAGTGCAATACACTGTTCCTGTTATTCTAATTTAAAGTGACCTTTCCTTTGGCCATAAGTGTGCGTGTGTGCGACATGAGTGTGTGCCCGCTCATGTTAATGTGTTAAGTGGCTGCTCGTGTGTGAGCGTGCACAGTGTGCGTGTCGTGTGTGTGTTCATGTGTGCTTGTGTGTGGACAGTTCAATGTTCTGAGCACTCAATGTTCATTGTTCATGGCTCTGATGGCCTGGGGGAAGAAGCTGAGCCTAAGCCGCTCAGTCCTAGTAGCTGGGGTTCGCAGGCGTCTGCCTGACCTCAGCAGCTGAAACAGGCTGTTATTGGGGTGGTGAGGGTCTTTCATTATCCTGCAGGCTCTGGATTTGCACCTCTTGTTGTATAGAACCTGCAGGGGGGGTAGTGCAATACCCGTGGTACGCTCGGCTGAGCGCACCACTCTCTGTAGGGCCTTCTTGTCCTGTGCCGTGCTGTTTCCATACCAGGCAGTGATGTTTCCGGTCAGGATGCTCTCTACAGCTCCTGAGTAGAAGGACTGGAGTATCTTTCCCGATACTCTGAACTTCCTTAACTGTCTCAGGTGGTAGAGACGCTGTTTCGCCTTCTTTACTACTGTGTCTATGTGTTGACCATGTCAGGTCCTCTGAGATGTGGACCCCCAGGTACTTGAAGCTGCTCACCCTGTCCACGGTAGCCCCGTTAATCGTCAGTGGTGTGTGCGTCTCCTGCTGTCCTCTCCTATAATCCACGATCAGCTCCTTGGTTTTACCAATGTTCAGGAGCAGGCTGTTGTCCTGGCACCAGCGTTCCAGTACCTCAACCTCCTCCCGGTAGGCCTTCTCGTCGTTGTCCGAGATCAGCCCCACCACCACCGTGTCATCTGCAAACTTCACTATGGAGTTGGAGCTGAACTTGGCCACACAGTCGTGTGTGTAGAGTGAGTACAGCAGGGGGCTCAGAACACAGCCCTGGGGGGACCCGATGCTCAGGGTGATGGTGTTGGAGGTCTGACCCCCACCCTGACCGCCTGGGGTCTTTTTGCTCAGAAAGTCCAGTACCCAGGCGCTCAGGGCGGAGCTCAGACCTAGCTCGATCAGCTTGTCCACCAGTCTGGTGGGGACTATGGTGTTGAACGCTGAGCTGTAGTCAATGAACAACAGTCTCACATAGCCCCCCTTCTGACGGTCAAGGTGCGAGAGGGTGCTGTGCAGTACCTGGGAGACCGCGTCGTCGGTGGACCTGTTTGTCCTGTATGCAAATTGCATAGGGTCCATATCACTGGGGAGGGAGGCACAAATGTGGTCCTTGACCAGCCTCTCGAAACATTTCATGACCACAGAGGTGAGTGCCACCGGTCTGTAGTCATTTGGACATGCTGGGGAGGGTTTCTTCGGCACAAGGATGATGGTAGACATCTTGAAGCAGGCAGGGACCACTGACTCCGCCAGTGATTGATTAAATATGGCGGTGAACACAGGGGCCAGCTGGTTGGCACAGGTCTTGAGTATACGTCCTGTTATGCCATCTGGGCCAGCAGCCTTCCTGGTGTTCACCTGCATAAATGCTCTTCTCACACTGTGTTCCGACAACGAGAGAGCGTCCCCCCCCCCTCGCGGTTGCCCCCCCCCCCCTCCACAACAGCCGGCGCGCCAGTGACGTCACTAGCCGGAGAGCCAGCAGCGCCACTGTCTACACCAAACCGAGCGTAGAAGGTGTTGAGCTTGTCCGCGAGGGAGGCGTCGTCGCTCCCCATTGAGGGGGCGCTGACTTTATAGTCAGTTGCGTATCTCATCACTCCGTCGACCTCGACCCTCTTTGTCTTCTGCTCGAGGAGAGCTATGGCGTACTTGTCTTCCTTGGAGCGAACTAGTTTCCGTTCGTTCTTGAAAGGCATCGAGTCTAATGTCCATAGTCTCTCAACGTGCTGCAAGAGGGTGGTGTCGTTGTCGCTTACCCTCGTGTAGAGGCAGCGTGTGGACGTCGGTCGGTTGGAAGGCCCGGAGAGAGGGCCTTGGAGCGTCCAGCCCAGGCGGGTCTTGACCGTGGCTGGGCAGCCTCCGGGTCCGATGTGGACCGCGTCCGTTGGGACGATGAGGTCTGCATGGTCGGAGCCTATGAGCAGGGTCGGTGTGGCGCCGTCGATGAGCGGTATAGGCAGTCCTCTTGTGTCGTTTTGTGCCATTTGTGTCTCCAGTTTATCAGCATATGTCCTCTTAGCAAGTTTGACAGCCTTGCGTAGAGTATAGACTGAAGCCTTATACTCTTCCATGTTTCCTGACTCTCTACCCAGGTTGTAGGCGGTGGTACGAGAGTTCAGAGCTGCTCTAATAGTGCTATCCACCCACGGTTTCTGGTTTGGGAAAATCCGCACCGTTTTCCTGGGGACAATACCATCGGCTATTGTTGTGATGTAACAGACCACTGTGTCTGCTAGCTCACTGACGTCACTGGCGCTTCCTTTGAACATATCCCAGTCCGTGTCTGCAAGCACGTCCTGGAGCGTGGCCTCTGATTCGTCGGTCCACTTCTTTGTCTCACGTGACACGACGGCGTCACGTGATCTCTGTTGATATGCCGGAAATAGCAAGATGGAGTCGTGATCGCTCGAGCTTGTGGACCCCGTTAATGGCGGAGCGGCTACTGCCTTGTAACCGGCTTTGAACGGGGAATAACAGTGGTCGAGTGTGTTCTTCCCTCTGGTGGAGCAAGCGATGTGCTGAAAAAGGGACGGCATCACTTTCTTCAGGTTGGCCTGGTTGAAATCGCCGGCCACTACCATCGCTGCGTCTGGGTGTTTTATCTGGTGTCTGTTGAGATGATCGTGTAGTTCGCCCAGCGCTTTGCCCGTATTCGCGTGTGGGGGGATATACACGGCAGTCATGACGACCGCGGTGAACTCCCTCGGGAGGTGAAACGGACGACACAGGATAGAAAGATGTTCCAAGTCCGGCGAACACGAGTTTGAGAGAACCTGCACCCCCTCGGGATTAACCCAGGAATTGTTCGTGATGAGGCAGACTCCGCCGCCGATGGTCTTTCCTGAGGCAGCGTTACGATCTGCACATAAGACTGTGAAGGCATCCGAGGGAGATACGCTTTTGTCCGGAGTCGTCGACGTGAGCCATGTCTCTGTGAGACACAATATGTTGATGTCTCTCATCTCCCGTTGGGAGGCCTCTCCCCCTACGCGCATCGGTGTCCCAGCCATCCATGGCATCTTACCTTGGAACACCCACATTCCCAGACTTTACGCGTGAGGACAGAGCACAGTATACTGAACTACGCATGTGTTTAGAGACTATTATGTCCGAGGTACATGACGAGTCCTATAAATATGCCATCCTCCTCAAGCACCTTAAAGTACCCAGAGCGCATAACATAGCGCTGGCATATTCAAACTCAAGAACCCCCTATTCTGATGCTCTGGTGGCCCTCGACGCGCGCTATGGACGCATATGGGATTACGTAATTCAAGAAATACAGGATATCGACCGCCTCCCCCCAGCTAAAGACAATAGAGCACTAGATGACCTCTCTATAAAGGTGCAGTCCCTTGTAGGAATGCTTGGGTCACAGAAGGAGAAGGGGAGATATGAACTATATGCCATTTCCAACGTGGAGCGGATACTGGAGAAGCTCCCTCCAGCCCGTCAAGAGCGTTTTCGGCGGCAGAGAGACCACCGTGACCCCCACGGCCCAGAACCATCTCTCCTAGACCTTGCTGACTTCCTCGCCAGGGAGGTCAGCAGTCTACGACTAGACACGTTCGCGTGGGGTGGATCTAACCCTAAAGATGGACCGAGAAGGTTCAATGACAACCGCCGGTCCGTGACCGTGATGCACCAGGCCGAGTCAGTGCCGCGGCCCAATAGCCATAACACCCCCCCCCGCGAAGGGAAAATGGAAGATCGCCTGCCAGTATTGTGACCACGAACATTGGCTATCTCAATGCGACACCTTTAAGAAGTTGACCGCTGACGAAGTGAGTCAGTGGATCAAAGCGAACCGCCGCTGCTTCCGCTGCGCGCGCAGCCACATGGCAGCTGAGTGCCGCCTGAAGAAAAGATGCAGCAAGTGCGACGGCGCACACCTGGATGTCCTACACGATAGCAACAAGCGGAGACCTGTACCACAAAGCAGCTCGAGAGCAGATGTCCTATATATAGACCCTGCGAAGAGCGGGAGCTCCCGAGTGCTCTTGAAGGTGGTCCGAGTGCTCCTAAGCTACGAGGACAAGGTCCTGGACACTTACGCCGTCCTCGACGATGGGTCAGAAAAGACTCTCCTCCTCGCTTCCGCCGCAGCCCAGTTGGGTCTGCGGGGTACCGAAGAAACAATGACAATCCGTACTATTCGGCGAGACCTAAAGACCATAAAGGGCAAAAACGTCTCATTCACAATAGCAGCGGTCGAGCGGCCCGAGAAGCGGTACAGCATCACTAATGCATTTACAAGCCATGACATAGGTCTGTCACGTTATAACTACCCCATCCCCCAGCTGATGGAGAAGTACGCGCACCTACGCCGACTGCCTATACCGCTCATCGACGGCGCCACACCGACCCTGCTCATAGGCTCCGACCATGCAGACCTCATCGTCCCAACGGACGCGGTCCACATCGGACCCGGAGGCTGCCCAGCCACGGTCAAGACCCGCCTGGGCTGGACGCTCCAAGGCCCTCTCTCCGGGCCTTCCAACCGACCGACGTCCACACGCTGCCTCTACACGAGGGTAAGCGACAACGACACCACCCTCTTGCAGCACGTTGAGAGACTATGGACATTAGACTCGATGCCTTTCAAGAACGAACGGAAACTAGTTCGCTCCAAGGAAGACAAGTACGCCATAGCTCTCCTCGAGCAGAAGACAAAGAGGGTCGAGGTCGACGGAGTGATGAGATACGCAACTCCACTCTTGAGGCGGGAGGGGATGCCCACCCTCCACGCATCAAAAGAAGCGACACAACGCTATCTACAGAACACCGAGCGGCGTCTCGCTAAAGACCCCCCTCAAGCAACGATATACCGCGCTGAGATCGACAAACTGATCACGGCTGGACATATAAAGAAAATCGACGACCAAGAGGCAGACCAGACGACTGAATCCTGGTACGTGCCCCATCACAAGGTCCACCACAACGGCAAGAACCGCATTGTATTTAACTGCAGTTATCAGATCAGACTACAGAACCTGAATAACTTGCTCCTGCCCGGCCCGACACTCGGCCCCTCCCTCCTCGGCGTACTACTACGTTTCCGCCAGGACAAAGTAGCAATCAGCGGCGACATCAAAGGGATGTTCCTACAAGTGCGACTGATGGAGGAGGACAAGCCCCTGCTGCGGTTCCTGTGGAGAGAGAGGATCGACGATGAACAACCCTCAATCTATCAATGGGAGGTTCTCCCCTTCGGCACCACATGCAGTCCATGCTGCGCCACGTTCGCACTACAAAAGCACGTGGCCGAAGACCCTGGAGCCGACGAGGAGGTCAGACACAGCGTGGAGAGGATTTTCTACGTGGACAACTGCCTACAGAGCGTATATACGCCAGAAGAAGCGGAAAGCATCTTGCTGAAGCTACGAGCCTCCCTGGTCAAAGGCGGCTTCGACCTTAGGCAATGGGCCAGCAGTGACCCTCACGTACTCCGCAGCCTCCCCCCAGAGACAAAGGCAGCAAGCAGCGAGACCTGGATGGCGACCACCCCAGGTGAAGCACAGGAAATGACATTGGGCCTCGTCTGGCGTTTCAAAACAGACTCGCTCCATTACAAGCACACACCCCTGACCAAGGAGCAGGGAAGGTCGACCCCTCTACCGACCACTCGACGGAGTGTATACAGAACACTCGCAAGCCAATACGACCCGCTGGGGTGTATCCTACCTTACACCACTCGGGCGAAGATGCTGGTGCGAGAACTGTGGGACAAGGAGCAGGGCTGGGACGACCCCATACCCGAGCACCTGGCTTCCACCTGGAGAGAGTGGGAGGGAGAACTCGACTCGCTCCAAGATGTGAACATTTGACGGAGCTACTTCCCCCCCACAGTGCGGCTGGAAACGTGTCAGATAGACCTGCACGTCTTCAGTGACGCCTCAGAAGTGGCTTACGGATCGGTGGCTTACTTGAGAGCCCGAGAAGAGGGAGGAGAAGTACATACAGCCTTCGTCCTGGCCCGCTCGAGGATAGCTCCCCGCAAGCAGCAATCGATCCCGCGTCTAGAGCTCTGCGCAGCTCTGGTAGGCGCGCAACTCGCCACGCTGATACAAAGCGAACTCACCATAACGGTGCGAAAGACAATCCTGTGGTCAGACTCCATGACTGTGCTCACTTGGATCCAGTCCGATTCTTGTCGATACAAAGTTTTCGTCGGAGTCCGAGTCACCGAGATCCAAGACTTGGTAGGATCAGCGTGTTGGAGATACGTTGACACCAAGCAGAACCCAGCGGATGTCATCACACGGGGGATGTCCTTAGACAACCTCACACGTCTTAACCCTTACAGTGACGGTCCTGAGTTCCTCAAGCTCCCGGAGGAGGAGTGGCCTACCCCCACACCACGGGAGGCGAGTCAAGAGGAGGCAGAGATCAAGAAGTCTATGTTCTGCGGGCTGACGCACACCCCGGTTCCAACGGACCCGAACCTAGATGACTGCTTAACTCTTGAGAGTGCTCAGAAAAGGACATTCTTGTGGCACCACCCTGAGGTTCCCCCCACCACAGACCTTGACGCATCGAACTACAACGAGGCCGAACTCCTTCTGCTAAGGAGAGTCCAAAGAGACTCATTCCCAGAAGAACTAGACTGCCTGAAAGGGGACAAGCCAGTCCCCTCAGACAGCCGACTTCTCACTTTGGCCCCAGAGCTCGACGCCCAGCACCTCATCAGGGTGGGTGGTCGTTTGAGACGGGCCCCGGACGTGACTGACGATGCTAAGCATCCTATCGTCCTCAACAGCCGACACAAGATAACCGAGCTGATCATACAGAAGTACGACGAGGTGGTGCACCACGCGGGGGCAGAGAGAGTCTTCTCTGAGATCCGACGACGCTTCTGGATACTCCAAGGGAGAGAAGCAGTACGTCGTTTCCAACGGACTTGCCTAACCTGTCGCAAGTGGAGGGCACAGCCCAGTATACCGATGATGGCCGACCTGCCTCCCTGCCGCCTCCGACTCGGCGAGAGGGCCTTCCACTCCACGGGCGTGGACTGCTTCGGCCCATTCAACGTCAAGAAAGGAAGAGGGACAGAGAAGAGGTGGGGCATTGTGTACAAGTGTATGACCACCCGAGCTGTTCATATAGAAATCCTCCAGACCATGAGTACGGACTCATTCCTCATGTCCTTCCGGAGATTTCAAGCCCGGAGAGGAACCCCGTCTGTGTTGTTGTCCGACCAAGGGACAAACTTCAAAGGAGGAGACAGAGAATTGAGAGAGAGCTTCCTGGCTATGGGTGAAGAACTTAAGACCCGCCTCGCTCCCGCTCAGATCACATTCCAGTTCAACCCCCCGAACGCCCCTCATTTCGGGGGAACCTGGGAAAGAGAAGTCCGTTCTATAAAGACTGCTATGTACACCGTGCTTGGGGCCCAGACCGTGGTGGAGGAAGTCCTGATGACAGTCCTCACGGAGATCGAGGGCGTCTTGAACTCTAAGCCCCTCGGTTGCGTCTCAAGTGATGTAGCAGACGTCGACCCAGTCACCCCAAACTATCTCTTGATGGGGCGGCTGGACCCTGCCCTTCCACAGGCGGTGTACAGACATGATGAGATGAACGGCCGGAGAATGTGGAGACACAGCCAAGTATTGGCTGACCAGTTTTGGACCCGTTTCCTCCTCCATTATCTACCATCCCTCCAAGCCCGTCAGAAGTGGGTAAAGGACAGGGACAACCTGAAGGTGGACACAGTCGTCATGATAATAGACCAGTCACTACCCCGAGCTACGTGGCCGGCCGGCCGCGTGAGCAGAGTGATTACTGGTGCCGATGGGAAGGTCAGAGCGGCAGAAGTCATAGTCCAAGGGCGGACTTACACCCGACCTGTGGCGAAGCTGATGAGTTGCCGGAGATCCCTGACTCCCCTGATGACGACCATGACCCACTGACTTTGTAGATTGCCCTACTCCTCACAACAAGTATGGAGCAGTTGACTGGACCATTAATCTGTCTCCCTTTACTAATTAGGTGCGGACTAATTAGGAGGCGGCTGTTGTGAAGGGCCAGATTAACACTGAGAATCTACGTTTTATTGTTTTATATAACTTGTATATTATTTATATATATAAGCTATATCCCTTTAAGCCTCCGTTTGGAGCATAGTAATATTCGCTTTCCTCATTGGATAATGCCCTTGACGTTTGCGGCGCCAGGGACCGCGCCCCTGAGTCAGGTTCAAAGGCGAGTCTGGACAAGTTGGGACATGCCTGGTGCCGGCGCATTGATTCCAGACGAGAGCTGAGGCTGGGCACTAGAAAGCCCTTAAGTATATATATCGTGGAAGGCGCGAACAGTAGCAGTTCGGTGAAATAGTGTGTCAGATCTAATGCAGTAACGTGAAGTTCGTCTAAGCAAGCAGTGCACGTCTAAGTAGCAGTTGTATTAAGTAACGTCAAGTTCGACCCAACTTAATGTGAAGTAAAGAGTCGTCATTTAGTGTGAATCGTATCAACAAGCAGTTCGTTCGTTTAGTAGCTAGTGTAAACCTTAGCAAGTGTGTGTGGACTTAGTAATTAGTGCCAGCACACGAGGAGGGCCTAGTCGCAGAGCTATTGGACATGTGCATATTGGAACCTACCGCGGCGATATTGTAGAACCATTAATGGTTGGATTATAGTGATTGTGGAACGTACTACCGTGGAGAAGAGCATCGTTAATACCCACTGTCGTTTGGATTTAACTACCTTGAAGATCTTACCCCGGGCTAGCTTCGAGGACGGAGCTGGCTGGCTATCATCATTGCTATCGAGCATTGGATTACAGCTATTACCTTGCTACTGAGCACTTGGATTATAAGGACCGGATCCGTATGAGAACCCCTTTTCTTCAAGTGAACAGCCTGAGTATCCGTACATTTCTTCCTTCCTCCAGAGCTTACAACTCTGGGAGGATATCACCTGTCTCCAGCGGTACCCTCGTTTGCCCCCCTATCTTGCCATCCCACGCCAGGCGGCATTTGGTCTAGTATACCCAGCTTAGGAATTATTCATTCCCACTGACTTTGCTACTCACTGACTTTCTCATATTCTTCGCCATAAAAGTGCGACTAAGTAATTCCCACTTTGTATATTGCTGCATAATAAAATAATAAATACTATAAATGATATCTCTTTGTCACCGTGCCGTCTATTCTGAGTGTCTGCCATATAATAACTGTACTGTCTGGCAAGTAATAATAATAATAATTAGCAGTGGTTTAATCTATCACAATCTTTAATACAGTCAGGGTTTTGTAACCCCTCAGTTACATTGGCCCTATATTTTGTTTTCAGAGCTGTCATGGATGAAAAGCCAGCTTCACACAGATATGTGGTGCTGAATGGTATCAACACCTTAACTGCTGCATCATGAGATACTTGGTACTCAGCACCACACTCTGAAACTAGCTATCCAGGTGGTATCAGATGAGATTTCAATGAGTTCTTCCAAGAGTTGGATGGAGATGTGTCAGGAAGCTTTGTCTCAATGTTGTCTGTAAAGTTTTTTTTTATCCAGAGTAACTTGGTGATCCTTTTCTGTGTTTTATTAACACCAAGTTTCATAATGATTTTCAGATTTTGAGAAATGGTCAAACTTATCCAAATATGGTATTTTCATGGAAAACAGTGCAGCTGCAACAGTAATTCACCCATTACCCTAAACCAGCGATCTGAATTCATATTTCATCAACAGAGTCTCCCGTTGGTACAGCAGCCCCTCTATGGGAAAATACCGCCCCCTATCATCTATCCCTGTGTAACTGCAGGCCATTCGATTACACTGGTGGATCTTTTTTACACAGAAATGCTGCAATAAATAATAATGCAGCAAAGAATACTGCCAGATTAGCTTATTTACACTGAACCCAGCAAAGGCGGCACAATGCCACCACTGTGTGTAGATTCAGACAGAACGCCATGTTCCTGAGTCGTGGACTATCTTCTAGTGCGTGCCAGGCATTACCCCTGCCCCCATTAAATGTTATGTCATGTAGCCTACATTTCCATCTGTCAGAAATGCCTTTATCCCGCAGTATGCGATGCAGTGTTGTGGTTTGTTCTGGAGACTGGTGTATGAGTCCAGGGCAGCCAGGTGATGTACCGTGAGCTTTATACAAAAACTCTCTAAGATAAAGATTGCATCTTCTCATGGGCGGCCGGGTAGCGCAGCGGACTAAGCGAATTCAATGAGTAATTCATAATGTTTTACATACTTGAGCAGGTGAGGTGAACAAGCTTGGCAGGTGAGCTGGAGTCTGAGGTGACACAGTCCAGGAGACGGAGCTCGTTGCCTTTAATCTGGAATTCTTTGGTCGTGATTGGAGCCTCTCCTTCTCCATAGAGTGCCCCCTGGAAGGCTGAAGGAGCCCCACAGCCAAGCTGCCTACAGACCACCTCTGCATCCTGCTTGTCAAAGTCAGCTTCACATAGTGACCTCCACCCCTGATCAGACTCCATCTCCACTCTGCCTGAACACAGACCAGATCCATTCACAAGCCTCACAGACTCTACACACACACACACACACACACACACACACACACACACACACACACACACACACACACACACACACACACACACACACACACACACACACACACACACACACACACACACACACACACACACACACACACACACACACACACACACACACACACACACACACACACACACACACAGACACACACACACACACACATGCACACACACACAGAGTCAGAGTCAGAAAAAAAAAAATCAGAATTAAAGACAGCCTAGACACAGCGGATCAATTTAGCCGCTTTACATATTGAGCGTCATTATGTCAAATGTCCTATGTCACTGGTAATACCGGTGTTGTCATGAGTTTATTAGTCATGGGAAATTTCACATCACCGCGGCAACCTTAGTACGGTCTCATTCTGACAAATCCACACGCAGGCAAATATTTTTTAGCAATTCACATGAGCCATCTGGTGTCATACAGCTGTCTTAACGGATTTATTGATTTTAAATGCTTAAGAATGTTTTCTAATTACTCTGTTGCACTTGACTATGTTAATGTGCTACTACTGAAATGCATGGCAATGTAATTAGCCAGAAGGTATTATGATTAGAACTATTTCAAAAAAAATTCTTTAAATATACTACCTGTAAGACTGACATCAAAACTACCTGTAGAACTGCTGTCAAAACTACCTGTAGGACTGCTGTCAAAACTACCTGTAGGACTGACATCAAAACTACCTGTAGGACTGCTGACAATTCATACGTTTAGTTAAAAATAAATATATATAGAGAGAGCACAATTACAGTTGACAAGTATAGTATGAGGAGGTAGAAATGTATATTCTTTTTTTTTATCCACCTTTTCTCCTCTTTTTCTATTTTACTCCCATCCCAATTCCATTGTGCCAATTCTCCCCCCCCCTGTCTTGAACGTTGCTCGCATATGCCCCCCACCGGCTGGTTGTAGGGAGGATAGAAGCATTGCATCATGTGTCCCCTCCGCCTGAATTCTTTCCCCAATACATTTCCAGTTCCGCGTTCGCCTTCTGCGCTCTGATTGGCCACTGACTGGTCGCGCCAATCGTGTGACGGCAAGTTCTTTCACCGGTTAAGCTTAGGCACTCTTTTGAAGTTGGTTAAGGTTAGAGTTTGTCTTAGAGCAGGGCGATAGAACACCAGCCCTGATTCCAAACTCTAACCTTAACCAACTTCGAAAGAGTCGCCTAAGCTTAACCAGTGATAAACTAGGCGTTAGGTAGTTTGCAGGCTGTTAGACCCGGAAATGGGCAAAGACACAGCTCGTCACACGATTGGGCGCACATGTCACATGACCAGACACGTCTGTGGCCAATCAGATCACACCAGAAACGTCCGTGGCCAATCAGATCGCAGAACACGAACACAGAACTGGAAATGTATTGGGGAAAGAATAGACACGTCCCCTCCGGTACACGAGGAGGCAGCCTGTCACATCTTTTCACCTGCCAGCGCGGACTCTCATTGGCAAGATGTAACGTGTGGGAGGCTCACACTACCCCCGCCATTTCCTGTCTCTGCTGTGCAGGCGCCCCAACCGACCTGTAGGAGTCGCTGTCCACAACATCCAGATTACCACCGATCGACTTCCACCCGCTAATTCTGCCAATTGAATTAGTATGACGGCTGGCCCAAGCCGGAGGCAACGCAGACAGCCGGAGTCGAACCCGGTGTCTCTTGCGTTGGTGACGAGCGCAATGTCCGCTGCGCCACCCAGCCGCCTGTAGAAATGTATATTCATAATTAATTATGTGCCAATATTAAATCGATTTGCTTTGAAGGCACAATTGCATTTCCAATTAATATTAGGTTAGAAAAAACATTTGCTGATTTAATGTGACTTCCTTGAATGTGTCTCTGCATTGGCAGTGATGATGACAATCATAGTGAAGTATTTCATCCATTTGAAGCTATATGGTTTGAAGTGTTCTGACAACTATATCATTTATTGTGCATCTTGAATGAAAATCACCTGTTGATGATTCAGTTGTGTAACTATGATAAAGAAAAATATATTTTATGTCAAATATTGTATGCTCACACAAAGGTAATGTATGAGACTTTACACTGCACCAGAAATAAATGGTATAGGTTCCCCTGAATCATCAAAGGTATAAAACTTGAAATTGTATCTGAATCTGGAGATTCTCTTCCTTCCGTCAAAATTGAAAGTGTATCTCTTCATCGCATACAGGCTGGCTGGCAGTGTGCGGAAGTAAGAATATATATAGAATATTGAAATGAGTTTTCTCTAAGAAATGCATCTGCATTCAAACACAATTATGCAATTATTGTGAAATGATTGAAAATAATAATTATTTAATGCCTTCTGTGGAATTTGTATTTCTTATTTGTTACACATCTGTTTTAATTATTAATTATATACATTTGAAAGAATGCAGGTCAACATGCAATGTATCCCATTGATTGGTATACAATGGGACATACCTTTGTTTGATTGATTGAAAACTTTATTAACAGATTGCAGAATGGGTACAGTACAGTACAGCTCAATTACATAAGGGGATGCAGACCAGAGAAAGAATTTTGTCTTGTTTACATCAGGATCCCCCATTTTCAATTCATCATAACATATATGACACACACGAAACCGATACAGTACTGCTACATCTATACATTTATGACATACCAGATTTGCAAATACAGTACTGTTTGTGATACAAAAAGAGTCCAGAAAAGAGAGTACATTTGACGTAGAAACTGTTGGGAGGAGGTTGGGTAGAAGGGGTGGGTGGGTGATAGACTTACACTGTACAAGCAAAACTTGTAGTCATTTAGTCATTTACTGTACATTGGAGGGGGTTGATATAGCTATAAACCTGCATTCCTTCGAATATATCATTAATCAATTAAACTTATATTGAAATACACTATATAGCCTATACACCAACACTGAAATGACAGTGGATAAATAAATAAGAACTAAAGCTAATCGGTGGAAATAGACTGCATTAATATTCCATAACAAGTCTTGTGTGCGCCTACGAATGTACAGTAGCCTATAGGCTTAATTATGGAATAATAAGCCATACTGCATTCATTCATTACGCCCGCCGTAGGCTATATATATTATATTTCATTCATTCATTCATATACAGTACTGCACGCGCGCGTGTGTGTGTGTGCGCGCGCTGCGGCAGGTGTACTGCAAGCTGTATATGATGCCAATACATTCATCTAATCTAGTTTTGATGGCCCGCAAGCGTGATTACGAAACCTAGCCGCATTTCTCGGAGACGCTCTCTGATTGGCACTGACTGACGCTAGGTTTCGTAATCACGCGGCTCGCAAGACTCGCAAAGCACTTCCGCCATTTCATTTGCACACAGCTGCGTCACTAGTTGCCTTATAAGGATCTCTGGAGGCGTTGTTTTGTATGCAAATTACCTGAACGGGAATGCGCTTTCGAGTTTAAGACAGAATGCTATTCTCCAAGCAGATATCAGATCATATAATTTGTGCGACCTTTTCAGCCACTTAAGACATATTACCAGCACGTTCAGGACTCAGAGTGAACTTGTCATTGATTATGTCTCAGTGGTTCCAGGATAAGTCTTCCAGAATATATCTTTGAAAAATTTTCGGGAATGAGACCCAGTGTCTCTCCTGGTCTTCTTCCTCAGTGCAGCATATCTAGATTTTATAAGCTTCCATAAATGACCATTAAACCAGGGTAAATTATTTATCTTTTTCTTTTTGGTCTTTAACCTTACAGTAAAGAAGCACCCCCCCCCCCCTTCCGTCTGGTCTATCTCGTCTAAAACACTGATAACCTGGCACTATGTCTGCGGGAGCTGTTTTCTTCAACCAAGTCTTAGTTTTTGTGCAAAATACTTTGCGAAATAGATGTTTATAAAGCTTTTCTGAAAGCCTGTTCTGTCTGATTAGGGGCTCTGCTTGGCATCACTCTGCACTCTCGCGTACGTGCACGCGCACTGAATAAATTCCACAAATGTACCTTTAATACCAGTATTAGTCTGACCACACCCCTCATCAGCTTACCTTCATAAGCAGGTGTGTGGTCACCTGCTCTCCTCCTTCTCGCTTTCACCACAAGGAAGTGCCTGGTAGTACCCCACTTGACGTGTTGTTAGTTGAAAAGAGTTGTGACGAGTTTACATTGTGCTTAATTTTTTCTTTTCTCACATCTGTTGTAAAGAAAAAGTTTGGGTCATAATGTATTCCGCGGAGAGTAGACCCGCTAGACCTACTCTTCACCAGCGGTTCTCCATTCCCGCCTCCGTCGTGCGCCTTGGTGCTGGGCTGTTGCCACTTTCGTGGTTGCCGACCCAGCCCAGGAGGCAGCCGATGGATAGTTTGCCTCTCCGAAGAGCCGAGGAGTCGGTGCCGTCGCTCCGGCGATGGCCTGATCTCGACTCTGGTTCCTCTGGTTCCGGGGAATCGCCCGTTGGTGAACGGGGGGTTGTCTTGGAGCCAGAGGATTTGCGACGCAAACTTTTCGCGTCTGCCCGTTCACGTCGCAAGATGGTAGTGTGCAGACGCGAACGGCCTGGGTTTGGGGAACTGCTGGAGACCAGCGAAGATGCGTCCGGCTCTGGATTTCCAATGGAAACTGAGGACTTCATGGAAGAGGCGGACGGGTTTTTGTATGATGGCCCCGTGGAGGAGAGTATCCCTCCTCAGGAGACCCCGGAGGGGGGGGTAAATGGCTCCATGGGGCTCCCTGTTCGAGGATGTCGAGGAACCACCTTGGCCTCATCAGCAGGATGCCCTACTGTCGGCCACATCAGACTGTGGCTCTTTAACCAGTCGCAGCCTGCTGCATGTGAGGGATGCGGGTCGGTGGAGGAAGGTCCGCAGGGGGAACTGCGGGCTTTGTTTCCCGAGCTCATGGCGGTAGCCGCCGCCGCAAACGGCGTGCCGCTGCCATTGCCTGCACCTGTCCCTGATGATCTCATAGGTCATCCCTGGCAGCGTCCCCCAGTGAGAGGGGTGGACGTTGTCTACCCATTTTTCCCCTCAATGGGGGCCTATGTTCGTCGGGGTCAGGCGGTGTCCAACATCATGGGACTAACCGCCTACGTACCAGTTATGCGGGTGTCGGGGTTAGTCAAAGGTATGGGGGAGGGCGTGCCTCGGCTTGACAGTCCGATGGCCGCTCTCCTCTGTCCGGATATGGTGTGGGAACCCCTATGCAAGCCGGTCCTCCAGGGGAAATCGGCTTATTGGGGTGACCAGTCATTCATCGCTGGTACGCAATCGCTGGCTGCGGCGTCTAACATCGCCCACCTGGCTAGATTTGTATCAGGGATCATGACGGGCGGCACGGATCTGAACGAGGTGAAATGCGATCAGATCACCCAGGCTGCGGGAGCTGTCCTGCACCTTTCCCAGGTGCTGGCCATAGCCATGGGGAAAGTGCGCGCCCTGGCCACCCTGGGCCAGCGTCATCTTTGGCTGGAGCAGGCCCGTGTGCCAGAGAAGAAGAGAGCTCCTCTTCTGACGGCCGCCCTCTCCGACGCTGGCCTGTTCGGGAAGGCCCTGCGGTTGATGACCTCAACATGCAGAGAGATGGCAGAGGAGAGGTCCATTCTCCAACCCCATTTTCCGCCTCCCGTCCTTGCCGGTGGAGTCAGAAGGCTTCCGCGACGTCGAGCTGTCTCCGTCGCCGCTACCACTGCCTCCGCCGCCGCTGCTGGCCCTTCCAAGAGGGCCAGGGGACGAAACGGCGCTTCTACCACCGCCGGCCCATCCACGACCGGAGGAGACGGTAGGGAACGTCGTGTCCAGCAGACAGTAACCTACCGTCCCTCCGGGGCTCCTCGGGGTGGCAAGACTCGAGCGGCGCGAGGTGGCAGACGCCGCTGAGTGACTTTTCCCCTCTGTATCCCCCCTCTTTTACACCCTCCCCGGCCCCTCTATGATTTTGTGCCTTAGAACACGTTATAAATAAAAAAGTTCCCCGATATAAGGGGGACTGTGTTTTGGCCGAACAAACTGTGTGTTTCTTCAACAATTCATATGGTGGGGTTGTGTATATATGAATCTGCCCTTTTACGTTGTGAGATGAGTCGTGTTGTGTTACGAGGTTAAGCAAGGTCTGCGACATACACTCAGTAATAGGTTCTATTAGCTTGATGCTCCACATGCAGTTAGAAACTGGTGTTATTCCTTTGCTTGAACTAAGTATGTGTCTCACAATGCTGTGTTGTTTAGTTGCAGTAATACTCGTACACGCACATTCCACGGCCTAGCCGTTTACTCTCGGTCAGCGTTTTTTGCTATGTACGACATAGTCAACGGGTGTAGGATTCACACACAGGCGACTTGTGTTTTGTTGTAAAATCCTGTTCACATTTTTGTGGGTAGCGGGCATTGTATTAGCTTATGCTATGCATTGCGTTCTACCGGAGGTTTTCAAAATGGCTACGGTTGTTTTCTGTGTGTAGGGTATGAAGTGTGTTTTCGTGAGGGGGTGTCGAATAAACCCCTCCTTTTCCCACTTGATTGGTTTAGGGGATTTTTGATCTCTTCTGCTGAGCCAGTCAGGGCCAAGCCGGTGGGACGTCTTGGCAGGGGGGGGGGGGGGAGGGTTATTCTGCCGACTCCTATTACAAGACAGGAGCCGGCGGGTTTCCCCGCCCGTTGTAGCGGTGTTGCTATGGCGACGCCTTCCATGAGTTGAGGTGTCTTAAAGGTGTCGAGTTAGGGCGTAGGGCTCACAGTTCTGCTGCGCCCGATTTATGTGTGAACTTGAGTCGGTTGGTCACGTGACTCACAGTTGGCATATCTTTTTCATGACTATAAACTCATGTGGGAAGGTGTTTCTGGGAGGGTCTGGTCTTACACTCTGGTTAAGAGGAGTGACTGGATTAAAATCGTGTGAAAACGTATTTTTTACTCCCAGCTGTGCAGTTGGTTCATACGGGTGATGCTTTTTCTTTATTATTATAAAGAGTTGGATGTGTCTATGTGGATTGGAAATGAGGGTCCCTGATGGTAACAAGACTAATGTCTTTCTCAGGTCTGCCTCCCCTTAACCAATTGTGTGTATTGCGCCGTACTGGGTTGTACCCTTTCTGCAATCTGTTGGGTAAAGTTTTCATTCATTCATTCATGGAGTTGATTGCATCTCGCCCCTCTTGTCGTTCCCCTGGGCGTCTTGGGGATTCAATAAGATGGTCTAGACAGCCTATTGTTGATGTGGGTATGTCAAAACGCACACATAGTGCTAGCTCAGGATGTTCTGTTGGACATTGGCTGACTGGCGCGCCTTGATTGCTTGGGGTTAAAACAGCGTTTTTATGAAGCAATTGGGATGGGGGTTTTTTCCTCTTCCGACACCCTGTGTGGTTGTCGATGGGTTCCCGTTCATATCAGGGGATGGTAACGGAATGGATCTGGACATATGGGGAAGGGTCTCACGCCCTGGGGGTGGGCCGCCGGGCGCGGTTCGTACCGAAACGTCTGGGTGGCGCCTTCTTTTTATGTTTTAGGATCAACACGCATATCTGCCCCTTCTCCTGGGGTTGGCAGGTCGGCGTGGTTAGGGCACGGGACTGGTTCTGGTCGCGCTGGTCCAGATCAGTTACACCCGTTGTCCGCCGGGGATGCAGATCTGCTGTTCTGGTACCCTGAGGGACTTGGGCTTTTTTCAGGGGGAAAAAATGCTAGGTCGGTCCGGGTGTCACAGGGTTGAGCGTTATGGAACCCTTGTTGGGTACATTGTATTCTACACTGTCGTAATGGCTTACGGCCGTGCCAACCTGTACGCGCCCGATCTCGTCGGATCTCGGCCGTCATGCAGGTTGGTCTTGGTTGGTACTTGGTTGGGTGACCTCCTGGGAATACCGAGTGCGGGGTGCTGGGGCTGGTCTTCCATTTTTTACACTATTCTCTTACGCATGGTGAAGAGGGGCCTGTTGGGGTGGTTTTGGCCTCCTCGGGGGACCCTGTGCTCCCCGTATCACCGGGCCCGGTCCGGGGTAATGTTTCGTTGACCGTAGGCCCGGGATGACCCTGTTGGAAACCGGAATGCGGGCTGCGGCAGTGCCGCAGGTGTGTTTTGGGGTTTCTTTCCTGAGGGGTTATGGGACCAACCATTGCGTAGGGTAACGCCTGGGTGGTTGGTTCTCTGGTGTGTTGAGGGTGCCCCTGCACGTTCATGACGTCTGCCGATCGTGTCAGCCTTCTCTGTGGAGGCTTGGTTATGCGACAACGCCAGCATACGCCCCTTCCGCCGGGGCGGCTGTGTTCAGCTGTCCTTTCTGGCGCCTGTCTCGTCCGCAGTCTCCAGGCTAGGGTTAACAGCCTGTTGCCTGGTCTTTTTTCCCGGTGCACTGCCTGCTTCCGTTGGTTAACTCTTGTGTGTTACGGCCATGCTGTCTGCCTGTTAAAGGGCCAGTGTGCCAGGTGGTGTACTGTTGGGGAGGACAGGGCCCGCTCGGCTGAGGGGCCTTTGTCCGAATACGCTGGCGATGTGGGGGGCGGGGTCACTAAGTGCCCACCTGGTGGGGTCTTGATGCTGGCATCATGGACTTCTCCGGGCCCCCATTCCAGGGAGTCCGGTCCTTTTGGTGGGTCTGGGTCTTCCTTCGCGCTCCGCTGCTACGGCCTTGCCACGGGGTTGGGTTTGCCCTTGATCCCGTGATTCTGGGGGCAGTAACGAGGTTGTTTCCCTCCGTTCGTTCCCGGGTGGCATGCGGGTTGTGCGTGGGTGTAGTCGTGGGGTCAAGCCACGGTCTGCTCACCCTGTGCGTTGAGTTGCTTGAGTGCCTCTTCGCGCGGTCGGGTCCGTCGCCCTCTCGGTAAACCTCTAATAGGGAGGGTGCCCTCCATTAGGGGGGGTCGGGGGGGCTCGGCCCTCCCTGTTCTGTTGGTTGTGGGGGGCCTTCAGCGGGGTGTATTTGTCGGCCAGTGGCTCCGCTTGGCCTCCCTTTGTGCAGAGTGATGCCAAGCAGAGCCCCTAATGAGACAGAACGTTAGGTTATGACTATAACCAAGTTCTGTTAATTAGGGGTGACGCTTGGCATCCGACGGCCGCTGCAGCCCTTGACCTCACCTTGTGGTGAAAGCTTGGGAAGGAGGAGAGCAGGTGACCACACACCTGCTTATGAAGGTAAGCTGATGAGGGGTGTGGTCAGACTAATACTGGTATTAAAGGTACATTTGTGGAATTTATTCAGTGCGCGTGCACGTACGCGAGAGAGTGCAGAGTGATGCCAAGCGTCAACCCTAATTAACAGAACTTGGTTATAGTCATAACCTAACGTTAATGTGAAACTTTCACATGAGCTTGAAAGACAACATAAATAAGAATTTCACCCACCTTCTAAAGTGCAAGGTGATGCAGAGCTGACCACCTGGCTGAAAGGTCACACTGAAGCTGATGGGCAACGCTATCCTCAAAGACATTGGGTCTCATTCTTGAACGAATTTACGACCAAAAATGTCCTCTTAGGCAGATTTCTGCCCATTTAAGACATATTAGGGCTGGGAGCGCGAGTCCCCAAATTTTCCTGAGATCAGGTTTGAGCGTGGCTGAGAGCAGATTTAAGAGTGCTGAGGAGCACTCTTATGATTGATTGACTAATTGAACATTTTAACTTGACAGACTGTGTTCTCATAGTGATTCCTTCATGTTAACGCTACAGGCCTCCTTGGAATTAATTACTTAATCATAATTAAAATAAATATGACAATATTTGTACGATAAGAAATTACACATTTGATGTCGGAAAAATAAATAATATGGATTCATCTGATCACAGGGCAGCTGCTTAACCATATCTGAACCAGCTATTTTGGACAAATGTATAATTACTTTAATTACTCAGATATTCAAACACAATTATGCAATTATTGTGAAATGATTGAAAATAATAATTATTTAATGCCTTCTGTGGAATTTGTATTTCTTATTTGTTACACATCTGTTTTAATGATTAATTATATACATTTGAAAGAATGCAGGTCAACATGCAATGTATCCCATTGATTGGTATACAATGGGACAGACCTTTGTTAGATTGATTGATTTAAAACGTTATTAACAGATTGCAGAATGGGTACAGTACAGTACAGCTCAATTACATACAATTGTTAAGGGGATGCAGACCAGAGAAAGACTTTCGTCTTGTTTACATCAGGGTCCCCCATTTTCAATCCATCATAACATATATGACACGACATACAGATAGACAGTACTGCTACATCTATACATTTATGACAAACCAGATTTGCAAATACAGTACTGTTTGTGATACAAAAAGAGTCCAGAAAAGAGAGTACATTTGACGTAGAAACTGTTGGAGGAGGTTGGGTAGGAGGGTGGGTGGGGGACACTGTACAAAAAAAACTGTACATTGGAATATTGACAAAACCATACTTGGTCATTTACTGTACATTGGAGGGGGTTGATATAGCTATAAACCTGCATTCCTTCTAATATATCATTAATCAATTAAACTTATATTGAAATACACTATATAGCCTATACACCAACACTGAAATGACAGTGGATAAATAAATAAATAAGAACTAAAGCTAATCGGTGGAAATAGACTGCATTAATATTCCATAACAAGTCTTGTGTGCGCCTACGTGTCTAATGAATGAACAGTATAGGCTTAATATATTCCAGTTACCTGTTTCATTAGGATCCAGCACTATACACATGCTCTGCCCCACACACAGTACAAGCACAGTCCGCATGTATACAGACTGTACCTATACTGTACGTAGGGCAGAGCACACATACAGCATCTACCAAATCCTAATGAAACAAGTCATTAATGGAATAACAAGCCGTACTGCATTCATTCATTACGCCGTAGGCTATATATATTATATTTCATTCATTCATTAATATACAGTACTGCGCGCGCGCGCGTGTGTGTGTGTGTGTGTGCGCACGCGTGCGCGCTGCGGCAGTTGTACCACAAGCTGTATTTGATGCCAATACATTAATCTAATCTAGTTTTGATGGGTCGCAACTAGACTCGCAAACAGGGAGCGAAATTAACTTTTTGACTCACCGGCCAGTGGCTGGTAGATGAGAAAAATCTACCCGCCAAGCATATTTCTTACCAGTCAATTTTTTTTTACATTTTTTTTAATAAAATATATATATTATATAATCATACTTGTAGTTGTATTATGGTATACTCGATTAGCCTCCAGCTCCAGCAAGGATTCTCCGGCGCTGCAGCTAGGCCCTATACTGTAGCCTCCAGCTCCAGCAAGGATTCTCCGGCGCTGCAGCTGGACCCTACTGGAGCTAACGTGTACTAGATAGCTACCTATCCAACGGAGGTATTATGCACTACTAGACTTGCTGGAGAATTTGTTGATATCGGGAGCTATCAGTAGCTAGCCGGCTAGATAACGGACAATGCCTCATTATTAAACTAAAAGTGAATAGTTGACTGGGTCATTTTGTAACGGTAGCTAACGTTAGAGCAGTCAGCAGACTGCCCGGCCCGACTCTAGCCTCTCTGTTTACATGGGGTTGGGAGGGGCTGGAGGAGGGAGGAGCAGCGCGTTGCATGTCTGTGTGCTTGAGACAGCGAGTGAGAACTCCGCTAAGAATTGGATCATGTTATTCGATCGGTTTTCACATGACTATTTCCTTGCTCGCCACATGGCGGACAGACCTCTCAGTCCCACCCGTCAAACGTAAAATCTGCCCGCAAATGGCGCTTGGCGGGCTTTAATTTCGCTCCCTGCTCGCAAAGCACTTCCGCCATTCCATTTTCACACAGCTGCGTCACTAGTTGCCTTATAAGGAGCTCTGGAAGCGTTGTTTTGTATGCAAATGACCTGAACGGGAACGCGCTTTTGAGTTTAAGACAGAATCACATTCGCCAAGCAGGTACCAGATCTTGTCACAGGTGCGACCGTTTCAGCCACTTAATACATATTCCCAGCACGTTCAGGACTCAGTGTGAACTTGTCATTGATTCTGTCTCAGTGGTTCCAAGATAAGTCTTCCAAAAAAGACTTACGACAAAAAGGGCTTTCTCTTAGGGCCATTTCAGACTTTCTCTGGCCAATTTTGGGATTCACCAACCGTCCCAACAAAACATATATAATTAATATTATATTATAATTAGTGCTGTCAGGCGATTAACATTTTTTATCTAATTAATTACAGAATTTGTAATTAATTAATCTAATTAATCCCATTTTAATCGCATAACTATTTTATGCCTGATATTCTATATTCTATAATCATATTTCAAATTGCATGTGTCCGGATGGCAGAATTCAGTACTGTATCTACAAAACCTTCTGTTTAATCATCATCCGTTTATTAATTTGCTTAGATTTTTTAGGTCTGGTAAATTTTAGCATGGTGTTATTCACAGTCAAAGAGAAAAACAAATGTAATTGATATTCTCATTTGGTTCATTACAATTTACTCAAGCCTAGTAACACAGTATTTCTGACACTGGGAATACATTCTCTGAGTTCCATAGATGTCCCTAGAATCAGATACTAAGAACATGCAAATGGACCATATTAAAAAAAGTCTGTAAATGTGTATTCTACGTTCTTATGGAATGAATACGATTTTTTTTTATTATTAAAAAAAATATATATATGTATTTAATTTTGAGTTAATTTTCATAACGCGATAATTTGCTGTGTAATTAATTAATCTAATTAACACAATAAACTGACAGCCCTAATTATAATATATTGTCTATATTCATGTCTTGCCCGAAAAGGTCTCAAATGGCCCTAAGAGAAGCCCTTTTTGTCACAAGTCTGTTGGAGAATGAGACCCAAATGTGTCTGAAGTAACATCATTGCCAGTGGTCCAGTTCACACGTATCATTAGTGTTGGCCAGTAGCACGTTACTTAGTAATTGTATTACTTTTCCAGTAACTTTGTAAGACTTTACAATTTCCAAAATAGAAATGATATTATAGTTAGTTACTAATGCAAGTAATGCTGTGTTACTGTGTTACAACGTAACACACTACTTACTATTAAAGTATATTTAGTTTTTAGACGGAGGGAATGTGAGCCTGTAAAGATCAGCAGCTGAATGTGATGTTATTGTTTAGAGTTACCTGAGCAGATCACCTCCAGGGTGAAACGGGAAGAAGAAGACACCACTGGTCCTATACACTCCCTCAGTGCAGACTCAGAGCCAGAACAGTGAGAACTAAACCCCCATGTAAGTGGAAATGGTCGGGGAGCAGAATTATAACGGCTGTCTGTTGAAAGAGGAGAGCCACAGTCCAGCTGTCTGCACACTACAACTGCTGCCTTGATGCTCCAGTCATGGAATGACCTGAGGTGTCCTGGTCTCCAGACTCCCTGGTGGTTGAGCTCCAGTCTCCCAGCACAGCCGATGGCTCCTCCTACCAACCTCACATCATCACGTTCTGCACAGAAACAAGAGACAAACGACTACATTTAGAGTGTTGCTCCTAAATACTAATAAAACTGAGATGATAATTGTTGGCCTCCTAGACTGAGGTGTATGTTTAAGGACACCTCCCTGAAATGTGAGAATTGTCTTATTTCACAGAAGCTCCACCATTAAAAACCTCTGCATGCTTTTTCATCCTTCTCTCTCATTTGATTGACACGTCAAAGATATGACCAGAATTATTGGGATTTTAAAACAATAAATCCATAACAATTTATGTAAAAATGATGACATATGTTAACTTTATCTCAAATTTCAAGCAATTTAAACGGCATATACTAAATTATGAATAAAAGTGATATTTGTTTTTTTGTGATCAAATGTGATGTCTGTAAAAAGAAAATCCATGATAATCGAGACATTAATTTAATAAATCACGTTTATCTTGAAAAATATGAATGAAACAAGGTGGAAGCAGACAGTGAAGGAACACAGTGAACCTTTTTGTTACATTTCTACCATGTTTACTTGTTTTCATCAACAATTTCCACAGTCTGGGGTCCAGTTACACCACGTATGTAAGATAGATGTGTAGGGGTGCAGTGTGTTCTTTTACATGTTCTTCACAGAAAATGAGACAAGGCCAATGACCAATAATAATAATAATAATAATAATAATAATAATAATAATAATAATAATAATAATAATAATAATAATAATAATACACTTTATTTGTATAACACCTTTCATAGAATTGCAGCTCAAAGTGCTTTACAACAGAAAAAGATAGGCATAAAATGAGCACATAGTTTGATACCTGACAGTTTAGAACCTGTGATAAAAGTAATAAAAGAGTAAAATAGAATGGACAGAGTAAAATAGTGTAGTACAATCAGCAGTGGAGTGTATTAAAAGGCTATGGTGAAGAGATACGTTTTTAGCTTATTTTTGAAGATATTTAGAGATCTAGCTTCCCTAATGTCCATAACTTTGGTGCATAGTTTGCGAAGGCTGCGTCCACGATTTTCTTTAGGCTGTGTTTTGGAACCTTCAAATAGACCAGTAGTAGATGATAGTAATATTCTAGAAGGCACATAGTTGACTAGATATCACTCATTGTATCATTTATCTTAGTAAACATCCCTCAAACCAGAACACCACACAAGAATTAACTGTCTGTTGAAGTCAGAGGTTGGCATGGTCATGCTGGACCTACAAAAGGCCTTTGACACGGTCAATCACTCCATTCTGATTGACAAGCTAAAAGCAATTGGTTTTGATAGTCTATCAGTGAGCTGGATGCAATCCTACCTTGAGGGGAGGGAACAGATGGTGGAGGTAAACGGTACCCTATCCCCCCCCCTCACAGTGAGCTGTGGTGTTCCACAAGGAAGCATACTAGGACCGCTACTGTTCCTAATTTATGCAAATGACATGTCGTCAGCTTGTGACTGCAACTTGTTCCTGTTTGCGGACGACTCAGCCCTGCTGGTCTCTGACAAGAACAAGTTACAGGTTGAAAAAACCCTCAGCTCGGAACTAGGCAGAATCTGCATATGGCTCGCTGATAACAAACTATCATTACACATGGGCAAAACAGAGTCCATTCTCTTCGGTTCAAATAACAAACTCAGCAAGACCGACGGCTTCTCAGTTACAGTGGGTGACAATATTGTCACAAGGAAAGATGAAATTACCTACCTGGGTTCCATCCTAGAGGCTAATCTCTCCTGTGACAAAATGGCATCCAATGTAATAAAAAAAGTCAACCAACGAACTCGATTCTTGTACCGGATCTCCTCTCTGGTAAACAAGAACACCCTGAAGACTCTGGCAGGAGCACTTGACGTGTATTTCTAAATGACTCTATCTTCTCAAGTCTTTAGGATCGTATAGTGGATCTCTTTATAGTATCTTTGCAGTTGTACTCACACGTTTTAGTTCAATTGTCTTATAAAATGAGATGGAGTCGGAGCCAGGCGCTAAGGTACAATGACAGTCGGCTGTCGTTTATTGGAAGATCCAAAAACAGCTTAAAGTTCTCGTTAACTTTTCTATTCTATAACAGCATCTGCAGCACGTCTCGATTGGATAGGTTTTCAGCGTAGGTTTTGGGGGTCGTCTCAAGATGATGCTCTCCGTGCGTCGACGTCGTCTGCTGCTGGTCTCCGTGGGTGTGTTTCATGTCTCGAACCTGTGGTAGATATAGGGACTCGACAACCCATCCCCCATTGATCGAGCCTCTGAGATGTGCTGCCACATGCCAAGGACTCCAATGTGATTGGCTTACCACTCTAGGAGACTGTCTTTACTCTCCAAATAAGGAGGTGAAGTAACTTATTTCGGGCCGTTTTTCAAGGACTACATAGTTATTGTTTGAATACTTTTGTTTAACAGATTGCAGAATGGTTATAGCACAGTATAATACACACACAACTCTTACCAACGGGATCTAAATTAGCAATCACCTTTTTGGATACGTTTACATTAGGGTCCCCACTTTTCAATTCATAGTATTAGCATTTTCTTTCTAAATGAACAATAAAATATTCACTCTACTTTACTACAGGCTTTTTACTATTACCTTCCAGAGACTGTGTTAGACTAGATAATATCCTATAACATGATATAGTATAATTCAGAATTAGACAATTGAGGTCACAGTGTTCAGTGGAGACATGTTGTACAATGTTTGTTGCATACACTCCATAGTTAATTAAAGTATCAGGAGAAAAGGTAATAGTTGTTTTAATCTTACTTTGTCTTAGTTTAAGTTCTAAACCCTAGTTTGTTTAACTTGGTCTCCCGCTGGTAATGGTCTTAACTATTAGTCCTAAATTAACTAGAATCTTATTTCTTATTTCTTATTTCTTTTTCTTATATGTTTCTCCTATTTTATTAATGTTCTTTAGTGGGTATTTCAGCATTTGATCCAATTTCCCTCTCTTAGTCTCCACCTGGAGAGAAACCTATGTGTTGCTTTTCTTTTAGCAGTGAGTCTGGTTATTCCACTTCTCAGTGGTCAATCCGTCTATTTCTTAGTATCATAGTGCTTGCTTTTTTCTTAATTTGTCTCCTATAGTTATCTGTTGCTTAATAACTTGCTTATTTTAGAGTCTTAACTTTCTGCATTTGTAAGTCATTAAACTGTGTTTTGACCAGCTGCACGCTATTCCCTGCTATCTCTTCCTCAATCTATAGCACCAACTGTCTTACTGTCCTTAAGCTGTCACAGAGGGGGGAAGGTTACACTTTTTAATTCTAGAATAGGCTTTTTATGGCTACCGACCTCGCCAGGGGGGGTGTGGGGACACAGTCATCTTAACCATTAACCAAAAGTACATTCCTTGCTGTTCTGTCCTGTCCCTGGTATGGATATCTAAAGTGTCATTTCTTCCTTAAGCTGTGACCATGTCTCCTTAAAAACCCTAACCTTACTTGTACCATACATTTTTGATTCAATTAATTTACGACAATCCCTTCTCTGAGGGGTCTACCCTCATTATGTAACCAGTAAATTTCCAAAATCAAAAATGTTATAATTACCATAAAATATAAACAATTTTTAAAAATTTCCAAAAACTTAAAAAATCCAAAATTTCACTTACCTCTTCTTCTTGCACAGTTATACACATTTATCAGTTATTATTATGACATCCAGTCTAGGTCCGTCTCTCTATGCAAAGAGATGATCGTACCATTCTCAGTTTCTTTTTTGTTTTCGTCTATATTTTATCCATGTCCTTACTTACCACCTGTGTCTATTTGTGTAATGGACTCTGCAAGAAAAGATTCTACCTCACACAAATAGAAGACTAACATTTCTAATAAAAACCCGAAGGAGACTTAAACCATAAACATATAAAAACTAAATTTCTCCTTCGCCAAAGACCTTCTGAGGTCTATTTCCTCTTAGCTGCAATTCTACCAGTTATCCTCACTGAAACCTCTGAGGTCTATTGATAACCCTTTTTGGCCGTGTCTCTTTCGTTGCAGTTGCGCTAATCGCTCTCTCCTCCAGCGTCCTTGGTTCCGCTGTTGGTACTCCGCCAAAATCCACAGAGGAAAAATCATCATTTTCCAATTCCAATTCATGATCTCCTCTGTCTGGCTCCTGCAAAAATCCTTCATTTCCCCTAGAGGGACCATCATGTTTGCCTCTGTCTGGTTCCCCATAATCGTCTTCATTCTCCCCTTCGTCGTGCCTTTCCTCCTGTTCTTGATCAATGAACAGGGGTTCGGATTCCAATTCTTGCCCATCTTGCAGGGCTTTTACGCAATGCGAAAGGTGAAACCACATTGAAGATCCTTTTACCTGTAGCGCTCTTTCCGTAGCTCTTACGACCTCGAACGGTCCTTCCCGCCGCGCTCCATACCACTTGCGTCTGAACACTTTAACATAAACGTAGTCCCCTGGTACTATCTGGGGAACATTCCGCCTATCCTCCTCCTCCTCTGTCTCTCGTTTACTAGAGACATAATCATAGATTGCCCCGTGGAGCTTTGACATGTACTTCACGTACTCACGCATCTCGTGGTCTAGAATATCCAAACTCGGACCTTTTCCTGCTGCGCGCAATCCGGGCACAACCATACATCGGCCAAACAACATTTCGTGCGGAGTTAAACGCAGGCCCCGGATCTCGCTAGATCTACAAGCCATTAATGCTAACGGTAACGCGCTCAGCCAGCTTAGACCGGTGTGTTGACAGATCTTAACCAATTTGTTCTTAAGTACCCCGTTCATGCGTTCCACAGCCCCCTGGCTCTGAGGGTGGTAAACGGACCCGAAACGCTGTTTTATCCCCATCTGTTGGAGTACTAAACGTACAGTTTTGTCCACAAATTATTTTCCATTATCCGACGCGATTCTATCGGGAATTCCATAACGGCTTATTATATCACGGCATAAGAACTTAGCCACTGAGGCAGCATCCTTATGTTTAGTCGCACAAGCCTCCACCCACTTTGAAAATCGACACACCACGACAAGAATGTACCTTTTTTGGTTAATCGGTTTTATCATGTCTACATAGTCAATCACAAGTTCTCTCATTGGGCCATTTGGGGTGGGGATGTGTCCCGGAGACACAACGATCCCTCTGCGTGCATTGTTCTTCAAGCAAATTGCACATCTACTTATTACACAATCAATCTGCCGTAGCAGGTTTGGCGCCCAAAACCCATACTCCTCAATTTTCCTACTCACCTCTCTCCGGTGTGCATGACAGAACTCATGCGCAGTTTGGATCAGCAGTCCGACCAGGCCAGTTGGTGCAACCACAAGTCCTTCATGGTTCCGCCACAAACCTGTCCCATCCCTACTAGCCCCTCTTGCTGACCAGAGATTTCTCTCCACCTGACTCGCCTCTTCCTGAAAGGTCAAAACATCTTTGTAAGTAATCTTATCTTCCAACTCCACCTCATGTGTGATAACCAATACCTTACCTGCTCTGTCCGCACCTGTCACTTGCTTGGCAGCGACATCCGCCATGTTGTTACCTCTGGTCACTTTAGACTCATCAGACTGATGGGCAGCACATTTGATAATCGCAATTTGTTTGGGTTTCATTATTGCTTCCAACAAATCGGTTATCTGACTACAGTGTCTTATGGCGGTACCATCTGCTCTCTTAAAACCTCGCCCTTTCCACACCGCTCCGTAGAGAAAAGCTATATTTTGTGCGTAGCTGCTATCCGTAAAGATATTACAGCTCTTGCCTTCTGCCATTTTGCACGCTTCAGTCAGAGCGACTAGTTCCGCCAGCTGAGCTGAACAGGGTTGTGTCAAGGCTTCGGCCTTTTCTACGACGAACCCATCACCTTGTGATTTTACTACAGAGTAACCTGCTTTTAGGTCCTCTCCAACTCTGTAACATGAGCCATCTGTCCAAAGTTCCAAATCAGGACTGCTAAGCGGGAAAGCCTGCAAGTCAGCTCTAAGTCTGGAGTACCTCTCAGCTTGTTCCACACAGTCGTGAGGTTCTCCATCCTCAGGCTTAGGAAGGGTCTGCGCTGGGTTCACTGTGGAACACCTAGTCAAAGTAACATCTTCCTGTTCCAAAATCCTGTAATAGTTTTTCAGACGGGGTATCGTTAGTGCAGATTTACCAGATTCCAACAAATTTTGGATCGCATGTCCTACCATAATATTGACTGGATACCCCATCATGATACTTGCAGCTTTCTCGTACATCAGGAAGACTCCGGCGCAATCTCGGTAGCACGGAGGCATTCCCATTTCCACCTCTGAATAGGCGATGGAGTAGTATCCGATTGGTTGTGGATGGATCCCCACTCCGGTGTTTTGTGCCAGTACTGCGCATGCATACCTCTGATCTGAAGAGGAAGAGACATACAGTATGAACTGCTTGGTATAATCAGGCAAAGTCAAGGCCGGGGCAGCTAACATACGGGTCTTTATGGTCTCAAATGCCCTCAGGCCCTCCTCAGTCCAGGTTACTTTAGCACTCAACTTATCATTTCCGCAAACTTTTATCCTAGCTCTTAAAGGCCCTACTAGTTCTGTATAATTCTCCACCCAAGTGGAACTATACCCGACGATTCCCAAAAACATCATCATCTGTCTTACAGTCACTGGCTTTGGAGCTTTCTTAATAGCCACCAAATGTTCCTCTGTAATAGCTCGATGGCCTTTTGAAATCGTTTGACCTAGATATGCTACTTTAGGTTGACAGTACTGCAATTTTTTCAAAGACACCTTGTGTCCCTTCTCTGCTAGTAGTTGCAATAGTTCGATAGATTCCTTGTGACATGTTGTCTGATCGTCGGCACACAAGATAATATCGTCCATATACTGAATGACTCTGGATTTTAATCTCAGGTCCAACCCGTCCAGATCCTCTCTCAAGATCTTGTTAAAGATGTGTGGGGAATGCTTTAATCCCTGTGGGAGCCTAGTGTACTCATAATGCTCATTCTTATAGGTAAAACCAAAAAAATGCTGGCACTCTTTGCTCAAAGGTACGCTAAAATAGGCGCTACACAAATCTATAACCGTAAAATACTCAGCTTGCGGCGGGATGAATGTCAGTAGTGTGTGGGGATCTGGGACATCGGCGGGATAGTCAATTAAAACCTCATTGACGGCCCTCAAGTCGTGTACCAGACGGTACGAGGTGTCAGGTTTCTCCACTGGCAGCAACGGCGTGTTGCTCTTGGGGCTCTTTGTCTTTCGTAGTACTCCGGCTTCTAGAAGTCCTTTGATTTGTGGCTCAATTCCGGCCACCGCTTTTTCCTTCAGTGGGTACTGACTTTTCCAGGGCAGGGTTGCTCCTGGTCTAAGCTCCACCCTCACTGGTTGAGCAGATTTGATCAGTCCAATGTCGGTGCTATGTTTTGACCACAGCACCTCTGGTATGGCCCCCATCATCTCCTCCTGGAGGCTCAATTTCTGGGGGGTTTCTTCTACTGTCTCCTGTGACAGCTGCACCGTCTGGGGACGTCCCATCCCTGTGCCTTGAATCATTATCTTGACGAACCGTTTGTCCGGGCTTATCCATATGAGTCGGTTCTCCGTCGTCTGTTCGAACTTTATTCCTTCTGCCTCTTTCATCATCCTTCCGATGTGTTGTTGGTCGCACGAGTCGGTCACTTTTAGCGTCACGTGGGGAACGCTGTCTGTGATCTCGTGTTCCTTTTGTAGATAGTTGCTTCGTGCAAGCCGTATTGCTGCTCCTTGGGGACCCATCACTATGCTGGTGGCGTTGAGCTGCACCTCCTCTGGTTGATTTCTCATCCACTCCTCGGCTTGTCTTTCATCCGCATCTTTATAGTATTGTAGAGTGCAGTGGTATGGTGTCTCTGGGTTCCTCGCCGATGGCATATTGGCGGTGATGAAGGTCTCCCATTCCAACGCTGGTCCGAGCAACTCCTGGCTTAGGTTCCCCAACCAGTATACTTCCGGGGGTCGGGGGTCTGTTCTTTGCATCATTTCGTAGTATTGGTCTTCTGGGACGTCGATCACACAACCATCCGGCGTGCATAGAATGTTCATCCCCAACATACCAAGGCCGTCTCTGCCCAGTAAGCCAATGGGTGCGGTGTCGGAGACCAAGATGGAAACCGTCGCCTCTTTGCCTCTGTACTTCAGGGTGACAGGCTCTGTCACTGGAATCAGCTTCTTTATCCCTTCAAATCCAATGGTCCGTACATATCGACTGGACATGGGCAGGTGTGTCGCATCTTTAGGTTGGACCACAGTGTACGCCGCCCCGGTGTCTGCCATCATCCTGACAGATTTATTATTCACCGCTACGTGCACTATCGGTTCCTCCCTTAAGTGTGACAATGACAGCTGGCACCCCCCCATTGAACTCTCTGGGCCTCGTCAGAACTCCTGTTCCGGCCCTCTTGACGGATTCACTGGGCCCCTGTTCTGTTGCTGGTTCTGGTCTTGCATCTGGTCTTGGTTCTGGTATTGGTTGGGTCCGTACCACTGCTCCTGGGATCGGCCATAACCTCTTCGACCACCTCCTCTGTTATTTCCTCGACCCCTGCTGCTGGGTCCTTGGCTTCGCCATCCTTTTTCACAGTTCCAGGCGAAATGTCCGATTTCTCCACAATGCCAACACTCCGCTGACGCTGGCCATTCCAGGGGTCCACTTCTTTGCTGTCCATTTCCTCGTCGTGACTGCCCGTTTGATCCCCTCTGATTTGGTTGTTGAGTGGGTGCCGGTGCTTCCTGTTTGGTGGGCTGTGCTGTTTCCTGGTTGTTCAGTTGTCCACTATTCCCCGTCTCGGCTCTGGGTGGTGTGGCTTGTACCAGGGCTTGGAGGTACTCTACCATCTTGACTGCCTCGACCGGCTGTTGGTACATGAGCTTTCGCTGACTTGCCGTTTCTTTGTCTTTGGCCTGTTGTTCCTTCTTCCTGTGCAGCTCCACTTGATGGCTCACGTTCTCCAGGTATGCATTTAACGGAAGGCTTCCCAGGCACACCACTTCGTTCAGTTTCTGTCTCACCTCATTGGAGAGGCCCTTCTGTATTTTCTCTCTTAGCATCGCCTCTCCCATTGGATTTTGTGCAGGGTCTTGGCCGGTCATGTCTCTCCAGGTGGCGTAGGCTTGTGCCACATACTCTCTGGGGGGGGTATCAGGTCCCAACGCACCAATGTGGATCTTATCTGGATGCATCAGGGTGTGATAGGTCTCCCGCAGGACCCGCCACAGTGCTCCTCGGTGAGCGGCGAAGAGGTCCTGGTCGTGGGCTCCAGACACCACATACCGCACCAAGGCAGCCTTGGTTAGTAGTTCTTCCATGCCAGCGACTCCTATTTTGTGAGAGAGTAGTCGCTTGACATCGCCGATAGCCAGCTGTTGGCCTACCATTATTTCCTCCAGCTTGGCAATCCATGGAAAAGCCCCATTCTGGAGGGAGGGCAACTTCTCCGATATTTGGGACATGTCTGAAGCATTCCATGGCTGGTACTCCAATCCCTGATGTCTTATCATCAAGGGTTGTATGTTGACCGTAGGCTCTCGGGTACTGGATCTGGTCACTCTTTTTTCTTCCGACCTTTTCAACGCTTTGATTTCATCCTTTGCTTCTCTCATTTGTTCTTCCAATTCTGTTCGTGCGTCGGTGCCCCTTCTCCAGCGTTCGGCGATTGCTCGGTATCCCTCGGAATCAGTGTCTTTTGCCTCTTGGTAGGCCTGTATCTGTGCTTCCATCTCTCGGTTTTCCTTACTCATCCCATGATGTCGTCGCTTTAATTCCTCCATGGTAGCCGTCAGTTTCATCCGCCGGTTGCTTTCTTCGAGGGAAGGTGCGGGCACGGAGAGTGGTGTAGTGAATTTTGGAGCAGGTAACCTCTTCGGCGTCACTCCTTTGATGGGTCTCTCCCTTCTCTCCTCTTCCTCTCGTTCTCTGTCTTTCTCCTGGTACTTGTTCTGGGGCTCCCATGTCTGGTCCTCGTCCTCTGTGTCTTCCCAGTAGTCGCGGGCTTCGGGGGAAGTGGACCGGCGATAGCTGGGAGCTTGTCTTGACCTCTCCCGGGGATAGTCTCTTCTGGGGCTGAGATCTCTATCGTATAGACTTTCTATTTGGTCATCCCAAGCCCTGATGTCGTCGCTTCGGCGTCCCTCTCCTTCCGCCCAGAGAATTTCTTTCTGTGCGGCATTGAGCGGTACATGTTTGCATCGGTGTCTCTTTTCGTCTCGATATCTCTCCTCCGCCCTGGGATAAGGAATACTGTGGGACTGAACGTCTCGCTCCCTTCTTCTCTCCTGGTCCGTTTCGTCTACTTCAGGTGTTAGGGTGATTGTTGTCACTGCCCGTCCCATCTCTGTTCTACGGCCGCTATTATTGGTTATCTCGTATTGGCTATCCATGTCTATTATAGGCAGGATAGGGTAGATTGGTTCCCTATTCCTGCTGGCATAAGGTGGAGGTGCTATAATTACCTCAGGTGCTTTTTGGGAGATGACTATTGTCCTTTTAGGGGCCAGGGGAGTGATCAGAATGGGAGCTAGCTCCTCTGTCGGCAGGGCCTCCTTATTGACAGTCGAACTGTCCTCCACCATACTCTTCCTTCTCTCAGCTTCCCGAGCGAATTTTGATAAGGTGTCCATTTCTAACATGCGTTTTTTCCCTCTCTTTGTCAGCTTTCCCACTTTTTCCTCTCCCGTTCTATATGTCCTAATTAGAGCATGCAGATCTGATATTATTTCTAAATCAAAAGAGCCCTCAATAGGCCAGGGTTTGGTGATGTGTGGCCATCTTTTATTCCATTTCTCTGATAATTCAATAAGTCTTTCCACATAGTAAGGATTGTCCTCTGTGTAAGGATTATTTTTAGCAAGCACTTGTATCGGGGTATCCTCCATCCAACCAATTGGTGTACTCACATCTTTACTCGCCGCCGTTGTCATTTTTCTATATGCGTTTCTTCTTCTCATGTACTAGAGGTTTTTAATTCCTCTTTCTGTGTCCTATTTTATTTTATTTTTTAAAAATGGCAGCAGGCAAGAGTGATCTTTGTATTCCCTGTCTAAGTGTAGGTGTCTATGCTTGTGTGACTATCTCCTACTCGAACAACCGCTAACGGTACCTGTAGCCCTGTCTATTCTCTCCTTTCCCTTTTCACTGGTGATCTGTAGTCTTACCTGACTTGCGGTGCCCTTGTTGCCTGGCAGAACTGCTGAAAAAATAGAGCACAAAATACAACAGTTCTTTTGAATTTTTCAACTGGAATTTCACTTTACTCCGTTTTTCCAGTATGAATATATCTTCTATCTAATATTCATACCACATCTAATTTTTGAGAGATTGGTTATCAACAGTATGAATAATCATTTACTTAATTCATACAATTTTTTCAAATTTCTGAGAGATGTTGTGATTGACAGTGGTGTTTGCGTTTCCGGTGTCTACTCCCTTATTTCCGCTTCTATGTTGACTCCTCCTTCGTTGAATATCCGCTTTCCGATGTTTTCCCCGTTCTCCCGCTCCAATGTTCTGTTTCACCTCGAAAATCACAACGTTTTTGATTAGTGTCTCAGCCCTTATTACATTTCATTCAATCATCTTGTTTCCATTTTTCAATACTACTTCCCCCCAGTGGACATTTGTCCTCCTCAGACACGTGTCCACTAACTTTGTTTTTACGCACCTTCCGACATCACTCCCTGCACGCCGCGAGGCCCCACCCTCTGTTTTCCGAAGCGTCCATTACAGACTCCCCACAGAGGACAGGATAACCTCACCACAGGTACAAGGTAGTTAACGCCCAGGCACCCCTTCTTGTCACTTACCCCAGGAAGCCCAGTGCCCTGCTAAACGATCATGCATAACCGTACAGACTCAGCACCAGACCCCAGGGACCTAACAACTCAACACAGTCCTCCTCCTTGTACCTACTTATGGAAACAAAACTCATTCACAAAAACAACATTACCTTTACAATATCCCCAGGCACGTCCCCCAATATCATACCCCCTGCACACCCCATCCCTCACCCCTTGACCCAGACTGTCCAGCAGCCCAGATCAAAAAACGACAGACAGGGCGTACTCATGGTACCTTTGCACCAACGGAACGCCCACCCCCGCTCGGCCCCCTTCGTCATCCTCCTCTACCGCCATTATCCTAGTCATAACAGGTGCAGCCGAGCGGAGTGACTTCTCCACCGCCGGACCGGCTGCGCAGAGAGTCCTAATCAGATACCCAAAGCATGCTCTAATCACCGACACACACACGACCAATATCACAAATATCACTACTGCATAGAGAACGTACTTAACTATCACCCAACCTATATACCCCATCTGCTCCTCACCCCAATCTTCCCACGATGTCTCCCGAGTCTCATGGAGATCCCTCGTAATGTTCTTCAAATGTTCTATCACATCTGGCATCCCTATCTCATCATTTGCGGGCACATATGTACAGCATTCCTGACCAATCAACGCACACGTACCCCCTGAAGCTGACAACAAAAAATCCATAGCCGCCCTTGTCTGCATCTCCATTAATCTCAACGACCGCATCTCCTCATTCTCTAGGCTAAACCCCTTAGTTGTTGTGATCGTCATCTCTTCAAACAATGCAGCCAAGTGATCAATCTCCTGCCAATTAGCATATGTCCCATACGCAGGAAGTGCCACCCTAAAAAAATGATCCGCACTCACAGCTCGTGCCTTCCTAGTTCAAGTTTCAAGTTTCTTTAATAGTTGTCATACAGAAGTACAGAATACTTTTGTACAAAATGCTTCTTACTGTTGCGCTCCAGAGACTGTGCATGACAAGGTAAGTATGAAATAAAAACATAGTAAAAATTAGAAGTAAAAAAAGAGGTCACAGTGTTCAGTTTAGACATATGTACAATGTTCGTAGACGTAGTTACCATACAATATACAATACTGTGCAGTGTACTAATATACAATACTATATAGTGCAAGGCATAAATGGACGAGGTGCAGTTTAGGTACAATTCACAGTAGGTGTACGAGTTGTAGTGCAAATCCTTTATCAATAAATATAAAGTGTAAGTGTGTTTGTGTGCCTAGCCCTAGGGTGCGTCGGCAAAACATCAGTTATCCTCATCGCCGGTACCAGATATCCCAACGCACACCTTCCTTTCCAACCCGCCGGTAACGCCGCATACGCATTGTCCCCACAAATCCAATACGTACCTGGGGGTGCCTGTGCCGCCACCTTCGCAGCCCCCAGGCTCACCCCTCCTACACAATTTTCCAGCGTGCCCATATATTTACCATTTTCGCCGTCCTCACACCTCGTAAACTCTTCTGGCCTAACTGCCACTGGAATAGGCGTAACATCCAACACAGCCTGCTCCGCCACTGCCCCTAACAAACCCTTTGCCTTATGATACCCCTCTTGCCTCTCCTCACTCACACCCTTACATAGGAAAGGTAGATTAAAACCCCTCAGCACAGAGTTATGACACTCAGTGACTGGGTGGGCCATCAACGGCAAACCGGCTGCAGATGACTCTGGCGCTAGGCCACACACATAACAATCAGTTTTATTTGCACTTTTCGCCACCTCCCTTGCTATTTTTATAAACATATTCGTGTGAGGCTCACGCAATTCTCGCCTGTCCACGTCTATATTTATAAGTTCGGGTGCCTGGGGCCAAAAATAAAACAAAACTCCCGCCACAACAAGCAACCAACCCGTTACCAGAGCGCCCAAAACCAACATGCACTCCGCACGCCTAGACAAACCAAACATCCTTGGACCGGCCTGCACTCCTCTGCGTTATCTCTGCTTCCCTCCTCCTGCTGCGCGTCTCCCCACTCTCCCTGCAACGCCCCACAGACAACAACCAACAACATCCCTTATTACAAACTGTTCACTATACAACATATAACCCCTTCCTACTTTTCCCCCTAACCAACCCTCCAATATATCCCTAATAGGAGAGTGGAAGAGGGGGGGGTGGGAAGGCGCCCCCGGGCCGGGGATGGGGACACACACTGGGAAAGGCCCGGGAGGGAGGGAGCACACCCAATTCCCCCAGAGGAGAGGAGACCCGGTCTAGACCAGAGCACGTTTATGCTAGACCGGAAGGGAGGGAACGTCCCGTGAGGGAGTACACCACTAGGGAGGGAGTGACGCACCTCGGAAAGGAGCTAGGACAGGAGGGGAGGGGGAAGAAATATCTGACGAGAGGGGGGGCCGAAACAACAATACCACCACATACCACAACACTACCTATGTCTAACTGGCGGTCGGCGTTGCCTCCTAACCTTCCGACTTTGGTGGAGATCGCCAGCCAAACCTATCATGGGTCTCCACCAGTGTTTTAAAGGCTGCCTCTGCCTCTTTCTGACTCAAAGACGCCCCTCCTGCTCCCTCTCCCCCCTTAACCATGCGACTCTGACCCATCACTAGACTAGTCGCAAATTGCCTCACGACAGCCTCCATGGTATAAGCGCTAGACCAACCACTTGGTGTCAACAATTCCATACATATGACCCCACCCTTGCTCACATAACCATGTTCTAATTTCGGGGAGAGTACCCTCATAAAAGGCGGAGAGAACGGAAAATCCTGTGGAAAAGAGACACCCAACAATATAAACTCCGTCTTAGCCTCCTTCATATCCTGCCACAACAAGGAGTCCACATCCAACTGAAACAACCTAATCTCCCAGCTAAACAGATCATCCCCAACCAATTCTGCTGTAATAAAACTGCCACCCAGACGTCTGACCTCCTGAAGTTCCCTCATAAGTCTTTTTGACCTGACCAGGGCACCCCGAGTCATCTGTGATGATGCAGATGGCGCACTGGTTCCCCTCATTCTTGCGATTGTCCGTGCGAACCAGCCCTGTGGTGCAGGCCGCCGTTCCACCGTCTGGCCTTTCACCATCTTTCAATAGTCAGATCAGTCAAGCATTAGACAACCTCAATTGCTCAATTAATCCCCACATTCAACACCCAACCCTGTTAGCACCCTAGACCCTGCCTACAGCGTCACAGAACCCAGACCGGATCCCCCCAAAAGGGACCCAGAGATAAGGAAGGGACGGGGGAAGGGGGGGGGGGGGCAAAAAGCGCACCATTTCCGCACGGGGTCTCACCCCTCTGGCGGAGAGAACTGATATCTCAATCCTACAGCGGGGCGGGGGGCATATACCATAGCATAAACGGAAATGAGGGAACGATACACTAGGAAGGGAGGGGAGGGAGGCGTCTAGGGAAAGGGGGGGAAGGGTGCATCACTGTAGGGGGGGGTACTCCTGGGGAAAGAAGGGAAAGGGAGGGAGGAAGGGAGGGAGGGAGGAGAGGAGAGGAAGGGAGAGGGAGGGAGAGGAAAGGAGTGGGAGGGAGAGGGGGGAGAGGGAGGGAGGAGAGGGAAGGAGGGAGGGAGGAGGGGGGAAGGGAGGAAGGAGTAGGGAGGGGGGTACTCCTAGGAGGGAGGGGAGGGGGGTTCAAGGGAGAGGGAGGGAGGAAGGGAGGGAGGGAGGAAAGGAGGGAGGGGAGAGGAGAGGAGAGAGGGGGGAGGGAGAGGAGAGGGGGGGAGAGGGAAG
Source organism: Notolepis coatsorum (assembly GCF_963971535.1). Taxonomy (NCBI): domain Eukaryota; kingdom Metazoa; phylum Chordata; class Actinopteri; order Aulopiformes; family Paralepididae; genus Notolepis; species Notolepis coatsorum. Next base: position 100,442,770 of record NC_140167.1, on the reverse strand, counting down.
GAGGGAGGGATCGGGGAGGAGAGGATGGAGGGGAGGGGGGTTCACACTAAACCTCTGCTGCTGTGACTGTACCACATAGGGAGGGAAAGAGAAGTGAGGGAGATTGGAAGGGAGAGAGACGGAGGGAGGGAGAGAAGTGAGGGAGACAGGGAGGGAAAGGAAAGGAGGAAGGGAGAAGAAGGGAGGGAGGAGGGAGGAGGGAGGGAGGGAGGGAGGGAGGAAGGGAGAGGAGAGGAGAGGAGAGGGAGGGAGGAGGGAGGGAGGGGGGGGAGAGGGAAGGAGGGAGGGAAGGGGGGGGGGAAGGGGGGGGGGGAGGGAGGGAGGGAGAAGAGGGAAGGAGGGAGGGAGGGAGGAGAGGAAAGGAAGGGAGGGAGGGAGGGAAGGAAGGGAGGGAGGGAAAGGAGAGGAGAGGAGAGGAGAGGAGAGGAGAGGAGAGGAGAGGAGAGGAGAGGGAGGGAGGGAGGAGGGAGGGAGGGAGGGGGGGGGAGAGAGAAGGAGGGAGGGAGGGAGGGAGGGAGATGAGGGAGATTTGAAAGCACCCCTCACAGCACACACAAGGGGACCGTGGCACAACAGAGGCTATAATAATTTCTAAGACAACATCGCCCCCTGCTGCATTTTTTCGCACATCACCCCTATTGCACCACAGTACCCCCAAACATCCTGCAGGAGGCGCCCCCAACCTTCTAACAATACGTGCATCATTACGTAGCACGCCAGCCCACGTGCCCTCTCAATTTTAACCCCAACACCCAGAATCCCCTGCACCGAATTGTAGTTCGTCTTGCAGGCCGGCTTCCTGCAGACGTCATCCCCGAAACTACGTCACGTCCGCCATTTCTGAGATCTCGTTGACCACCAGACTAGCATACCGCGACGCTTCGTCACAGGACTTCATTTGTTTACAAAATTATTTGTTACTTTCATTCTTTCCTAACCTTCTAAATCAACTCATCCTCATTTCATTCATACAACGCCACAATCACCCACATACCTCATCCAGCATCATAATAATCTTTAGCCCCGGGCAGCCCAATACAGTACGTAGCCTCGCCCGTTAGCTTGTAGCCTAGCTTTAGCATGTATCCAGCCTGTCCCAGCATAACATTAGCTCACGGGTTCCAACGGCAACTTCATCACGGTCTCCGCCGCACCTCGCGACGCTAATGTTAAGCTGGCGCTCAGCCTCCTATCACACCGAATTAATGCATATCTCAATTTACATCCCTTACCCATACTTTATACATTTCTACACAGGTCTTTATTAGCCCCGCTACTAAACAGTGCTTTATATACTAACTCATAACGCTTCTAAGTGCCTTTCTTTTAATTCTATTATAAGCGCAGTTTCCACAAGTGCTTTATCCCAAGGCTTACTTTTTACCCCCACCAACCCTCTTCTCAACCTCTCTATCTTTGACATTCAAGCATCGTTGAGGAGACTATACGTCTCTCCCTCAATCGACCAAATGCCTTCCTATGAATTCGTACAAATTGGCGAATTCTATAAGCAGATTACGTCGGGCCACCATATATCAGATCCGTCTCAAAACGTCTTTTTAAACTCGTCCGTACATGCGTGCCGATTCTAAGAGTGAAGTTCGTGAATGATAGCACGGAAAAAGCAACTACCTCTTTGACGACGCGGCCGAACGAACACAATCTAGTCTATTACATTTATGATTGCGTCCGTTTCAACTGACCGCGTCTCCTCCTCTGTCCCCAGCGTCTAACTCTTCATCATAACGGCCGAAACCAGACCAGTCTTGTGAGAACTGGAACCAAATCTCGGCCGCTCTGATGTCATCATTCGCTCCGTTACAACCCTCGATTCACAGCTGTCCAAATTCCACCCTTCTAAATCCATCTCCCCTGCTGCAACTTACCGTTACTCTCCGCTGGCGCGTTGGATGTCCGTAGAGTGTAAACAGCCAGATGTCGTTGAAGACGTCGTTGCTCTGCTACTGAGAGATCTTGATCTTCGAAGGATGGTAGAATTGGATTTTCCAGCTCAGGAAAACGGCTCCAGATTGACGTGTATTTCTAAATGACTATCTTCTCAAGTCTTTAGGATCGTATAGTGGATCTCTTTATAGTATCTTTGCAGTTGTACTCACACGTTTTAGTTCAATTGTCTTATAAAATGAGATGGAGTCGGAGCCAGGCGCTAAGGTACAATGACAGTCGGCTGTCGTTTATTGGAAGATCCAAAAACAGCTTAAAGTTCTCGTTAACTTTTCTATTCTATAACAGCATCTGCAGCACGTCTCGATTGGATAGGTTTTCAGCGTAGGTTTTGGGGGTCGTCTCAAGATGATGCTCTCCGTGCGTCGACGTCGTCTGCTGCTGGTCTCCGTGGGTGTGTTTCATGTCTCGAACCTGTGGTAGATATAGGGACTCGACAACCCATCCCCCATTGATCGAGCCTCTGAGATGTGCTGCCACATGCCAAGGACTCCAATGTGATTGGCTTACCACTCTAGGAGACTGTCTTTACTCTCCAAATAAGGAGGTGAAGTAACTTATTTCGGGCCGTTTTTCAAGGACTACATAGTTATTGTTTGAATACTTTTGTTTAACAGATTGCAGAATGGTTATAGCACAGTATAATACACACACAACTCTTACCAACGGGATCTAAATTAGCAATCACCTTTTTGGATAAGTTTACATTAGGGTCCCCACTTTTCAATTCATAGTATTAGCATTTTCTTTCTAAATGAACAATAAAATATTCACTCTACTTTACTACAGGCTTTTTACTATTACCTTCCAGAGACTGTGTTAGACTAGATAATATCCTATAACATGATATAGTATAATTCAGAATTAGACAATTGAGGTCACAGTGTTCAGTGGAGACATGTTGTACAATGTTTGTTGCATACACTCCATAGTTAATTAAAGTATCAGGAGAAAAGGTAATAGTTGTTTTAATCTTACTTTGTCTTAGTTTAAGTTCTAAACCCTAGTTTGTTTAACTTGGTCTCCCGCTGGTAATGGTCTTAACTATTAGTCCTAAATTAACTAGAATCTTATTTCTTTGACAATGATATGTTTCTCCTATTTTATTAATGTTCTTTAGTGGGTATTTCAGCATTTGATCCAATTTCCCTCTCTTAGTCTCCACCTGGAGAGAAACCTATGTGTTGCTTTTCTTTTAGCAGTGAGTCTGGTTATTCCACTTCTCAGTGGTCAATCCGTCTATTTCTTAGTATCATAGTGCTTGCTTTTTTCTTAATTTGTCTCCTATAGTTATCTGTTGCTTAATAACTTGCTTATTTTAGAGTCTTAACTTTCTGCATTTGTAAGTCATTAAACTGTGTTTTGACCAGCTGCACGCTATTCCCTGCTATCTCTTCCTCAATCTATAGCACCAACTGTCTTACTGTCCTTAAGCTGTCACAGAGGGGGGAAGGTTACACTTTTTACTTCTAGAATAGGCTTTTTATGGCTACCGACCTCGCCAGGGGGGGTGTGGGGACACAGTCATCTTAACCATTAACCAAAAGTACATTCTTTGCTGTTCTGTCCTGTCCCTGGTATGGATATCTAAAGTGTCATTTCTTCCTTAAGCTGTGACCATGTCTCCTTAAAAACCCTAACCTTACTTGTACCATACATTTTTGATTCAATTAATTTACGACACACTCATTCAGGGGTACTACGACTATGCTTGCACCTCATGGTACCAAAGCACCTCAAAGGCGCTAAAAACAAAATTACAAACATCTCAAAACAAACTGGTCAGACTACTGCTTGACCTTACTCCTAGAACCCACCTCACCCCTGCCCACTTTGACAACCTAGGATGGCTTAGAGTAGACGACAGAGTACAACAACTTGCAATGGGCCTGGTCTACAAGATACACTACACGACCAAGGTACCCATGTACATGTCAAAATACTTCCCAAAGGTCAGTGAATACCACGATCACAACACCAGAGGGAGCTCCACAAATCATGTTAAACCCAGATTCGGCTCAAATAAGGGACTAAACACGTTTCGCAATTATGCCACATCAATGTGGAACGCCCTACCCAAAGCTGTAAAGGAATGTGGATCACTACCCACTTTCAAAACCTCTCTCAAGGGACACCTACGGGAGACTGCAATTCAACACTGGCCCCTGTAAATATCCTAACCCAACCCCCTCCAATGTACAGTCATTTACCTAGTATGGTTTTGTCAATAGTTCAATGTACAATTTTGTTTGTTTGTACAGTGTCTCCCCCCCCCCCCCCCTCAATGTACAGTATTACTTGTTTATACAGTGTGCCCCCCGCCCCCCCCCCCCCCCCAACCACCTCCAATGTAAATTACCCAGTATGGTTGTCAATATCCCAATGTACCCAACCCCCCCCACACAACCTCCTCCAATGTACAGTTTCTACGTCAAATGTATATACTCCCTTTTCTTGACTCCTTCTGTATCACAAACAGTACTGTATTTGCAAATCTGGTATGTCATAAATGTATAGATGTAGCAGTACGGACTATCTGTATGTCATGTATGTCATATATGTCCTGATGAATTGAAAATGGGGGACCCTGATGTAAACAAGACGAAAGTCTTTCTCTGGTCTGCATCCCCTTAACAATTGTGTGTATTGAGCTGTACTGTATTGTACCCATTCTACAATCTGTTAATAAAGTTTTCAATCAATCAATCAATCAATCATGTAGGATTGTTATTAAAGGGGAACTATCTTATAAATGGCCTTTTTCAGTGTTTAGCATTGTTTCCTAGCTATGTGAACTTATATTAATATGATCTATGTCTCAAAATTCTCATATTGGCGCATTCTTCCAATTCTCCTCTCACAATATTCACCCTCACTGAACTGAGTCGTTTGAAAATGTGCCTATATGTGATGTCATATAGTCACTGCTGCATGTTAATGTTCAGGCGACGACGACGCTCCGCAGTGGTTTAGGTGGCACCTGCAGCCCAGGCTCAAAACAGCTCGAGATCTTGAGGTAGAAAAATGCTGTTTTTGAGGACTTGATTAGAAATACAAAACAATGAATAAAAAAAATATATATATTACAGAGGTGTTCCATAGACTCACAGGAATTGTGTAAAAGTGCCCAAATAGTGAAAGAAATAGTAAAATAGTTCCCCTTTAACTGTATAACTGCATATATAACTGTTTCCACTAGAGGGCGCTCTATGCGGAGCCACTCAAGGACACCACCAGGTGGTCAGTATACATGGAGATGTCTCCTCCTACTCTACCTCTTTCCCCCCAGCCTCTCACTGAGAGGAGAACTCTAGAACTGCTGCTCATACCATATGAATAAATAAACCACACCAGTTAAAGGCTAAAGATAGAAACCATGCCTCTTGACCACATTATTGTCGCCCTATAGCTGGATTCTGTCAACAGGTTATGGGCCCAGATAAGAGCGGGCGAAATAATAAGGGTAGCAAGCTTAGCTAAAGTATAGGCTAGGTTAGCGCCGGGAGCACTGCGTGGCTAGACGCTAGGCCAACAAGAGCTAAAGCTATGCCTACCATCAACGAAGAGGATGGAAACCAAGGGAAGGAGCAAATGGCCCTCATTCAATGGAAAAGCAGAGGACTACGAGCTCTGGGAAGAGCGCATGCTATGCTGCATGCACGGTGCGTGACTGAAGGAGACGATCCTGGCAGCCACCACAGGAGACCTGACGGCGAAAGAGCAAGCCCTGGACGACCAGCGTAACGCAGACGCGTACTGTGAGTTAGTGCCACTGCTCGACGAAACAAGCTTGGGGCTGATATTCCGCGACACTAATGACAAAGGCAGAGAAAGCGTGGAGGTGTTGAGAGAGCATTACATCGGGCGAGGAAGACCCTGAGTCGTGGCCCTCTACATAGCACTAACGGCCCTGAGGAAGGGGCACACAGAGACTGTGACCGAATACGTCAACAGAGCGGAGCAGATCAGAAGCACCCAGCGATGGGCTAATGATGGCGATGATGATGAGAGGACTACCGGAGCTGTACAAACCGTTCACACTCCTGGTAACGCACGGTTCAGCGGACATGACGCTGGGACAGTTCAAGGCCAAGTTAAGAAACTTCGAGGCCTCAGAGGATACCCACCCAGCCGCCGCGGCGGCGGGAGAGAGGGTGCTAAAGGCCCGAGCAACGCCAAGGGAGAGGACCAGGACCACGGCGGAACTGGCGTGTTGGCGATGCGGAAAGAAAGGCCATTGGAGAAGCGACTGCACAAAGACTGTCTGGTGTAGCTTCTGCAAATCCACGGGGCACAGAGAGCGTGCATGAAGAAACACGACCAGAGCGTGCGATACGCGCGCATGGACAAGATGACGGCCATGGACGAGACGGCGGCCATGGACGAGACGGCGGCCACGGACAAAATGGCGGTTACGGACAAGATGGCGGCTACGGACAAGATGACAACTGTGGACAAGATGGCGGCAGCGGACACGATGGCAGCGACGGTCGACGTGAGACGGATCGAGACGACGCCCGGAGAATAACGGGACAGGAAGACTACGCTTTCAGAGCGCGGACGGCGTGCATCGCCGGGCCGGCACAGCTGCAGCGGGCCCATAGAAGGGGACTGATCGTGGACACAAGTGCGTCGTCCCATGTCATCAACGACAGGAGTCGGTTCAAGAACTTTGACAACACTTTCCACCCGGAGAGGCACAGCCAGAATGCACCGATTTGGATCAGTGTGTTATGCGTACCTGCAGGACAGGGGAAAGCCCGAGTCCAGATGTGTAAAAGGACTTTTTGTAGGACACGACAAGGGAAGCCCCGCTTTCCTAATTTATCATCCCGGTAAAGGGAGTGCAGAAACACATGATAGTCGAGTTTGTCACAAAGGCAACATGTGAGAGCGAGACACCGACAGAGGAGCCAGAGCTGGACTCCAGAGTAAGGTGTGTAGAAACAGAGACATGTCAGCCCAGTGTACTTAGTACGGTTGTGCAGGCAGACAGTCAGCCACCCCCAGAGGGCGGTGACGAGGAGCACCCGAGGGTGATGTCAAGTGCCCCAAGCAGTGGGAGGTATCCCTCAAGGGAACACAAACCCCCAAAGTATCTGACAGACTATGCCCAGAAAGGGAGTGACGAGGACAGTACACCTACCCCCGTTGATTACTGCTACAGGGTAGTCAGTGGGGTAACCCCAACCTTTAAAGAGGTCACATTGTCCCCCGAATCAAGTAAATGGGGGAGAGCAAGGGATGAGGAGATGAGGTCCCTAGAGGACAACCACACTTTTGCTCCGGCCAAGTTACCAGAGGGCAGACAGACAGTGGGAGGGAAATGGGTGTATTCAACCAAGTTACCAGAGGGCAGACAGACAGTGGGAGGGAAATGGGTGTTCAATCCAGGAGGGTATTGAAGGCCACAACAAATACAAAGTATGGTTCGTAGCAAAATTGCTTAAATACTGAAGGAGGGTACTCCATGCTTAAATGCTGAAGGAGGGTGACTAATTTCTTAAAGGCAGGAGGATAATACTCTAGGTTTAAATATGGGAGTAGAATCCAGGGCCCTCATTTATCAATTTTCCTTAAAAAATGTTCTATTTCCATACTTAAGCACAGAATTTAGAATGTGTGCACGCACAAAAAAAACTGGATTTATCACACGTGCGTACACAGGTCCTACGCACACCTGTCATGATAAATATCACCTTGCTCTATACGCTGAGGCTCGTGCACACTTTCACGTATTTGCATACCAGAACCGCCCCGATTAACCATATACGGTAATGGAACACCCCCATGAAATGTGGAAAAGTGGACTAAGCCGAGCGAACTCTGAGAGACTTCACTGAGAGCGAGATTATTGATCACCGAGGTCCAACCAACAAATTGAACGTATAATCTTCGGTGCGCCGGGAGCCAAGGATGTTGACTGACCCAGTCCTGCTACAGAACCAGCACATTGACAGAAATAAATGACAAGATGACCCGACATTAAGCACTGTAATGACTGAAATTAAATCAATTTCAGCAGGCCAACTCTGCGCTCTACAATGCCTATTGTGTGCGCTCGTCATGAGCCCATGGTACTTCTGGTCAGAGTCATTATGGCTTCAGTGGATAACACTGATCTGCAATGTGATGTTTTAGATACCCCAGTAATAACATTACAATTGAATTAAATACAATTAGGCCTGAATGAGACTCCGGCCACCGGCACATTATCAGCCAAAATGCGCATCGCGGATTATCTGTACATTGACCGAGTGGAATCCCGTGGACCCGTTCACATTACTGGATTTGTTTATTGATGGAGCAAACTGAGAGATTGTTCACAGAGGCGTTGCCGAACCAAGATATAATATGATGTGTATAATATAATGTGTGTAGAGGCATATACAATCTATTTTGTTGTTGGTATTGGGTAGCCTATATGAATTACATATAATAGCAGCCAGCCTACATTATGCAACAGTAATTTGCGCATATAACACACAGCCCTGCGAAGCCTGCATACAGTAAACTAACTTGATCATTAATCTAGCTGTTGTATCTTTACGCTTATGAAAACATTAAATAATATGTATATATAGGCTATAGGCCGTCGCTTTAGCCTATTATTCTCAAATGGCTATCCGAGTCCTCGATATCCTCGCGGACGGACCAGTATACCTTTATATCATATCATATCATATTCATATTCATATCATAGTTTACTCTATCAGCCTACCAGCATGTAATACGTTCTTTGTTAGAATTCAACTCGTTATTATTTTGCGCATAGATTGCAGAAATACGGGAACGTTTTGATTTAGGCTTTGACATTGTAAAACTAAATAAGTGAACTTCTGTAAGCAGAATACAAGTCATGATATCACCCACACGATATATACTCTGTGTCCAGAGCATACGCTTTTCATTCATTTAAGACACATTTATTGCAAGGGTTTTGTCTACACATACACTCCAACAAATAACCTCAGTCTATTCTCGTTGCAATGCGTTTTTTATTCTTTCTTATAGGAAGGGTGAAGAACACTATATCGTGGGTGTTCATATGACTTGTATTCTGCTTACAGCTTCGGGGTTCCACTTATTACGTTTAACAATGGCAAAGCCTTTTAAATATAATCAAAACGTTCCCGTATTTCTGCAATATATGCGCAAAATAATAACGAGTTGAGTTACGCGGAGCGCAGTCAGTGCTTATTTCCTTGTTGTAATAATATATTCTACCACCGGCGTCAACTACGCATGGTCTGACCTGTGCTTAAATATACGCACAAAGTCAAGCACAAGTTCAAATAGATAAATCCCACACTTTGCTTAGAAATGATCGTACGCACGGATTACGCACATATCTGTGCGTACGTCACGTTGATAAATGAGGGCCCGGGTTTAAATACCTGATTAGAGTCCATGTCTAAATACTGAAATGGATCCTATGTTTAATTGAGTCCATGTCTAAATACTGAAATGGATCCTATTTTTTATTCCATGTTTAAGTACAGAGGTGTCCATGTCTAAATACTGAAATGGATCCTATTTTTAATTCCATGTTTAAGTACAGAGGTGTCCATGTCTAAATACTGAAATGGATCCTATGTTTAATTCCATGTTTAAGTACAGAGGTGGATGACTTACCATGTTCTCAATGATTTAACCATGTGGGAAAGACCCTGACACATTTTGACATGCAAGAATGTAGATCAAGGGAAACACCATGTGATCAAAAACTAGACTATCAGGAGGATGCTCAGAAACTGACAGATGTACAAATGTACAGAGAAGCTCGTGGTCAAATGAAGAGATTTCATGATGCATTGAATAGTTGCCTTAATAATGGTAATTGAATCGAATCGTTGTGAGTTGCATCGTTACACCCCTAGTGCTAATGGGATGTATGTAAAGAGTTGCAGTATTAATATGTACAGTGACCCAGGCAGGGCCGCCTCAGGGGGTGTACAAGCAGTGCGGTCGCACAGGGCCTCACGGGAAGGGGGGCCCCGCAAAAAAAGAAAAAGAATATTATTATTATTATTTTTTATTTTTATTTTTTTTTGCGGGGCCCCCTTCCCGCAAGGCCCTTTTTCATCACAGACCTAAAATCTAGTTTTGCTTACATGCTTATATATTTCACATTAGACACGTTTGTAGAATAGTGTTCCGGGCTCTGCGGCTCTGCTGCTCTGCAGATAGACACGTTTGTAGAATAGTGTTCCGGGCTCTGCGGCTCTGCGGCTCTGCTGCTCTGCAGATATACTATTGGTTTTTCTTTTGTGCAAAGCATCGTTGGAGGACTAACACTAGGGGGAGCCGAGCTGGTTGGCGTCGGTCTGGTAGTCGGTAGAGAGATGTGAAGACCGGATCCATGAGGGGAGGGGGTACAGCCAGGTATAGGGTCTATTCAGCGCTATCCAGAGGAGCGAGTGGATGTCTTTTGAAAAGCAGCATGGAGCAGAAGAAATAACACTGTGTGCCATAAGCTTGTTATCAATACCAAGTATGATTAGGTTATGCCAAGACGAAGAGGACGTTCGGCAGATGGACTGAAGATGAAAGTTGTTGCGTGTTAGAACCTTCAGTCAGGCTATAGCTATGTCGGCTAGTAGCAATTAGCTAAAGGCAGGGACAGGTAACTAGCGTTAGCTAGCTACGTTATCGAGTGCTAACGTGTGGCAGATAAACTAGGACTCCCAAGTTCATCCCAACGGGGGGACAATATCATGGATGCGACTGGTGAACTTTTTCATCTCCACGGTAGGAAAATGCGTCGACGTCGTCTCCTTCCAACTTTGCCATTGATTCTGCGTTAGGGTGAGTTTTTCATGCAATCTATTCTGTTCCCGCTGTGGTCTCTGTCTCTCTGTCTCTCTGTCTCTCTGTCTCTCTGTCTCTCTGTGTCTCTCGTGCTGCACCCACCCGCCGTGGTGTGTCTCTCTGTGTCTCTCGTGCTGCACCCACCCGCCGTGGTGTGTCTCTCTGTCTCTCTCGTGCTGCACCCACCCGCCGTGGTGTGTCTCTCTGTCTCTCTCGTGCTACACCCACCCGCCGTGGTGTGTCTCTCTGTCTCTCTCGTGCTGCACCCACCCGCCGTGGTGTGTCTCTCTTTTTCTTCATTTCAGATAATGGTTGAAGAAGTGCGTCTTTAGTCGACGGTGAAAGTATATATAGTAGAGGGGACTCCTGAGACCAGTCAGTTTTTATAAGAAGGTTTGCCAAAATGTGTTAGAAGTACATAGTACAATTGAGTGCAATTGTCTTACCATGAGTTTTGATTAAGAAAATGTATGTAAATTGTAACTAATTTGCACAAGGAAGAGCTAGAAATGTGTATAGTAGTGATGAGGAATGCTGAGAAATAGATAAAATACACCACTTTTACATTTGGTCACGCCATATGACAATTTGACTCACTAGCACATTATACTAATGAAAAAGATAAATGTATTACTAGAATAAAATCTACAATACCACAAATAGTTTTAGAAAGATTAGAGTTTTAAAACAGAACTGAATGATTTCCATTACCCATATGTGAAATATTTAAAAAGCTGAGAAAAAAAAGAACATACTACTTGTTGTTGTAGGTGGAGTTGTTGTTGTTGTTGTTGTTGTAGTTGGTGTTGTTGTTGTTGTAGGTGGAGTTGTTGTTGTTGTTGTAGGTGGAGTTGTTGTTGTTGTTGTAGGTGGAGTTGTTGTTGTAGTTGTTGTTGTTGTTGTTGTAGTCTGTGTTGTTGTTGTTGTAGGTGGAGTTGTTGTTGTTGTAGGTGGAGTTGGTGTTGTTGTTGTTGTAGGTGGAGTTGTTGTTGTTGTAGGTGGAGTTGTTGTTGTTGTTGTAGGTGGTGTTGTTGTTGTAGTTGTTGTTGTTGTTGTAGTCGGTGTTGTTGTTGTAGGTGGAGTAGTTGTTGTTGTTGTAGGTGGTGCTGTTGTTGTAGGTGGAGTTGTTGTTGTTGTTGTTGTTGTAGGTGGTTGTTGTTGTTGTTGTTGTTGTTGTAGGTGGAGTTGTTGTTGTAGGTGGAGTTGTTGTTGTTGTAGTTGTTGTCATCATCATTGCTGTGGTTGGATCTTCTGTGGATACTGTCATGGAAAAACAAAGATAATTTCAATAAATTCTTAAATTAATAATTATTCCTCTCCTCTCCTCTCCTCTCCTCTCCTCCCTCTCCTCCCCTCTCCTCTCCTCTCCTCTCCTCTCCTCTCCTCTCCTCTCCTCTCCTCTCATCACACCTCTCCTCTCCTCACGCCTCTCCTCTCCTCTCCTCTCCTCTCTTCTCCTCTCCTCTCCTCTCATCACACCTCTCCTCTCCTCTCCTCTCCTCTCCTCTCCTCTCCTCTCCTCTCCTCTCCTCTCCTCTCCTCTCCTCTCCTCTCCTCTCCTCTCCTCTCATCTCCTCTCATCACACCTCTCCTCTCCTCACGCCTCTCCTCTCCTCTCATCATGCCTGTCCTCTCCTCACGCCTCTCCTCTCCTCTCATCATACCTGTCCTCTCCACTCCTCACTTCACTGACTCCCTGTTAAGTATAGGATTGCCTCTAAGATCCATCTCCTCACTTACAGAGCCCTCCACTCCCTAGCACCTGCTTACATCTACAACCTCCTTCAACACTACACTCCCTCCCGCTCACTCCGCTCATCCAATTTAGCCACTCTGAGCACACCACACTACCGCCTTAAGTCCACAGAAAACAAATCATTCTCCTCCTCTGCTCCCTGACTATGGAATCAACTCCCATCACACACCAAAGAAGCCCCATCCATAGAAACATTTAAGTCCCACCTCAAAACCCTTTTTTTTTTTTTATCAGCGTGAGTCCGGCGGGGGAGAATGTTGTTGTTGTTTGTTTGGCGATGCGTGTGTGTGTTGGCAATGCGCGGCGTGTGTGTGTGTTGGCGACGCGCGGCGTGTGTGTGTTGGCGATGTGCGGCGTGTGTGTGTGTGTGTTGGCGACGCACGCCGTATTCTCCGTATGGCTGAGCGTACCGTACCGTGACGGCCGTACCGTAAATTCGCGGGACGAATACACGTACCGTTACACCCCTAATGTACATGTATGATGTTACCCCGAATATGTAAAGCTGCGGGCACCGACGCGATCTACACCAATCATTGTTTAAGAAGCACAGTGAAGTTACCGGTTGTTATTTCGTATAACACACTCCACGTGACCCCAGAACCTCAATGTAAATAAACCATAATCACCCTACAAAAACAGTACTGTATTTGTAAATCTGGTATGTCATAAATGTATAGATAATAATAATAATGGATTGGATTTATATAGCGCTCTTCTCTGACTGACTGTTGCTCTGACTCAGAGCGCTTCACAGAGTCCATTATTCGTTCATACACAGTCATACCGGTGGTGGTAAGCTACAATTGCAGCCAGAGCTGCCCTAAGGCAGACTCACGGAAGCGTGGCGAATAATCAACGCCTACGGCCCCTCCGACCACCACCAACATTCATTCACATGCATACACATTCATATGAGGCACGTAGGTTAAGTGTCTTGCCCAAGGACACAATGGCAATGGGATGGACATGGGCTTGAGCGGGATTCTAACCACCAACCCTTCGATCATTGGACGCCCGCTCTACCCCTGAGCCACGCCGCCCCACAAGATGTAGCAATACTGTCTATCTGTATGTCATCTATGTCTGTAAACTTGTGCATAATGGAGTGTGGCTCTATAGAAGTCATTTTATATGAAGTTTGTTGTTAGATGGCATGCTTTGTAGCAACCTCCCTCTGCTTCAAAAGGACACTGTCTCACGAAGCGATTTCACTGGATGTCCCGGACACAATGGAAGTATGGATATATTCGTAACGAATAATTAAAAAAAGATACAGTGTGAATGAATTAATGAAAAATGTATTTAACAGATTGCAGAATGGGTACAATACAGTACGGCTCAATACACACAATTGTTAAGGGGATGCAGACCAGAGAAGGACGTTTGTCTTGTCAACTGGAATATGTTAGTTGTTTACACAATGTTGGATTATGTAATTGGTTTGTCATGACCGATTGTCAAAACAAAAATACATTGCGGGATTTATATGAAGTTTGTTGTTAGATGGCATGCTTTGTAGCAACCTCCCTCTGCTTCTAGACACGGAGGCAATTATTATATATTTTTTTTACCTACTTTTTCTGTGGATGGTTTTGTGAATACATCTCCATTATGCTTCAATTACTGTGTGTTTATTCTATAGCAATAAGGTTGGGTGAATTCAGCCATTGTATAAAAGTATTACATCACTTGAAGTCGTGTGTTATAGGAATTAGATCATGCCTAGGGGGGTCTAACGACCCTCCGCTGCGTGTCAGGCCTAACAACCACCCCTAGGCGTGATCTAATTCCTATAACACACTCCGCCGCGTGATGTAATGCTTAAAAGGTACCCATGTACATGTCAAGATACTTCCCAAGGGTCAGTGAGGTCCACGACCACAACACCAGAGGGAGCTCCACAAATCATGTTTGACCCAGATTCGGCTCAAACAAGGGACTAAACACGTTTCGCAATTATGCCACAACAATGTGGAACGCCCTACCCACAGCCGTGAAGGAATGTGAATCCCTACCCTCCTTCAAAACCACTCGCAAAGAGCACCTACGGGTGGCTGCAATTAGAAACTGGCCCCGGTAAATGTCAAAATGTTGTATTGAGCCGTACTGTATTGTACCCATTCTGCAATCTATTAATAAAGTTTTCAATCAATCAATCAAACCTGTCCTCTCCTCACTTCAATGACTGCCTGCTAAGTATATGATTGACTTTAAGATCTGTCTCCTCACTTACAAAGCCCTCCACTCCTTAGCACCTGCTTACATTTACAACCTCTTTTAACACTACACTTCCTCCCACTCACTCCGCTCATCCAATTTAGCCACTCTGAGCACACCACACTACCGCTAAGGATTTTGACAAAAATGGGCCTTGGATCAAAGCCATATAATTTTAACTGTTTACAATTTTTTTTAAATGTCCCCCATGATTAACATTAATAGCCTAATCTCAAGATATCTGTAACAAATTACATATATTTCGGAATTTTAACCACTTAAATTTGTGTTCGTTTGATACCACGTCCGTTTTTATTGAAAAAAAACAGATAAATAGTCATATTTATCATATTTCTATAGATTTTTCAGATACCACATTACAGCGTATGTAAACTCGACGAAATACCTCTGAATAAGAATTTGCCATTAGAAAAAAGAAAGGTTGACTAATTCGGTCAGAAATAGCGGAGACGCTAAACGTTAGTAAGCACTGATTATTATTATTATTATTATATTCTGCGGGCGAGCATTAGTCATTCTCCCGGTGTAGTTCTGAACACAGGTCGCTGTCGGCCAAGTACCAGTGTACTTCCGCGAGTGGAGCACTAGTGACACATCCTCATTGAAGCGACGCAGGCCTGGAAGGCTCTTTTTTCAGCTTGTGACATGCGATATGAGAGAGGGAGGTGGAGCGAGGTGGATATTATGGTTATTTTGTGTTGAGCGCTGCCCCCCCCCCACCCCCGGAGCAGAGTGGTGAAGTTGCAGCCACATTCCCCGGCATGATCAGCGCCCCCTGCCTGCTTAGGTGCCGGCAAAGTGAGCTGTAGAGTAATTGCGCCACCGTGTGTCCTACATCGTGAACAGCACATTTTAAAATTTGTCCTACCATTGACTGTGTGTATAGACATTGCATTTGGTAATTCTATCTAGAATTGAACGAATGAGAGCAGATTAAAAAATGCCTTTTAACATGGGAGCGGTGCTGATGAAAACGGCCACCAGGTACACCGTGGGTACCCTATGCTAATAACTTTTGTTTTAGAGCGTTTCAAATCATAAGCTTTTGACATAATGAAAATATATGTAAAATGAAGATATTTTCCCAATTTCATGAAATAATAATAAACACAGACACCGCTGTGCTCACACACACACACACAAAAATTCAAAAAAGTAGAAAACGGTACCAGGAAGTGACAAGGGTTAAGTCCACAGAAAAAAATCATTCTCCTCCTCTGCTCTCCGACTCAGGAATCAACTCCCATCACACACCAAATAAGCCCCATCCGTAGAAACATTTAAGTCCCACCTTAAAACCCACCTGTTCAACCGTATACCCTCACTCCCAGGGCCCTCATTTATCAATGCTGCGTACGCACAGATATGTGCGTAAACCGCGCGTACGATATTTCTAAGCAAAGTGTGGGATTTATCAATATGAACATGTGCTTGAGATTGTGTGTATATCTACGCACAGCTCGAACCGTGTGTATATAAGCGGAATAAGCTTTCATGCATTACAGTTCCAACACTGACGTGTTCATATGTCTCATAATTAATTATAGTTAATTGTAAAATAGAGACATGAGTGTAATTATTGTCAAACCCTATAAATAGCATTTACAATAGGTCTTTCCGAATGAATGCATCATGGTTTGTCTTGCGTTATCGGAAGACAAGTCACGGATATGCCGGTCTATTTGCAGAGAGAATATAAGTAGAGTCCGCTACCCGGGACACAAATTGGAGCATGAAACAACGCGCATGAATGGCATCCGTGCACATTCAAGTCCTCTCCACCCTGGGATTCTTCTTAGCGTGAGATTGGAGATCGCTCTGGCATTTCCCATCAGAGCAATAGAATGTGTACCCATGTAGCTGTCAAAGCTCCATCAATCAACAAATTCAGTTATGTGAATAGAAAGAGATTCTACTCGGTCAATGTACAGATAATCTGCAATGCTGATTTGGCTGATACGTTCTGCTGACAGTTCTGTGGGCCTTCGTGTCCATGGTGTAACGTTTGGGTTCTTACTCTCTCCTATGAGTAAAAGCTCCTAGCGCCACCCTGGAGTATTTCACCCTCTCTATTCTTCCAGGTTGTCCTGATTGCTAATTGACCCCTGCTGTGTGTTTGACTCTCTTTATAATGGCCTTGTGTTTATTCTCTCATTTGTCAGTTCTTCTTCATCTAACGTTACAGTGAGTAGCTGTCTACGGAGAGTCGTGTCGCTCCAGGCCTGGAGGAATGCGGCTGCCGTGTTTTTGATTATTGTTTAATTATTATTTAGTTTGTTTTTCTTTTGTATAATACCAGTATCACTCTTGATGTTTCAAAAATAAAAGGAAACACTGTTTTTGGTGAGAAGAGCAACTACCGTCTCCGCACCTTTCTTCTGTTCTGCATTTGGGTTCAACACACCTACCTGAGTCGTAACAGAAGAACTGACCATCATGAACCCAGCAGACAGAATCCGGAAGGAGCTGAAAATGCAGGAGGTTCAGCTGGACAGTCACCCGCCGTCAGCAGCAGGTGGAGGTTGAGCTCGGTCGCCTGGGGGTTCTCACCACCGACAACCAGGATTCAGCGGCAGCAGCAACAGCCACTTCAGCGTTGACGGCCGCGGCTACACCAGCGGCCGCGTTAGCGCTAACAGTAGCTGAGGCGGCGTCTGCGGCCGTAGCAGCAGAGGTAACACCACCGCCTATCCGAGTGGGGGCTCGAGAGTTCATCACGCAGTGTTCCCTTGTTTTCAGCTTACAGCCTCTCACTTTTCCCATCAAACTGTCCAAGGTGGCGTATATTATCACCCTGCTGACCGGCCGTGCTCTTTCCTGGGCCACGGCAGAATGAGAGATTGGCTCGGCAGTCTGCACCGGCGTTGATAGCTTTACCCAGGAGTTGCGGAGGGTCTTCGACACCTCCTGGGTAATTTCCATCTACGAGGCAGGTGGACAGCTCACGTCCTGTCGACAAGGTAACCACTCGGTGGCCAACTACGCCATTGAGTTTTGCATTGTGGCCCGAGAGACAGGTTGGCAGGAAGGCACCGTGTGTGGTCTCTTCGTCCAGGGACTTGCGGAAGAGATGCAGGATGAGCTGGCTTCCCGGGACCTTCCCGAACGTTTGGATGACGTCATCAACCTTGCCATTCGCGTGGACAACCGTCGCGGAGAGCGAGGACGGGAGAGGGAATCATTGCCACAGGTACCCTCCCGACTCCCTCTTGGTTATGGTACACCTGCCCGATTCCCACGGGAGAACTGAACCCATGCAGCTGGGTGCTATGCACCTGTCCAACATCGAGAGGCGGCGACTTATTGAACAGAAGCGCTGCTTCCACTGTGGACGCACTGGTCACCGCTTTAACACCTGTCCTGGCATCTCGGGAAACGGGAGCTCTCGCTAGGCGTGGGATGGGTATTAGCGGGAATGCATTTATCCTCTGTCACCAACAAGTAATTTTTTGATGTCACTATTGGGTGGGGCTCTCATCTTAAACAGGCACAGGCCTTGGTAGATTCAGGGGCAGCGGGGAATTTAATGCACAAGGGGTTGGCTCGGGAGTGGGCGGTTCCTTTAGAGGCTTTAGAGGTACCTATTCCTGTTCAGGCCTTTGATGGCCAACCTCTGGGTAACGGCGTTATTACTCAGCGCACGCCGCTGGTGCGTCTCCAGGTAGCGGGGGTCAGTGGGAATCATTGCATTTTTATATCATTGTTTCACCTCATTCTCCTATTGTTTTGGGTCATCCTTGGATGGTAACAAATAATAACCCTTGTATTAACTGGTCTACGAGTGAGCTTTAGCTGGAGAGAGGCGCTGGGCCGGTCTCCATCGAAGGTTCATCCACTTTGTCTTCTTCTCTGTCTCCCTCCAGGGTGGCCGTAGCTGCTGCAGATTCTACGTCCTCTCCTAATCCCGATTTAACAGGGGTCCCCGATATTTTTTGGGAGCTGGCAGAGGTTTTTAGCAAGACCCGTGCTAAAGCACTTCCTCCTCATAGGCCATATAATTACACTATTGATCTTCTACCCGGTACCTCTCCACCTCAGGGTCGTTTGTTCTCGCTCTCTCGTCCTGAGACGCTTTCCATGAATTGCTATATTGAGGAGGCATTAGCCGCTGGTCACATTCGTCCTTCCACCTCACCTGCGGGTGCTGTTTTTTTTTTGTATCTAAAAAGGATGGTGGCCAGCGTCCTTGCAAAGATTATCGTGGTTTAAACGACGTTTCTATTAAGAACCGTTACCCCTTGCCTCTCATGGACACCGCCTTTGAGTCACTACAGGGGGCGCACATTTTTTCCAAACTTGATTTACGTAATGCCTATAACTTGATTAGGATTAGAGAGGGGGATGAATGGAAGACTGCGTTTAACATGCCCTACGAGTACCTAGTCATGCCCTTTGGCTTAGCTAATGCTCCTGCAGTCTTTCAAGCGCTGGTCAACAACGTGCTGCGGGACCTAATAGGAGTGTCGGTCTTCGTTTATTTAGATGACATTATATTATATTTTTTATATTTTCTCTCGTGATATTTCGCAGCATCAACAGCACGTTCGACAGGTTTTCCAGCATCTCCTCCAGCATCAGCTGTTTGTTAACGCCGAGAAATGTGTGTTTCATACAGACACTGTGCTAATTTCTATAGGCGATTTATTCGTAACTTTAGTGCCTTGGCTGCTCCCTTAATAACGGCTCTCACAAAAGCATCTCCCAGGCTTTAACTGGTCGCCTCGAGCCGAGACCTCAAACGTCGATTTACCTCCGCCCCTGTATTGATTCACCCCGACCCAGAGGTTCCGTTTCTGGTAGGAGTGGATGCCTCCGACGTCGTGGTGGGGGGGTGCTCTCTCAGAGATGCTTAAAGGACGGGAAAGTGCATCCTTCCGCTTTTTTTTCACGTCGTCTGTCCTTGGCCGAACGCAATTACGATGTGGGGAATCGGGAATTATTGGCCATTAAACTAGCATTAGAGGAATGGAGACAGTGGTTGGAGGGGGCTGCACACCCATTTATTGTGTGGACCGATCACAAGAACCTGGCTTATATCCAGGGGGCTAAACACCTTAACGCTCGCCAAGCTAGGTGGGCGTTATTCTTCACACGCTTCCGCTTCTCCATCTCCTTTTCGGCCCGTGTCAAAAAACGTCAAACCTGACGCACTCTCTCGCCAGTTCGATCCTACGGACAGAGGAGATACCCCATACCATTATTCCCCAGGCTCTTATTCTTGCTCCTGTGTCATGGGGCATAGACAGGGTGGTAAGGTCGGCACTGGCACAGGAAACTGATCCTGGGGGGGGTCCTCCGGGGCGGTTGTATGTGCCCAAGGCTGCGTGCTCACAACTGTTGCAATGCCTTTTTCCTTACCAGTCACCCTGGGGCCTCCAGGACCCTGGAGTTCATCCGCAGGAGGTTCTGGTGGCCCATAGCGGAGGGGGATATGCGTTCCTTTGTGGCAGCCTGCCCTCTTTGTGCACGCAGCAAGACCTCTCTGCGTTCCCCGGCGGGTCTCCTCCGTCCTCCTCCCATTCCTAATTGATGCCTGCTGTGTGTTTGACTCTCTTTATAATGGCCTTGTGTTTATTCTCTCATTTGTCAGTTCTTCATCTAACGTTACCGTGAGTAGCTGTCTATGGAGAGTCGTGTCGGCTGCCGTGTTTTTGATTATTGTTTAATTATCATTTAGTTTGTTTTTCTTTTGTATAATACCAGTATCGCTCTTGATGTTTCAAAAATAAAAGGAAACACTGTTTTTGGTGAGAAGAGCAACTACCGTCTCCGCACCTTTCTTCTGTTCTGCATTTGAGTTCAACACACCTACCTGAGTCGTAACACATGGAGACGCTGTTGAAGACGGGTGGCTTATTGGTGAGCGTTACCCATTCAGGCCTAATTTTATTTAATACAATTGTATTTTGTGTCATGTTTCCAAATAAGATTGTTCACAACGAAATACTTTCTACCTTCAATTTGTTCATGATTAGATGACCTCCGTGATAAATCTTGCTCTCAGTGAAGTCTATCTTTATAGTTTGCTTTATAGTTATTCCACATTCCACAAACAGGCATGTTCCCATCGGGGTATTTAATGACCATATATGGTTGATTAGGGGCGGTTCTGTATGCAAATACTTATAATCGTGCACAAGCATAGACGGTAGGAACAATTGGTATTTATGAACACGGAGTGACGGAGTGTGCGTACGAGCCGGTACGACCTGTGCACGCACGGTTGATAAATACCAATCTTTCTGTGCATAGACATTCTAAATTCCGTGCGTAGGAACACAAATTTTACACTTTCTACGCATTATTGATAAATGAGGGCGCTCCAACCCGTGCATCATTTACATTTTCACATGTGTACACACATATATATTTCTTATTTGTATTATTATTTATTTTCTGTTTCATCTCTAAGCTGTCTCTGTAGTATCCCCACCATGTTGTCATTGTGAAAGTCCATGTATTGTGTTTGTCCGTGTACTGTAATGCAATGTCTGGAAAGTGCTTTGAGATACTATTATGTAAGGCGCTATATAATCTTTATTATTATTATTATTATTATTATTATTATTATTATTATTATTATTATTATTATTATTATTATTATTATTATTATTATTATTATTATTAGACTCACAGAACACTCCCCGGCAGATGCTCCCAGCCAGTAGGAGGAGACCCAGCAGCCCCAGACTCAGTGCAGCAATTCTCCACTTCTTCAATGCTGTGGAGAGACATGAACACATGATCAGAGGGACATGAACACATGATCAGAGGGACATGAACACATGATCAGAGGCTCTGGAGGGACTCCGCTACCTTTGGAAATACACTGATATAATCACATCGTCAGCCTAATTAGGATGTAGTATGTAATGAAAGATGAACACCTCTATACTCATTATCAACTTTATTAACAGACACAGGGTCCACAGAGTAAAAAAATTGTAACTAATTTGCACAAGGAAGAGCTAGAAATGTGTATAGTAGTGATGAGGAATGCTGAGAAATAGACATACATCATTAAAATACACCACTTTTACATTTGGTCACGCCATATGACAATTTGACTCACTAGCACATTATACTAATGAAAAAGATAAATGTATTACTAGAATAAAATCTACAATACCACAAATAGTTTTAGAAAGATTAGAGTTCTAAAACAGAACTGAATGATTTCCATTACCCATATCTGAAATATTTAAAAAGTTGAGAAAAAAAGAACATACCCGGAGAAGCAGTTGGAGCAAGTGGAGTTGTTGTTGTAGGTGGTGCTGTTGTTGTAGGTGGTGTTGTTGTTGTAGGTGGTGCTGTTGTTGTAGGTGGTGTTGTTGTTGTAGGTGGTGTTGTTGTTGTAGGTGGTGTTGTTGTTGTAGGTGGTGTTGTTGTTGTAGGTGGTGTTGTTGTTGTAGGTGGTGTTGTAGTTGCTGACCCCCTGCCTATGGAGGAGCAAAGAGGATAGAAATATATAAAAAAAAAAATAATAACATTCAGAACTGAAACACTGGCACAGGAAGATGAAGACAAAAGAAAAGAAAACATTATGTTTGACAGAATCCAACCTTTTTTGCAGATATATGCTCTGGGTCGGGTACAGGGCCCTGTTTCTTGTACGTGGTTCAACTAAGTCGATCAAGATGTCATTATCCAGCTTCAGTTAACCCGATGTTTGAAGCCGGGATTTTCCTGTTTCACAAAGGTGGATTCAGTCTCGTTAACTCAAGCCAGACTTGCGACTCAGGCTAAATGCGCGCGGCCGTTTTAGGTGAAAAGCCAGCACGTATCGATGGCAGAGATCCTGATTCTCAACGGCATTGATTGATTAATTGATTTAAGACTTTATTGACAGATTGCAATACGGCTCAATCGCCTCGCCGACAAGTTAAATGCGTTATCTATAGGCTAATTCTAAGTCCCTCATTACCTCAATCAATCAGATTATATTTCTTTAAACTTGCCTGCTGGATTGAATAATCAAATGAGATCTTGCTAGCGAAAATAATTAGTTAACTGTTATACAGAATTACGATACGGCTCTCTTACCCATTGATTGATGTATAGTCAATATTTAACTTATCTCCAATGTGGTCTAACGGGTTGTTCTTTTGACTTTCACACGGACGACCGGGGTTCGAGACCCTAGTCGTCTCCTACTTTTTGCAATATAGGAATAATTCAATTTGGTGCACGTTGAGAGCTATATAAAGAATGCCATCCTCAATGCATGTAGATTTATAATATTTTAACTTAAAACCAGGCTACTTTGGCGTATAATCATTAATATTATATTCAAAAAAATCATATTGGAAACACCGGGATTTGAACCCCGGTCGCTGGGTTGGGAGGCTTGAGCACTACCGCTGGGCCACTGTGCCAGATGGGATAAATTCATTGTTTATACATTAATGAACGAGAGACCCGTGTTTAGAATATCCTTTGTTTTGAATGAAGTGTACATCGCACGAGCGAGCGCCACCGTCGCCACAGTATATATAACGTGCATTATTTAGGACAAAGTGAATTTAGTATCAGCATTTTGGGTCTATTTTACATTTCAAAAGCCCCCTCTGGAAGAATGGAGCACAAAAACGTAATTCAGAATGGTATAATGCAGATCGTAGACTGTGGGAATAGTTTCAGGAAACGGGCCGTCACTTCTTTGCGGGGGCGTGGCGATGGTTCAGGCTAAGTTGAACTTGAACTCTGCTTTCGACCAGGCTCAAACTTTTGGATATGTTGTCATGGTGATTTGGAAAATCCACGTACATGAAACCGGAAAGTCCGGCTAACCCAGTTATCCAGTTAAAGTTATCCGGCTAACTCAGTTATCCAGGTACAAGAAACAGGGCCCAGGAGTCATCGTTGAGGATCTTCCCATATGATATCTTACGGGGATCTAGTTTGATGTGGACGCAGTGCTTGTTCTTCTTATAGTTGTTCCGTGAGTCTGCCTTAGGGCAGCTCTGGCTGCAATTGTAGCTTACCACCACCGGTATGACTGTGTATGAACGAATAATGGACTCTGTGAAGCGCTCTGAGTCAGAGCAACAGTCAGTCAGAGAAGAGCGCTATATAAATCCAATCCATTATTATCAACGCCTACGGCCCCTCCGACCACCACCAACATTCATTCACATGCATACACATTCATATGAGGCACGTAGGTTAAGTGTCTTGCCCAAGGACACAACGGCAATGGGATGGACATGGGCTTGAGCGGGATTCGAACCACCAACCCTTCGATCATTGGACGCCCGCTCTACCCCTGAGCCACGCCGCCCCACAAGATGTAGCAATACTGTCTATCTGTATGTCATCTATGTCTGTAAACTTGTGCATAATGGAGTGTGGCTCTATAGAAGTCATTTTATATGAAGTTTGTTGTTAGATGGCATGCTTTGTAGCAACCTCCCTCTGCTTCAAAAGGACACTGTCTCACGAAGCGATTTCACTGGATGTCCCGGACACAATGGAAGTATGGATATATTCGTAACGAATAATTAAAAAAAGATACAGTGTGAATGAATTAATGAAAAATGTATTTAACAGATTGCAGAATGGGTACAATACAGTACGGCTCAATACACACAATTGTTAAGGGGATGCAGACCAGAGAAGGACGTTTGTCTTGTCAACTGGAATATGTTAGTTGTTTACACAATGTTGGATTATGTAATTGGTTTGTCATGACCGATTGTCAAAACAAAAATACATTGCGGGATTTATATGAAGTTTGTTGTTAGATGGCATGCTTTGTAGCAACCTCCCTCTGCTTCTAGACACGGAGGCAATTATTATATATTTTTTTTACCTACTTTTTCTGTGGATGGTTTTGTGAATACATCTCCATTATGCTTCAATTACTGTGTGTTTATTCTATAGCAATAAGGTTGGGTGAATTCAGCCATTGTATAAAAGTATTACATCACTTGAAGTCGTGTGTTATAGGAATTAGATCATGCCTAGGGGGTCTAACGACCCTCCGCTGCGTGTCAGGCCTAACAACCACCCCTAGGCGTGATCTAATTCCTATAACACACTCCGCCGCGTGATGTAATGCTTAAAAGGTACCCATGTACATGTCAAGATACTTCCCAAGGGTCAGTGAGGTCCACGACCACAACACCAGAGGGAGCTCCACAAATCATGTTTGACCCAGATTCGGCTCAAACAAGGGACTAAACACGTTTCGCAATTATGCCACAACAATGTGGAACGCCCTACCCACAGCCGTGAAGGAATGTGAATCCCTACCCGCCTTCAAAACCACTCTCAAAGAGCACCTACGGGTGGCTGCAATTAGAAACTGGCCCCGGTAAATGTCAAAATGTTGTATTGAGCCGTACTGTATTGTACCCATTCTGCAATCTATTAATAAAGTTTTCAATCAATCAATCAAACCTGTCCTCTCCTCACTTCAATGACTGCCTGCTAAGTATATGATTGACTTTAAGATCTGTCTCCTCACTTACAAAGCCCTCCACTCCTTAGCACCTGCTTACATTTACAACCTCTTTTAACACTACACTTCCTCCCACTCACTCCGCTCATCCAATTTAGCCACTCTGAGCACACCACACTACCGCTAAGGATTTTGACAAAAATGGGCCTTGGATCAAAGCCATATAATTTTAACTGTTTACAATTTTTTTTAAATGTCCCCCATGATTAACATTAATAGCCTAATCTCAAGATATCTGTAACAAATTACATATATTTCGGAATTTTAACCACTTAAATTTGTGTTCGTTTGATACCACGTCCGTTTTTATTGAAAAAAAACAGATAAATAGTCATATTTATCATATTTCTATAGATTTTTCAGATACCACATTACAGCGTATGTAAACTCGACGAAATACCTCTGAATAAGAATTTGCCATTAGAAAAAAGAAAGGTTGACTAATTCGGTCAGAAATAGCGGAGACGCTAAACGTTAGTAAGCACTGATTATTATTATTATTATTATATTCTGCGGGCGAGCATTAGTCATTCTCCCGGTGTAATTCTGAACACAGGTCGCTGTCGGCCAAGTACCAGCGTACTTCCGCGAGTGGAGCACTAGTGACACATCCTCATTGAAGCGACGCAGGCCTGGAAGGCTCTTTTTTCAGCTTGTGACATGCGATATGAGAGAGGGAGGTGGAGCGAGGTGGATATTATGGTTATTTTGTGTTGAGCGCTGCCCCCCCCCCACCCCCGGAGCAGAGTGGTGAAGTTGCAGCCACATTCCCCGGCATGATCAGCGCCCCCTGCCTGCTTAGGTGCCGGCAAAGTGAGCTGTAGAGTAATTGCGCCACCGTGTGTCCTACATCGTGAACAGCACATTTTAAAATTTGTCCTACCATTGACTGTGTGTATAGACATTGCATTTGGTAATTCTATCTAGAATTGAACGAATGAGAGCAGATTAAAAAATGCCTTTTAACATGGGAGCGGTGCTGATGAAAACGGCCACCAGGTACACTGTGGGTACCCTATGCTAATAACTTTTGTTTTAGAGCGTTTCAAATCATAAGCTTTTGACATAATGAAAATATATGTAAAATGAAGATATTTTCCCAATTTCATGAAATAATAATAAACACAGACACCGCTGTGCTCACACACACACACACAAAAATTCAAAAAAGTAGAAAACGGTACCAGGAAGTGACAAGGGTTAAGTCCACAGAAAAAAATCATTCTCCTCCTCTGCTCTCCGACTCAGGAATCAACTCCCATCACACACCAAATAAGCCCCATCCGTAGAAACATTTAAGTCCCACCTTAAAACCCACCTGTTCAACCGTATACCCTCACTCCCAGGGCCCTCATTTATCAATGCTGCGTACGCACAGATATGTGCGTAAACCGCGCGTACGATATTTCTAAGCAAAGTGTGGGATTTATCAATATGAACATGTGCTTGAGATTGTGTGTATATCTACGCACAGCTCGAACCGTGTGTATATAAGCGGAATAAGCTTTCATGCATTACAGTTCCAACACTGACGTGTTCATATGTCTCATAATTAATTATAGTTAATTGTAAAATAGAGACATGAGTGTAATTATTGTCAAACCCTATAAATAGCATTTACAATAGGTCTTTCCGAATGAATGCATCATGGTTTGTCTTGCGTTATCGGAAGACAAGTCACGGATATGCCGGTCTATTTGCAGAGAGAATATAAGTAGAGTCCGCTACCCGGGACACAAATTGGAGCATGAAACAACGCGCATGAATGGCATCCGTGCACATTCAAGTCCTCTCCACCCTGGGATTCTTCTTAGCGTGAGATTGGAGATCGCTCTGGCATTTCCCATCAGAGCAATAGAATGTGTACCCATGTAGCTGTCAAAGCTCCATCAATCAACAAATTCAGTTATGTGAATAGAAAGAGATTCTACTCGGTCAATGTACAGATAATCTGCAATGCTGATTTGGCTGATACGTTCTGCTGACAGTTCTGTGGGCCTTCGTGTCCATGGTGTAACGTTTGGGTTCTTACTCTCTCCTATGAGTAAAAGCTCCTAGCGCCACCCTGGAGTATTTCACCCTCTCTATTCTTCCAGGTTGTCCTGATTGCTAATTGACCCCTGCTGTGTGTTTGACTCTCTTTATAATGGCCTTGTGTTTATTCTCTCATTTGTCAGTTCTTCTTCATCTAACGTTACCGTGAGTAGCTGTCTACGGAGAGTCGTGTCGCTCCAGGCCTGGAGGAATGCGGCTGCCGTGTTTTTGATTATTGTTTAATTATTATTTAGTTTGTTTTTCTTTTGTATAATACCAGTATCACTCTTGATGTTTCAAAAATAAAAGGAAACACTGTTTTTGGTGAGAAGAGCAACTACCGTCTCCGCACCTTTCTTCTGTTCTGCATTTGGGTTCAACACACCTACCTGAGTCGTAACAGAAGAACTGACCATCATGAACCCAGCAGACAGAATCCGGAAGGAGCTGAAAATGCAGGAGGTTCAGCTGGACAGTCACCCGCCGTCAGCAGCAGGTGGAGGTTGAGCTCGGTCGCCTGGGGGTTCTCACCACCGACAACCAGGATTCAGCGGCAGCAGCAACAGCCACTTCAGCGTTGACGGCCGCGGCTACACCAGCGGCCGCGTTAGCGCTAACAGTAGCTGAGGCGGCGTCTGCGGCCGTAGCAGCAGAGGTAACACCACCGCCTATCCGAGTGGGGGCTCGAGAGTTCATCACGCAGTGTTCCCTTGTTTTCAGCTTACAGCCTCTCACTTTTCCCATCAAACTGTCCAAGGTGGCGTATATTATCACCCTGCTGACCGGCCGTGCTCTTTCCTGGGCCACGGCAGAATGAGAGATTGGCTCGGCAGTCTGCACCGGCGTTGATAGCTTTACCCAGGAGTTGTGGAGGGTCTTCGACACCTCCTGGGTAATTTCCATCTACGAGGCAGGTGGACAGCTCACGTCCTGTCGACAAGGTAACCACTCGGTGGCCAACTACGCCATTGAGTTTTGCATTGTGGCCCGAGAGACAGGTTGGCAGGAAGGCACCGTGTGTGGTCTCTTCGTCCAGGGACTTGCGGAAGAGATGCAGGATGAGCTGGCTTCCCGGGACCTTCCCGAACGTTTGGATGACGTCATCAACCTTGCCATTCGCGTGGACAACCGTCGCGGAGAGCGAGGACGGGAGAGGGAATCATTGCCACAGGTACCCTCCCGACTCCCTCTTGGTTATGGTACACCTGCCCGATTCCCACGGGAGAACTGAACCCATGCAGCTGGGTGCTATGCACCTGTCCAACATCGAGAGGCGGCGACTTATTGAACAGAAGCGCTGCTTCCACTGTGGACGCACTGGTCACCGCTTTAACACCTGTCCTGGCATCTCGGGAAACGGGAGCTCTCGCTAGGCGTGGGATGGGTATTAGCGGGAATGCATTTATCCTCTGTCACCAACAAGTAATTTTTTGATGTCACTATTGGGTGGGGCTCTCATCTTAAACAGGCACAGGCCTTGGTAGATTCAGGGGCAGCGGGGAATTTAATGCACAAGGGGTTGGCTCGGGAGTGGGCGGTTCCTTTAGAGGCTTTAGAGGTACCTATTCCTGTTCAGGCCTTTGATGGCCAACCTCTGGGTAACGGCGTTATTACTCAGCGCACGCCGCTGGTGCGTCTCCAGGTAGCGGGGGTCAGTGGGAATCATTGCATTTTTATATCATTGTTTCACCTCATTCTCCTATTGTTTTGGGTCATCCTTGGATGGTAACAAATAATAACCCTTGTATTAACTGGTCTACGAGTGAGCTTTAGCTGGAGAGAGGCGCTGGGCCGGTCTCCATCGAAGGTTCATCCACTTTGTCTTCTTCTCTGTCTCCCTCCAGGGTGGCCGTAGCTGCTGCAGATTCTACGTCCTCTCCTAATCCCGATTTAACAGGGGTCCCCGATATTTTTTGGGAGCTGGCAGAGGTTTTTAGCAAGACCCGTGCTAAAGCACTTCCTCCTCATAGGCCATATAATTACACTATTGATCTTCTACCCGGTACCTCTCCACCTCAGGGTCGTTTGTTCTCGCTCTCTCGTCCTGAGACGCTTTCCATGAATTGCTATATTGAGGAGGCATTAGCCGCTGGTCACATTCGTCCTTCCACCTCACCTGCGGGTGCTGTTTTTTTTTTGTATCTAAAAAGGATGGTGGCCAGCGTCCTTGCAAAGATTATCGTGGTTTAAACGACGTTTCTATTAAGAACCGTTACCCCTTGCCTCTCATGGACACCGCCTTTGAGTCACTACAGGGGGCGCACGTTTTTTCCAAACTTGATTTACGTAATGCCTATAACTTGATTAGGATTAGAGAGGGGGATGAATGGAAGACTGCGTTTAACATGCCCTACGAGTACCTAGTCATGCCCTTTGGCTTAGCTAATGCTCCTGCAGTCTTTCAAGCGCTGGTCAACAACGTGCTGCGGGACCTAATAGGAGTGTCGGTCTTCGTTTATTTAGATGACATTATATTATATTTTTTATATTTTCTCTCGTGATATTTCGCAGCATCAACAGCACGTCAATACAGGTTCTCACAAAAGCATCTCCCAGGCTTTAACTGGTCGCCTCGAGCCGAGACCTCAAACGTCGATTTACCTCCGCCCCTGTATTGATTCACCCCGACCCAGAGGTTCCGTTTCTGGTAGGAGTGGATGCCTCCGACGTCGTGGTGGGGGGGGGGGGGGGGGGGTGCTCTCTCAGAGATGCTTAAAGGACGGGAAAGTGCATCCTTCCGCTTTTTTTTCACGTCGTCTGTCCTTGGCCGAACGCAATTACGACGTGGGGAATCGGGAATTATTGGCCATTAAACTAGCATTAGAGGAATGGAGACAGTGGTTGGAGGGGGCTGCACACCCATTTATTGTGTGGACCGATCACAAGAACCTGGCTTATATCCAGGGGGCTAAACACCTTAACGCTCGCCAAGCTAGGTGGGCGTTATTCTTCACACGCTTCCGCTTCTCCATCTCCTTTTCGGCCCGGGTCAAAAAACGTCAAACCTGACGCACTCTCTCGCCAGTTCGATCCTACGGACAGAGGAGATACCCCATACCATTATTCCCCAGGCTCTTATTCTTGCTCCTGTGTCATGGGGCATAGACAGGGTGGTAAGGTCGGCACTGGCACAGGAAACTGATCCTGGGGGGGGTCCTCTGGGGCGGTTGTATGTGCCCAAGGCTGCGTGCTCACAACTGTTGCAATGCCTCCTTCCTTACCAGTCACCCTGGGGCCTCCAGGACCCTGGAGTTCATCCGCAGGAGGTTCTGGTGGCCCATAGCGGAGGGGGATATGCGTTCCTTTGTGGCAGCCTGCCCTCTTTGTGCACGCAGCAAGACCTCTCTGCGTTCCCCGGCGGGTCTCCTCCGTCCTCCTCCCATTCCTAATTGATGCCTGCTGTGTGTTTGACTCTCTTTATAATGGCCTTGTGTTTATTCTCTCATTTGTCAGTTCTTCATCTAACGTTACCGTGAGTAGCTGTCTATGGAGAGTCGTGTCGGCTGCCGTGTTTTTGATTATTGTTTAATTATCATTTAGTTTGTTTTTCTTTTGTATAATACCAGTATCGCTCTTGATGTTTCAAAAATAAAAGGAAACACTGTTTTTGGTGAGAAGAGCAACTACCGTCTCCGCACCTTTCTTCTGTTCTGCATTTGAGTTCAACACACCTACCTGAGTCGTAACACATGGAGACGCTGTTGAAGACGGGTGGCTTATTGGTGAGCGTTACCCATTCAGGCCTAATTTTATTTAATACAATTGTATTTTGTGTCATGTTTCCAAATAAGATTGTTCACAACGAAATACTTTCTACCTTCAATTTGTTCATGATTAGATGACCTCCGTGATAAATCTTGCTCTCAGTGAAGTCTATCTTTATAGTTTGCTTTATAGTTATTCCACATTCCACAAACAGGCATGTTCCCATCGGGGTATTTAATGACCATATATGGTTGATTAGGGGCGGTTCTGTATGCAAATACTTATAATCGTGCACAAGCATAGACGGTAGGAACAATTGGTATTTATGAACACGGAGTGACGGAGTGTGCGTACGAGCCGGTACGACCTGTGCACGCACGGTTGATAAATACCAATCTTTCTGTGCATAGACATTCTAAATTCCGTGCGTAGGAACACAAATTTTACACTTTCTACGCATTATTGATAAATGAGGGCGCTCCAACCCGTGCATCATTTACATTTTCACATGTGTACACACATATATATTTCTTATTTGTATTATTATTTATTTTCTGTTTCATCTCTAAGCTGTCTCTGTAGTATCCCCACCATGTTGTCATTGTGAAAGTCCATGTATTGTGTTTGTCCGTGTACTGTAATGCAATGTCTGGAAAGTGCTTTGAGATACTATTATGTAAGGCGCTATATAATCTTTATTATTATTATTATTATTATTATTATTATTATTATTATTATTATTATTATTATTATTATTATTATTATTATTATTATTATTATTAGACTCACAGAACACTCCCAGGCAGATGCTCCCAGCCAGTAGGAGGAGACCCAGCAGCCCCAGACTCAGTGCAGCAATTATCCACTTCTTCAATGCTGTGGAGAGACATGAACACATGATCAGAGGGACATGAACACATGATCAGAGGGACATGAACACATGATCAGAGGCTCTGGAGGGACTCTGCTACCTTTGGAAATACACTGATATAATCACATCGTCAGCCTAATTAGGATGTAGTATGTAATGAAGGATGAACACCTCTATACTCATTATCAACTTTATTAACAGACACAGGGTCCACAGAGTAAAAAAATTGTAACTAATTTGCACAAGGAAGAGCTAGAAATGTGTATAGTAGTGATGAGGAATGCTGAGAAATAGACATACATCATTAAAATACACCACTTTTACATTTGGTCACGCCATATGACAATTTGACTCACTAGCACATTATACTAATGAAAAAGATAAATGTATTACTAGAATAAAATCTACAATACCACAAATAGTTTTAGAAAGATTAGAGTTCTAAAACAGAACTGAATGATTTCCATTACCCATATCTGAAATATTTAAAAAGTTGAGAAAAAAAGAACATACCCGGAGAAGCAGTTGGAGCAAGTGGAGTTGTTGTTGTTGCTGACCCCCTGCCTATGGAGGAGCAAAGAGGATAGAAATATATAAAAAAAATAATAATAACATTCAGAACTGAAACACTGGCACAGGAAGATGAAGACAAAAGAAAATAAAACATTATGTTTGACAGAATCCAACCTTTTTTGCAGATATATGCTCTGGTTTGGGTACAGGAGTCATCGTTGAGGATCTTCCCATATGATATCTTATGGGGATCTAGTTTGATGTGGACGCAGTGCTCGTTCTTCTTATAGTTGTCCGGCTGTATAGCATCCCATGGGAGGAAGTTCTGAGGGACACAGAGAGGACAAGTAGTGAAAGGTTAACCTTGTGTAGTGTGGTAGTGAAAGGTTAACCTTGTGTAGTGTGGTAGTGAAAGGTTAACCTTCTGTAGTGTGGTAGTGAAAGGTTAACCTTGTGTAGTGTGGTAGTGAAAGGTTAACCTTGTGTAGTGTGGTAGTGAAAGGTTAACCTTGTGTAGTGTGGTAGTGAAAGGTTAACCTTGTGTAGTGTGGTAGTGAAAGGGTTAACCTTGTGTAGTGTGGTAGTGAAAGGGTTAACCTTCTGTAGTGTGGTAGTGAAAGGTTAACCTTGTGTAGTGTGGTAGTGAAAGGTTAACCTTCTGTAGTGTGGTAGTGAAAGGGTTAACCTTCTGTAGTGTGGTAGTGAAAGGTTAACCTTGTGTAGTGTGGTAGTGAAAGGTTAACCTTGTGTAGTGTAGTAGTGAAAGGTTAACCTTGTGTAGTGTGGTAGTGAAAGGTTAACCTTGTGTAGTGTGGTAGTGAAAGGTTAACCTTGTGTAGTGTGGTAGTGAAAGGTTAACCTTGTGTAGTGTGGTAGTGAAAGGGTTAACCTTGTGTAGTGTGGTAGTGAAAGGGTTAACCTTCTGTAGTGTGGTAGTGAAAGGTTAACCTTGTGTAGTGTGGTAGTGAAAGGTTAACCTTCTGTAGTGTGGTAGTGAAAGGGTTAACATTCTGTAGTGTGGTAGTGAAAGGTTAACCTTGTGTAGTGTGGTAGTGAAAGGTTAACCTTGTGTAGTGTGGTAGTGAAAGGTTAACCTTCTGTAGTGTGGTAGTGAAAGGTTAACCTTGTGTAGTGTGGTAGTGAAAGGTTAACCTTGTGTAGTGTGGTAGTGAAAGGTTAACCTTGTGTAGTGTGGTAGTGAAAGGTTAACCTTGTGTAGTGTGGTAGTGAAAGGTTAACCTTCTGTAGTGTGGTAGTGAAAGGTTAACCTTGTGTAGTGTGGTAGTGAAAGGTTAACCTTGTGTAGTGTGGTAGTGAAAGGTTAACCTTCTGTAGTGTGGTAGTGAAAGGTTAACCTTGTGTAGTGTGGTAGTGAAAGGTTAACCTTCTGTAGTGTGGTAGTGAAAGGTTAACCGTCTGTAGTGTGGTAGTGAAAGGGTTAACCTTCTGTAGTGTGGTAGTGAAAGGTTAACCTTCTGTAGTGTGGTAGTGAAAGGTTAACCTTCTGTAGTGTGGTAGTGAAAGGTTAACCTTCTGTAGTGTGGTAGTGAAAGGTTAACCTTCTGTAGAGTGGTAGTGAAAGGTTAACCTTCTGTAGTGTGGTAGTGAAAGGTTAACCTTGTGTAGTGTGGTAGTGAAAGGTTAACCTTCTGTAGTGTGGTAGTGAAAGGTTAACCTTCTGTAGTGTGGTAGTGAAGGGTTAACCTTCTGTAGTGTGGTAGTGAAAGGGTTAACCTTCTGTAGTGTGGTAGTGAAAGGGTTAACCGTCTGTAGTGTGGTAG
Source organism: Notolepis coatsorum (assembly GCF_963971535.1). Lineage (NCBI taxonomy): Eukaryota > Metazoa > Chordata > Actinopteri > Aulopiformes > Paralepididae > Notolepis > Notolepis coatsorum. Next base: position 100,408,631 of record NC_140167.1, on the reverse strand, counting down.
TGAAAGGGTTAACCTACTGTAGTGTGGTAGTGAAAGGTTAACCTTGTGTAGTGTGGTAGTGAAAGGGTTAACCGTCTGTAGTGTGGTAGTGAAAGGTTAACCGTCTGTAGTGTGGTAGTGAAAGGGTTAACCTTCTGTAGTGTGGTAGTGAAAGGGTTAACCTTCTGTAGTGTGGTAGTGAAAGGTTAACCTTGTGTAGTGTGGTAGTGAAAGGTTAACCGTCTGTAGTGTGGTAGTGAAAGGGTTAACCTTCTGTAGTGTGGTAGTGAAAGGGTTAACCTTCTGTAGTGTGGTAGTGAAAGGGTTAACCGTCTGTAGTGTGGTAGTGAAAGGGTTAACCTTCTGTAGTGTGGTAGTGAAAGGTTAACCTTGTGTAGTGTGGTAGTGAAAGGGTTAACCGTCTGTAGTGTGGTAGTGAAAGGTTAACCGTCTGTAGTGTGGTAGTGAAAGGGTTAACCTTCTGTAGTGTGGTAGTGAAAGGGTTAACCTTCTGTAGTGTGGTAGTGAAAGGTTAACCTTGTGTAGTGTGGTAGTGAAAGGGTTAACCTTCTGTAGTGTGGTAGTGAAAGGTTAACCTTGTGTAGTGTGGTAGTGAAAGGTTAACGTAAGGTTATGTATATAACCAAGTTCTGTGAGTTATGGTGACGCTCAGCATCAAACTCCACTGTACTTCACTTCGTGCACGTGCACTGAATAAAAAATTCCACCATGTACCTTTACATCCCAACATTCGTCTGGCCACACCCCCATCCGCTTACCTTCATAAGCAGGTGTGTGGTCACCTACTCGCCTCCTTCCCAAACTTTCACCACAAGGCGAGATCAAGGGCCGCAGCGGCGTCTGATGCTGAGCGTCACCATAACTCACAGAACTTGGGTATATTCATAACCTTACGTTCTGTTTCGTTATGGATCTCGCTCAGCATCAAACTGCACAAGGGAGGCTGAGCGAGAGCCATAGCCCGACAAATGTACCCCGCTGAGGCCCCCCACAACCATCAGATCGGGGAGGACCGAGCCCCCCGACCCTCCCTAATGGAGGATACCCCCCCTATTGGAGGCTTACGGGAGGGAGATGGATCCGACCGTGCGAAGAGGAACTCAAGCAACTCAACGCACAGGGTGAGCAGACCGTGGCTTGACCCCACGACTACACACACGCACAACCCGCATGCCACCCGGGAACGAACGGAAGGAACAACCTCGTTACTGCCCCCAGAAATCACGGGGTCAAGAGCAACCCAACCCCGTGGCAAGGCTGTAGCAGCGGAGCGCGAAGGAAGACCCAGACCCACCGAAGGGACTGGATCCCCTGGAAAAAGGGGGCCCCGGAGAGGTCAATGACGCCAGGCATCAAGACCCCACCAGGCGGTCACTTAGTGACACCGCCCCCCACATCGCCAGCGTATTCGGATAAGGCCCCTCCAAGAGCGGGCCCTTTCCCCCCAATAGCACACCGCCTGGCACACTGACCCTGCAGGACAGGCAGTCAGCATGGCCGTAAGCACTCAAAAAGGTTAACCAACGGAAGCAGGCAGCGCACCGGGGAAACCAGGCAGCAGGCTGTAACCGTATGCTGGCGTTGTTGATCACCATGACAAAGCCTCCATCAAAAAAAACCCACCCAGAGGGGTCGAGGCAGAGAAGGCTGACATGATTGGCAGACGTCATGAACGTGCAGGGGCACACTCAACCGGGCAACCCGGGAGTTGATACTGCTCCAACATACCAGGGAATCAACTACCCTCTTGGTACAGACGGTGGTTGTTCCTATAACCCCTCAAGAAAAAGAAAAAAGACCTATGAGATCATCAGGGACAGGAACAGGCAGTGGCTGCGGCAGCGGCACGGCGTTTGCGACTGCCGCCACCGCCATGAGCTCGGGAAACAAAGCCTGCAGTTCCCCCTGCAGACTTTCCTCCACCGAGCCCGCATCCCTCACATACAGCAGGCTTCCACTGGTCAAGGAGCCACACTCCGATGTGGCTGATAGCAGGGCATCCCGCCGACGAGTCAGAGGTTCTTCTCCAACGTCTTCAAACGAGGCGCCCCAAGGAATCAAGACATCTCACCCCCCTCCAGTGTTACCTGGGCGGGCGGGAGAGCTGTCTCCACCGGGCCTTCAAATAAGAACCCGTCCGCCTCTATCATGTAGTCCTCTGTTTCCATCGGGCATGTAGAGACCGACGCATCCTCACTTGGCTCCAGCAACTCACCAAAACCGGGCCGTTCCCGTCTGCAAGCCACCATCTTGCGACGGGAGCGAGCCAACGCAAAAAGTTTGCGTCTCAAATCCACTGGAACCAAGGGAACCGGCCGCCCAACAGCGGACGATTCCTCGGAAACAAAGGAACCAGAGCCGGAACCAGGCCATGGCACAGGCGACGGCACCGGTGCACCAGCTCCTTGGAGGCAAACTACCCATCGGACGCCTACCGGGCGTGGCTGTCAACAACGAGAGAGGTAACAGCCCCCGCTCCAGGACGTACGACGGAGGCGGAAATGGAGAACCGCTGGTGAAGAGTAGCGTTGCGAACACGACTCTCCGGAGTAGACATTATGACTTAGGTTTTTCTATCAAAAATATGAGAGAAGAAAAAAATAAGCACAATGTAAACACGTCTCAACTTTCTTCAGCTAACAACCTCGTCAAGTGGGGATCTACCGAAGGCACTTCCTTGTGGTGAAAGTGAAGAAGGAGGCGAGTAGGTGACCACACACCTGCTTATGAAGGTAAGCGGATGGGTGTGTGGCCAGACGAATGTTGGGATGTAAAGGTACATGGTGGAATGTTTTATTCAGTGCACGTGCGCGAAGTGAAGTACAGTGCAGTTTGATGCTGAGCGAGATCCATAACGAAACAGAACATTCTGTAGTGTGGTAGTGAAAGGTTAACCTTGTGTAGTGTGGTAGTGAAAGGGTTAACTTTCTGTAGTGTGGTAGTGAAAGGTTAACATTCTGTAGTGTGGTAGTGAAAGGTTAACCTTCTGTAGTGTGGTAGTGAAAGGGTTAACCTGTAGTGTTGTAGTTTATCACGGTTTCTGAAATTTCAAAATGACTTCAGGAAAATGTAATTAGAATGTTATTCTGTCTCAAGGCTAGTCCTGCATGTAGCAACAAATGCGCATGTTGGTGAATTTATGACTGTGTGCCATTATTACTATCAAATGTAATAATTGTGGAATATTACTATAATGAGCTGCATGTGTATGAACCAAGCATCCTTTGTGAAGCACTTTGCTTGACAAGTGTCATGTTTAAATGTGCTATATAAATAAATGTGATTGATTGATTGATTGTCTGGTCTAGTGTGTTCATTAGACGGGTGAAATCCTCTTTCAGTGCCTTCAGTGTTTTCTTAGGCAGTTAGCCTCGCTGGTATGCGCGCAATTAGCGCTAGCCACGCTTCTAGGCCTCTTTACTTTTGGAAAGAATGATTAAAAAAATATATATATATTTGACTAAGAGGTTGGCAGTCGACTACGGCTCCTTTCGATCGATTAGTCGACTATTCAACTAATCGGGGTCAGCCGTTGTCACCCTTAATACATTTATCCTTCTATCATTCTTATGTGTTGTAATCTTCTCTATTCAGTGGCAATACCAACAGCTATTTCTGACCAGGCCAGGCAGCTGTTGGTAGGAAGCACAGACAGAGGAGGCAGGATTTGGCCTACTAAAATAAACTAGTTACAGTATTCATAAATATATGCTATATGAATCAATCTATTGTTCCATTTATCCATTGTAAGAATGTATAGACAACCATCTACAAATATGTATACTATTACAAAATGTGCTGTTTACTGTATTAAAGCAGGCCATTGCCATATAGAAATGCACGAATTCGACCCACAGTCTGTCCTTCACAACTGAACCACAGGTGACAAAGACTGTAAACCGAGATCCTCGCTGTTTTAGCTGTCTCCTTGTTTAGACGTGTTGCATGGAGTATAAATTGGCAATGAAGGGAGCAGCCTAGACACACGGTCTCTGCGAAGCCCTGAGCTAAGTACTGATTTTGTGTCCACTCCACAGCTGTGATGTGTATTCTCTGTAATATTGTTTTATTCACTCTAATAAATCTTTGAACCTAAAACCTTCTCCTTACCGTCTCTCCAAGGTCAAATTAACTGAACCCGACACTGTATTATACAGTGATGTGTAGTATACTGTACTGTGGTGTCACTTACAGTAGGAGATCCGTCTGTATAAACAAAGTTGTTTTCTTTAGCTCTGTCATTCAAACCGATCCAGCTGGAAACTGTCATGCGATCTGCAGATACACAAGACCACTGTTAGGAAATCTACTACAGCACTATTAGGAACGTCTGACCACTAAGTGTGTCTGACTCTTAACCACCAAAACCTGCATGGACTACAACGTATGACGTACATCATCACCAGTTAGGGTACCTTGTGTATACTGTTTACTTTTTTTTTTTTTTTTTTTACTTTGACCAGTCAGCTGGTTCTTTTTAGCGTTTATCGCTTTTTTCTGGTCAAGCATGACCGACAGAAACAGGTTGAATGGGATATAGATCGGGGAAAGACACTCTGAGAAAATACCCCAGATCCGTGACACGCACGGTTGTCCCCGACGCCGAAATAGCGCCGAGATACGCGGTGAGCTACTGGAGCTCCCCTATACTGTTTACTTTTACTCATACTCATATAGTATATAACCTCTTAACCTGCAGCCCCAAAAGTGGCCATTTTAGTTTACATTTTTGAGGACTGCATACTTTTTTGCAAACCAAAACAACATACTACTTATAGCACATGCATGAGCCTGGTCTCTTTTGAAAGATGACATTATTTTTTTTAGAATTTTTTAATCCTCTCTTTCTCCGATTTTTCTGTTTTTCTCGCCGTCCCAATTTAGTCGTTGTGCCAATTCCCCCCCTCCCCTACCTGGTTGTTGTGCGCATGTTCTCCTACTGGTCGGTGCAAGGGAACCCTGAAGTCATCCGCACGCTTCCTCCGACACATGCGGCAACAGCCAGTGACTCTTTTTTCACCTGGCAGCGAGGTCTCTCATTGGTGAAGTGTAACGTGTGGGAGGTCACGCTGCCTTCATCAATTCCTGCCTTTCGCCCATACCTGACCTGTAGGCGTCGCTGTCCACAACGCCAGATTACCATCCCCGACTTGCCCTCCCCCTAACCCAGCCAAACGAGTTAGTATGACGATCAGCCCAAGCCTCGAGCAATGCTGACTCCGGGAGTCAAGACGGCAGCCTCTTGCATTGGTGACGAGCGCAATCTCCGCTACGCCACCTGACCGCCTTGAAAGATGACATTCTGAAGTTTCTGAGTCCAGAAAGTAATTCTAAAATTAACTTTTTTAGTGCTAATGAAATAGAGTAACATAGGTCTGAACTTGAGTTGTAGAAAAACTAGGGGTCGCCAAAGTGCCGGTGGGCAAATCATCCTAAAAAGGGTCCACATGTGGGCCCTTGCAGCTAAACAGATGAGATAAAAAAAAATATTGCCTATATTTATTGTAACATATAATATAACCAATATGGCATACAGACCCGCATGTGCACTCATTTATTTCCCACCATACTTTTATATTCAGAGTTAATAATAGTGTTTACCCAGTTTTTCTCATATTTTATATTCAGAAGAAACTATTACCTATATTTATGTCTTTCTACTATTACCCTGGCCATACCTATACCTCCCCTCACCCCTCCCTTATGCTGCTATGACTCCTGAATGTCTACAAGGGGATCAATAAAGGAATATCTCATATCTTGTATCATCAGTTCATTAAAAAATCCTTCACTCACCTGTGATGAAGTCCAGCTCCCCCTGAGAGTGGAAGCTGGCCAGGTGTCCATACTCGTGAATGCAGTACTTGTTCGCCTCCTCCCAGGTCTTCAGGTTCTGTCCAAAGAGGTAGCAGTAGTTTCCGCTCAACATGTATCCTGGGTCACATTGGGAATCTGGAACACGCAAGCACAGCATGTGTGACCAGGTTGACCTCACACAGATATAAAAACTCCTACAATCTTAGTGTTCTCATATAATGACAAACAACAAATATCAAAGCTATCATGATGATATTGATTAAACAAAGAGAGTGACTTACTGGTTGTTGGAACATCTGCAGCACTCAGTTCAGTCACATTTCTCCTCAGAAAGGCAAAAGCAATCCATATCCACAATTTCCTCAAGGCTGCCATTCCTTCCTGCAGTGTAATAGAAAATGAAAATCAGGCATGTGACATAAATGGGAGCTGGATTTGAATCTGAAGCACAAGTACAGTACAACAAAAAGAAGTTTGGCATCCAACCAGAGTGCAAATGTAACAGTGTCGTTGATTTTGACTGGTCATCATTGGTTAATGAATGCAGAATAACACAGGACAGGCCTTATGAGCGCATCTAAATGTACAGACCACGATGGTTCTCGCCCGGCATTACAGCAAACAAGATCAGACAAGAATCAAGTAATCAAATGAAGCTAGGAGATAAGGCTCTGAATACTCACTGTAACTGAGGGGTACAATTCCCTGACTGTATTGATAAGTATGGTATCATTAAACCACTACCACTTTATGTACTTTAACTACTGGCCATACAGTACACGATATATGAATATGATGAACACTTCCCACAATGAACTCGGTTCCAGTCAAAGGTAATAATCAAATATTTAATGGAGCAAAAGGTACATAGGATATTTATATTACATTCGATTGCACTTGTAAGGCAAATGAGTAGTCGTAGGCAAATCAACACTGAATGTCCAATCTCTGGTTACGCAGGAGGCAAGTATACAACCTGGCTCTTAGGGAATTATATCTTTTTTTTTTTTATCAAATTTTTTTATTGACATTCTCACGAAACAAGACAACACATTAACCACAATCACAATACATAGAACTTCACAAGAAAATAACAAAAACAATAATAATAATACAGACTAACAATTATACAGACAAGAGAAAAGAAACCAGAGTTCAACCTACTAAATTAATTCCACGGGGTACTATCTAATAAATGGTCTTTCCCAGTGTTCAGCCCCGATTCCCGGCCGTGTGACCCCATATTAATAAAACGTACATCTCCAACCCACCACAAGGACCATTTTTTGGGGGAACACGACCTGAAAACAGAGCAATGAACCTTCATGAAAAAACAAAAACCTGTAGAGGTGTTCCATAGACTCACAGAGACCGTGTAAAATTGGCCAAACAGTGAAGAAATAGTTAAATAGCTGCCCCCCCATAATATCCCCAGCTAAACTCAAGATGACAAGACAAGGGACAAGACAGACAAACATTTCCTCCTCCCCCTCCCAAGAGACCGCCGGACTCACCCGAACACGCACCCCAACCCCGCTCAGCCGCACACTGCGGTCTTTACCTTCTCAGCTGCTGCGAACCACAGGTCAATTCCAGCCTGCCCCACCCCAATCACCCGGGCTGTGGATATCTCAAGATAAATCACATCCAATAGAGTTAGGGACCAGTTAATCATTGTAAGCTTCTCAGGCTCCTTCCATCTCATTGCTATTAGCTTCTTCGCTGCTGTGACGCCCGCTAGGACAACCCTTTTCAGTTGTACGGACGCGGGTAGTGTCGTTATATCGTTCAGGAGTAGCGTAACAGCTGTGAATGGGATAGTTAAGCCACACAGATCTGAAAGTTTGTCCGTTATTGACCTCCAGAAGCGGGCCACTGGTGGGCAATCCCAATACATATAAGTGCCAGTGGCCTTTTGAGAGCACAAAGTGCACCGAGAGTCGGTTATCAGTCCCATAGCAAATAGCTTCCTAGGTGTAAGATAGGTCCTATGAATATAATTAAAATTAATTTGCTGGTGATTGGGGTTGCGGGAAGATAATGCCACATTTGCCCAAACATCATCCCAGTCAAACTCGGGGTCCATCTCCGGGATATCCACACGCCAGATTGTATCCAATGATACATTTTTATACGTGGATTGAATTAAGAGCGTATAAAAGTCGGAGACAAACCCTCTGGATGTCGTCCTGTCCACTATGAGCCTGAGGAAGGGGTGTGGGTGCAAGGCTTGAGCCCACGGTACGCCATGCGCCCTCAGTGCTGACCTTAGTTGAAGGTAAAGAAAGAAGGACTCGCCGGGAAGATCATAAAATTCTCTTAAGTCCTGAAACGCACGGAGGCCGTTCTTATCATAAATATCCTCCAGAGTATGCACTCCCCTCCTTTGCCATTGAGGAATATTAACCGGCTTGTGTCCAACAAGTAATTGCTGGTTATTAAAAATTGGAGAGTCCAGGTGCCAAGGGCATTTAACCCCACACGACCTCTGTACATTACGCCACGTTTGGATCACGTGAGTTATGATCGGTCCATACCTCAGCCGGCATTTCGCAATAGAGACAGTGGAGTACACTACATCCTGCAATCTTAGCGGAGACACCGCCGCCGCTTCTAAGGAGCGCCACGATACAGCCTCTACAGGGTCTAGCCAGCACATCAGAGGTCTCAGTGAAAAGGACCAGAAATAAAGTTTAAAATCAGGGATTGCGAGGCCCCCATCTTGTTTCCTACGTTGAGTAGTAGCCCTTTTGATTCTCGGGCGTTTGTTATTCCAGACAAACTTAGATACCATCGATTGTACCTTGCGCCAGTGGTCTATTGGAGGGGGCAGGGGGAGCATTGAGCTAATAAAATTTATCCTAGGCAGGATGTTCATTTTGATTATGGAAGCCCGGGCTTGTAAGGAGTTAGGAAGGGACGACCACCTGTCTAGATCCTGGCGTATTTTATCATAAGTACCCGTGAAGTTGTACTTAGTAGTTTGGTTCAGCGTGGGGAATATCTCTATGCCCAAGTATTTAAAATGTTCTACTATGGGGATATCAGCTGGTAGTCGTACCGCCTTGGCCAGTTCATTAAGAGGTAGGCAGGCTGATTTGTTCCAGTTAATCTTAAAACCTGACAATTTACCAAAGTCGTCGATTATCCTCAATAATTTTGTGGCCGACCGGGAGGGGTCGTCCATGAAAATCAGCAGGTCATCCGCATAGAGAGCAATTTTGTGTGGAGTATTGTTGACCATTATGGGGACGATGTCCTCCGATTGCCTAATAAATTGGGCCAAAGGTTCGAGGGAAAGCGCGAACAGTCCCGGGCTCAGAGGGCAACCCTGTCTAGAAGATCTGGAGACTGGAAAGAGTGTGGAACAGTTTTTGCCTGTCAGTATCATCGCAGACGGCGAGGCATACAGGACTTTAATCATATGAATAAAACTCTTTCCAAGACCCATGACCTCAAGTACCTTCCACAGGTATGACCACTCAAGTCTGTCAAACGCCTTCATGGCATCCAAAGACAGAACTGTGGATGGAGTTGTATTGTCTTTACTGTTATCGATTACATGCAACAGCCTCCTAAGATTATCTGCAGCCAGACGCCCCGGGATAAAACCAGTTTGATCGCAGTGTACCAATACAGACATAAATCTCTGCAGGCGACGGGCCAGCACCTTGGCAAACACCTTTAAATCGGCCCCGAGAAGACTCAAGGGTCTATAGCTACCACAATCATTGGGATCTTTGTCCTTTTTGAGAAGTAAAGAAATCAACGCCATATTGACATCTCTTGAGAACTCCCCTTGTTCGATAGCGTAATTGATCATATCGAGCATCAATGGACCCAGTTGGTCCCAGAAAGCTAAATACACTTCGGGTGGAATACCATCCCAGCCTGGCGCCTTACCCCTCTGCATTTCAACAATAGTCTCCCTCAATTCTACGAGAGTAATCGGTCTCCCCAGTTCCTTGGCCTCTTCCTCAGAAATGTGGGGTATCTCAAGCCCGCCAATGAACGATTCAAATCTAGAGTCATCCAGATTACCCTCTGAGCTATATAACTGTGAGTAAAACTCTTTAAAAGTGTCATTGATCTTTTTCGAATCAGTAGTGACTGCACCCTGGCTCGTCCTAATCGAGGGGATATCCGAGAAATGATCATTTGAGCGTATTTTCATTGCCAATAGATGGCTAGGTCTGGAGCCGTGAAAATAGTAATTTTGTCTTGTCCTATGTATCAAGAACTCAGACTGTTGTTTAAGTATGGAGTTTATTTCTTTTTTGACTATCTTACGTTGTGTGTTTAGTCGTTCATTATAGTCAGTTTGCAAGGATGCGTATAGGTCCGCATATAATGATTCCAGTCCTTCTAGCTTTTTTGACCGGGATTTTCGCAAATTGGAGGCAAATAGTGTGACATGACCCCTGATGAATCCTTTCAATGCGTTCCACAGGACCCTAGGGTCTTCTACTGTGCCAACGTTGATCTGCAAAAATTCAGCTAGTTTACTCCTGAACTCAGAACAGAAGTCATCGTTCTTTAGCAAGGTCGAATTAAAACGCCATCTGGGAGCTCTTGCGGAGAGCCTGCCAAAGGTTGCCGTAAGGAAAATCCCCTTGTGGTCTGAGAGAGCCAAGGGAACCAATGAGACATCGAAACTATCAAACATATTAGGGGACGCGAATGCATAGTCAATTCGAGAGAAGCTTTTGTGTCTGGCTGACAGGTGAGAGTAATCTCTGAGGGTGGGGTTGCATAAGCGCCAGAGGTCTGTGAGCCCCGTGTCTTTGGCCCACATCCTGAGGGCCTTAGAGGCCCGTTTCTGGTCGCTCGTTTCAGAGGGCCCGGACCTATCCATCTCCGCATCCCAGCACGCATTAAAATCGCCACCCACAATGAGAGCGTATCCATTAAGTTCCAACATATTCTTCGTGATTGTATTATAGAACGCTGAATCAAATGTGTTAGGAGCATACAATGCTATTATAGCCATCTTCCTATTCAAGAATTCAACTTTTGCTATAGTAATCCTTCCCCCCGTGTCCGACCATACATCCAAGATTTTGATATCAAGGTTACGTCTTGTAACTATGACTACTCCTTTCGTCTTATCATCGGCTGAGGATGAGGAGATAACGTGATATTGCCGATTTGCCAGTCTTGACACGTCACCTACCATTAAATGCGTCTCACTAAGGAGAGCAAGGTCAATATTTCTCCTCTTCAATAGCCAAAGGACACTGGCACGCTTGTGTGGGGCGTTAAGCCCTCCTGCGTTCCAAATTAAAATATTCAATTTAGCCATGGTCGAGCTTGTATAAGTGCGTAGAGAACATACCCGTGCAGCCAGGCTGAGTACAGAGGTGCCGATCCCGGCGGGCCCGGACGGTCAATCCCAGGAGTTCAGAGGAGGAACACTTACACATATATAAGACAACAGTACATAGAACACATAAAAATACCACCCCAGCTACAACCCCCCCTCCTTCTACTCTAAACCCTAACCCACCCGTCCTACTATAAGTTCCCCTATACCCACTCTCCAATCCCCACCCTATGCCCCATCCACTGAGGATGGTCATCTTCCTATCACTTCCCACTAGAGACATGGATCAATAAGACGCTCCCCACTCCCACCCCCCTCTAGATAAACCCCTGAGTAAACCCCCACTAGTCCAATAAACACAAATAATAATAAAATAAAATTCAATAAAGATATCGGTCGAAACCCACCTGAGCCCTGGCCCCAACATGAGACAACCATAATGGTAAAAATAGCCATTATTAAATAATAACTCCGCATCAACCTGCAGCCCTCTATTTCCGAATCTGCGCTTCAACATCACATTGTTATAGCCCAAAAGGGTATAGGAAAATTCAAAACAAAATTAAATTAAAGCATCCCAGCCGATAGTCTAAGGCAGGTTCGGGTCACAGGTTAATTGTGCAAAATTGTGTGAACAGTGTCAATTAAACAATGACAAAAAAGGAGGAAGGGAAAAAAAAAGGTTATGGTCAAAGTGCACCCCTTTAGCCGTCCCTCTGATCAGGCACAACGGCTGAAATGACATAACCTATGTAAGAATAGAATTAAACACAATCATTCATTAATCAATCCGGGGATGGTAATAGGCAACACCTGACACCACCTGTCATCATACATTGTTTCAATAAAGATATCGGTCGGAGCAGTTAGTCCATGGTAGGATCGAATCACAGTTAAATTGCTCATTCAAATGCCATTAAAACAGCGACACTAATTATTATATAATTATTCAGCATCAACCCTGTAACCAACTACCTTGGAGTCTGCATATTAATGTCGCAACGTTATAGCATAAGTGGATCACGGAAAATTCAAAACACATTTAAGGCAGATTAGCAGTTAGTCCAAGGTAGAATCGGATCACATTTAAATCGCGTATACGGATGACATAAAAACAGCGACAGTAAGAAAGAAAAAAGGGAAGGAAAAGAGGGTAATGGCTATAGTGCAAGCCATATAATACATTGTTTCAATAAAGATATCGGTCGGAGCAGTTAGTCCAAGGTAGGATCGGATCACAGTTAAATTGCTCATTCAAATGCCATTAAAACAGCGACAATAATTATTATATAATTACTCAGCATCAACCTGTAACCATCTACCTTGGAGTCTGCATATTAATGTATCAACGTTATAGCATAAGTGGCTCACGGAAAATTCAAAACAAAATTAAGGCGAGTCAGCAGTTAGTCCAAGGTAGAACCGGATCACATTTAAATCGCGCATATAGATGACATAAAAACAGCGACAATAGGAAAGAAAAAATAAAGGAAAAGTGGGTAATGGCTAGAGTGCAAGCCATATAACCATATAGCCATGAAGTGCAAGCCATACCCGACCCAACCTGTTATCAAATATTGTATATGCATATTCAACCGACCTTGGCATCTACTTTGGATCACCAAAGCTCAAAACAACCTGGATATAAAAATAAAAAGCATACCAGAAGTTAGTTAGGGACTCGGTCACTCTTGAACTGTGCAAACCAATGTCCCTTTGAACAGCAACAGCAACCAAAATAAGTAACCATTAACGGGTCTCGAATGTCTCAGCGCAGACCATAGTCGAAGCCCGCTGGCTAGCCCGAGGCTAGCGCGTAAGCTAGTGACGAATCCGGATAGCACGTTAGCCTACTATGTACATTGTTCAGCTAGCTCGTTAGCTTCCAAAGAGGCGATACACAAGTACGACCATGAGGTCAGCTTTAGCAAGTAACAGAAGTCATTGGGAAGCCCCGCTAGTTGGATGGGCAGAGGACAGTTAGCATGTCTGGGCATGACAGCAAGTGTTTGTGAATAGTCGACCTAATCAATGTATATAGGCCCAAACCGCCAAGTCACTCACCCTCCATAGATATCAAGCAACAGACTCGGGTGTCTCCGCGAGATACTCCTTCGCTCTAGCCAACGACCAAAACAAACGCTGACCACCGACCTTCTCCAACACAGATAATTTCGCGGGAGCGAATAACGTGGGCCTCAGGCCTAGTTTCCATAGCTTAGTCAGGACCACCTTGTACTCGGCTCTCTGAGCTTGAACCTCCGGTGTAAAGTCCTCGAAAATGGCCACTTTGTGATCGCCAAGCCTCAGAGTACCCCTTCTGGTACGAGCCGACCGCATGATGATTTCTCTCTGTTGGAGTCTGTTCAGCTTGACTATGATGGGCCTCGGTTCTTTGTTCACGCCGGGAGAAAACCTGCCCGCTCTGTAGGCCGACTCACAGATAGGAGGCATAGGGAGGACGTCTGTCCCTAGTATCTTCTGCAGCAGTTCGGGCACGGTCTCAGAGAGACGGCCTTCACCGCTGGTCTCCGGTACTCCAACAATCCTGACGTTGTGGCGTCTATCCCGGGACTGCATCTCCTCCATCGCCGACTGTAGTTTGTTGACTTCAGCCTGCCTAGCCAGCAGGGCGGATTCAAGACCCGCCATCTTCTCACACTGTGATGATACCTCCGTCGTTAGCATGGCTAGTTCGTTAGCATTAGCCGATGAGGCAGCGTGAATCGTCTCCATCTTGTCTGTCAGCGGGACTACCGCCAGCCGTATTTCTTCTGATATCTCACGACGGAGGCTGATACAGAAATCCGCCAACACTTTCTTCTGTGCTTCAGCGATGCGTGTCTCAGAGTCTGCGTGTAGCTTGGTCATGACCAAGAGCACAGCTTCGCTTAACTCCCCGACAGCGGGAGACGGTGCGGCCATGCTCGGCGGTGCCGGTGTCGTGCCTAATTCTTTCATGGCTCTGGTTTCCACCCCCGCCATCGTAGAAAGTCGAAAAAAGTTGATGAATGTATACTAAACACGACGACCTAGCAAACAGATAAAAAACAAATTAAAATAAAATAAAGACTAATGGGGAGAAACGTATATTCAGCACGGTAGAAGGGAGCTCATGTGAAACACGTCTACTCCATGATCGCTCAGCTCCGCCCCCCCCTTAGGGAATTATATCTATGGTCACTGGTGATATAGCGGGATATACTGGAGGGGGTCCTCCCGGTTGTAAGCCGGCAGGGGGGGTAGGAGAGCTGTCGGTAGTAGAACGTCTGGTCAACGAGGCTTAGGGAGACTTCAAGTACATTAGACAGTGCGATAGACTCTTGATCCGCAGACGAATACAGCTTGGTTCTCTTGCAGGCTGTAGCTCTACAGTGAAGAAGAAACTAGGCGGCCTCAGGCTCTCTGAGCGCCGTCTCGACTTGACTCCTCTCGGGGGTAAATCCAACACTCACGGGTGTCGGCGATTATCCGCTCCACAAATCACAGTACCAAAGCAAATATATATTCCAGCCGCAAAGGGCTAAGCAGTCGTCGGGTAGGTAATCCAGTGTACATGTCCATTCGGTCCTCGCCTAGATCTCCTCGGATGAAAGCGCCATGTGGTCGGCCCAGCCTGGATAAGACTCTAGATAACACGAGGAAGCGTTGGAGATGCTGGTCACTTTAGAACTCTAACCGCACGATGCACCATACATAATAGACTATTATTAACTTAATAGAAATACGTCGCACTCGACGGTACAGTGCCAAACTCTGACAATTCAGTTATTAATTCGCACGAGGTCTCAATGCTATTCTGGGGCCAAACAGGCCATACTTCACCGCACGTCTTATCGTGGGTGAGGCTTCACGTTTTGTTACTAAGGGAAGAAGGAGGGACTTCTTTATTTACTTGCGCCATATTTATATGCACGGTGAACAAATAGTGCCACTCTCATTTCTGTAGCCGTATCCCGGGGCAGGGCCGGGGCTAGTACAGACATGTCTCGTCGGTACCTTTGAACTTGACTCCGGGGGCTGGTCCCCTGGCGCCTGGTCCTTTGTCCAATAGGAGAATGAACTATTATGGGCTATAGTAGGCTAAAGGGATATTCCGTGTATATGTACAAGGAATATACAAGGGATATCAAACGATATACAAATACTATTCAATATATATCAATAAATAAATATATATATTTGGTTTAATCTGATCCTTCGTAACAGCCGCCCCCTAATTAGTCCCACCTAATTAGCTAAGCAGAGACAGATTAACCGCACTGTCCACTACTCAATGTCCGCTGTGAGGGTCAGTCAATTCACAAAGTCATGGGGTCATGGTCGTCATCGATAGTATCGGGGAGCCTTGGCAGTTCTATTAGCCTCGCCACGGGTCGGGTGTAGGTCCGCCCTTGGACGAGCACTTCAGCTGCTCGGACCTTTCCATCGGCACCGGTGATCACTTTGCTTACGCGGCCAGCCGGCCACATAGCTCGGGGTAGTGACTGGTCGATAATCATGACGACTGTTCCTTCTGTCAAATTGTCTCTCTCTTTTACCCACTTCTGGCGGGTCTGTAGAGACGGTAGGTAGTGGAGTAGGAAGCTGTTCCAAAACTTGTCAGCCAGTACTTGACTGTACCTCCACATTCTTCGGCCGTTCGCTTCTTCAGGCCTGTACATTGTCTGGGGTAGCGCGGGGTCCAGCCGCCCCATCAAGAGTGTGTTGGGGGTGACTGGGTCGACATCTGCTACATCACTTGAGACGTAACCGAGGGGCTTTGAGTTCAATACTCCCTCGATCTCCGTGAGGACTGTCATTAGGACTTCTTCCGCCACGGTCTGGGCCCCAAGCACGGCGTACAGGGCTGTCTTTATGGAACGTACTTCTCGTTCCCAAGTTCCACCGAAGTGGGGTGCGTTCGGGGGATTAAACTGGAAGTCAATCTGGGATGGAGCGAGGTGGGTCTTAAGTTCTGGGCCCATAGCTTGGAAGCTCTCTCTCAGCTCTCTTTCTCCGCCTTTGAAGTTTGTCCCGTGATCAGACAACAATGTAGACGGTTTTCCTTTCCGTGATGTGAATCTTCGGAAGGCGGAAGGTGGTGTAAGGTAGAATACATCCCAACGGGTCATATTGTCTGGCGAGTGTTCTGTATACACTCCGTCTGGTGGTCGGTAGTACCGTCGACCTTCCCTGCTCCTTGGTCAGGGGTTTGTGTCTATAATGGAGCGAGTCTGTTTTGAAGCGCCAGACTAGTCCTAGTGTCATTTCTTGGGCTTCTCCTGGGATGGTCGCCATCCAGGTCTCGCTGCTCGCTGCCTTGTCCTCAGGGGAGAGGCTGCGCAATACTTGCGGGTCGCTGCTGGCCCACTGCCTGAGATCAAAGCCGCCTTTGATCAGGGAGGCGCGGAGCTTGAGTAGAAGAGCCTCGGCTTCTTCTGGCGTCGAGACGCTTTGCAAACAGTTGTCCACGTAGAAGCTATTTCCTACACTTTGTCGGACCTCTTCATCTGCTGCTGGGTCCTCTGCGACGTGTTTTTGCAGTGCAAACGTAGCACAGCATGGGCTGCATGTGGTTCCGAAAGGGAGGACTTCCCATTGATAGATGGCTGGTTGCTCATCCCCGATCCTCTCTCTCCATAGGAACCGCAGCAGGGGCTTGTCCTCCTCCACTAGTCTCACCTGCAGGAACATCCCTTTGATGTCGCCGCTGATAGCCACCTGGTCCTGGCGGAAACGTAATAACACGCTTAGTAGAGAGGGGCCGAGTGTTGGGCCGGGCAAGAGCTCTTTATTCAGATTTTGTGATCCGATCTGGTAGCTGCAGTTAAACACAATACGATCCTTGCCGTTGTGGTGGACCTTGTGGTGCGGCACGTACCATGATTCGGTCGTCTGATCGGCCTCTTTAATGTCAATTTTCTTTATGTGTCCCGCTGTGATTAGCTTGTTAATCTCAGCGCGGTACACAGTCTCTTGAGCGGGGTCTTTGGCTAGGCGCCGCTCTGTGTTCAATAGATACCGCTCCGTCGCTTCTTTTGTGGCGTGAAAGGTGGGCATACCCTCTCGCCTCAGGAGTGGAGTTGCGTATCTCATCACTCCGTTGACGTTGACTCTCTTTGTCCCTTGCTCGAGGAGGGCTACAGCGTAAATGTCCTCCCTGGAACGAATGTCTTTCTTTTCGTTCTTAAAGGGCATTGTCTCTAGTGTCCATAGCCTCTCGACATGCTGCAGGAGAGTGGTGTCTTCTTCTGTCACTCTGGAGTGGAGGCAGCTAGTGGCTGCTGTTCGGTTAAGAGACTTGGCGAGGGGGCCTTGTAATGTCCATCCTAGGCGGGTCTCGACTGCTGCAGGACAGCCTCTGGGTCCTGTGTGGACTCGGTCTATCGGGACTATGAGGTCTGCATGGTCGGAGCCTATCAGCAGGGTCGGGGTGGCACCGTCTATGATCGGGATAGGTAGTTGGCGCAGGTGCACATATTTATCCATCAGCTTGGCGATGGGGTAAGTGTACTGCGACAGGCCTATTTCTTGGCTGGTGAAAGCATTAGTAATCCTATACCGTCTCTCTGGCTGCCCGCTTGCTGCGATAGTGAAGGAGACATTCTCGCCCTTTATCGTCTTTAGATCTCTTCTTATTGTCCGAATCGTCATCTGGTTCTTGCTCCCCCGCAGCCCCAGCTGGGCCGCAGCGGACGCGAGGAGAAGGGTCTTCTCTGACCCGTCGTCAAGGACGGCGTAAGTGTCCATGACCTTATCTTGGTAACTCAGTGTTACGCGGACCACCTTTAAGAGCACCTGGGCGCCCCCGCTGCTGGCGGGGTCAATGTACATAACACTTGCCTTTGTGCTGCTGGAAGGTGCAGGCTTTCTTCTGTTACTGTCGTGTAGGACATCTAGGTGGGCTCCGTCACACCGACTACACCTCTTCTTTAAGCGGCAATCGGTGAGCGTTGGAAGAGAGGCCTCCTAGGCGAGTCTCCTCTTACGCCTCTTGGTGGGCTGGTACCTGCTGGGTACCATGGCCCGCGTATCCAGGTGCTGTTCCTCGGGGCTGGTCGTGCGTCAAGCTCACCCGTGAATTGAGTCGGGGGTCTGTAGCGCAGAGCCGCGGGGGTAGAGCCTGGGCTGTACTGGACCTCCTGGTCCTGTCGAGTACTGTGCTGCTGTCGGGGGTGTTGCCCTGGCGATCAGCTGCTCCATTATCTGCGCTTGTAATCGGTCGCGCTCGGCTTCGCGCTTGGTGAGAGCGAGGTCGCGCTCTGCTTCTCTTTGGGCACCGGCAGCGGCGCGCTGGGCTTCGGCGGCGGCGCGCTGGGCTTCGGCGGCGGCGCGCTGGGCTTCGGCCTGGTCCCTTACCATATTCTCTTCCGTCTGAAGGCGTCTAATCTCTAGACGTATACGATCTTCGTCGCTCCGTTGCTGCGCTTGAAGGCGTTCTCTTTCCATGGAAGAATGTTCGCGCTCACTAAGCGTCTGTGCTTGGAGTCGATTGCGCTCTGTTGAGGCTGCTAGGCTGGCGAGGAATGCCTGTGCCAGCATCTTGTCCGCCTCGCTGGGGGAAGACGCTGGTTGAGGTGATCCGCTCCTGGCAGTACTCGTTGGAGATCTGTTCTCCTGTGGCGAGTCCTGGAGATCCATCTCCGGGGTGCTCTCCTCTTCTTGTAGCGGGTAGAGTTCCATCCCTGGAGGGCTGTCTTTCTCCTGGAGCTCTCCGGGGACTACTTCTTCGGTCTTGGCGGGGGGTAAAGTCGTGTCGGGTCCCTCCTGGTCCCTACCGTGAGCTTGGTCAGTTACGTTAGAACCCACTAGGGCCTCTATTGGCGGGGTAGCCTGGTCGATAGGGTCGGACATAATTTTACTATCTACTTTTTCCGCGTTTACCGTCTGTAGAAGGCTAGGTAGTATATTGGCAACGTAATCCTCTAAGTACTGCCACTCGGCTGCCATGTGACTGCGCGCACATCGGTAACAGCGTCTATTGGACTTTATCCAGTGACTCACTTCTTCAGCGGTCATCTTCTTGAACAGGTCACATTGTGACAACCAGTGTTCCTTTTCGCAGTACGGGCACACCATCTTCCACTTCTCTTTCATCGAGGGGGTACTGTGGTTCTTGCTGCTCGGTACTGATTCTGATTGGTGCATGACAGTCACCAATCTTCGGCCATCGTTCGCTCTCCTAGGTCCCTCTCTGGAGCTTGGTGTGCTCCGCACGAACGTATCCAATCGTAGGCTGCTGACTTCTCTCGCCAGGAAGTCGGCTAGGTCTAGGAGGGATGGCTCGGGACCGTTAGGATCACGGTGGTCTCTTTGCCGCCTGAAGCGCTCCTGTCGGGCGGGCGGCAGCTTCTCTAAAATCCTCTCGACGTTAGAGTTGGCGTATAGTTCGTGCATACCCTTTTCTCGTTGCGCCCCCAGCATCCCTACCAGGGATTGTACTTTGATAGACAGGTCGTCTAGTGAGCGATTGTCTGTTGCTGGGGGTAGGCGGTCAATATGCCTTATCTCTTGTATTACGTAATCCCATATGCGTCCATATCTTTGGTCGAGCGCTGCTAGAGCCGCTGTGTATGGGGTAGTAGAGGTGGCATAGGCCAGCGCTATGTTGTGCGCTCGGGGCACCTTCAGGTGCTTCAATAGGATAGCATACTTGTGGCGTTCATCAGCTACATCAACCATCATTGTCTCTAAGCACATCCGTAGCTCCGTGTACTGTGCTCGGTTCTCATGGGTGAAGTCTGGAAACGTCGGTGTGCCAATGTATGACGCCGTGGATGGCTGGCACATCGGTGAGCGTTGGAAGAGAGGCCTCCTAGGCGAGTCTCCTCTTACGCCTCTCGGTGGGCTGGTACCGGCTGGGTACCATGGCCCGCGTATCCAGTTGCTATTCCTCGGGGCTGGTCGTGCGTCATGCTCACCCGTGAATAGAGTCGGGGGTCTGTAGCGCAGCGCCGCGGGGGTAGAGCCTGGGCTGTACTGAACCTCCTGGTCCTGTGGAGTACTGTGCTGCTGTCGGGCTTGACTCTCCTCCTCTCCCTCTTCTTCTTCTGTCAGGTCATCTAGATCCTGTAGTCGTCTATTTAGCCTCTCCGCGGTGTACACCGTTCCTTCCTTGTAGCTGGGTCTCACTGGGACCGGTCGGGGAAGGGGTTCGGAGGGGGGTATAGGCTCTCTCTGGTGGTCGAGTTCAGGGTCGCTTGATCGGTTAGGGGAGGGTGCCCTTGACCCGTGTCTTGACGAGGCCCTGGAACCCCTTGCGGAGGGAGGGGGTGTTGCCCTGGCGATCAGCTGCTCCATTAGCTGCGCTTGTAATCTGTCGCGCTCGGCTTCGCGCTTGGTGAGATCTGCTTCTCTTTGGGCACCGGCAGCGGCACGCTGGGTGTCGGCCCGGTCTCTTGCCATATTCTCTTCCGTCTGAAGGCGTCTCATCTCCAGACGTATATGCTCTTCGTCGCTCCGTTGCTGCGCTTGAATGCGTTCTCTTTCCATGGAAGAATGTTTGCGCTCACTAAGTGTCTGTGCTTGGAGCCGATCGCGCTCTGTGGAGGCTGCTAGGCTGGCGAGGAACGCCTGTGCCAGCATCTTGTCCGCTTCGCTGGGGGAAGACGCTGGTTGAGGTGATCCGCTCCTGGCAGTACTCGTTGGAGATGCGTTCTCCTGCGGGGAGTCCTGGAGCTCTATCTCCTCGGCGCTCTCCTCTTCTTGTACCGTGCAGAGTTCCATCTCTGGAGGGTTGTCTTCCTCCCGGAGCTCTCCGGGGACTACTTCTTCGGTCTTGGCGGGGGGTAAAGTCGTGTCAGTTCCCTCCTGGTCCCCACCGTGAGCTTGGTCAGTTACATTAGAACCCACTGGGGCCTCTGTGGTCGGGGTATCCTGGTTGATAGGGTCGGACATAATTTTACTTTCTACTTTTACCGCGTTTACCGTCTGTAGAAGGCTAGGTAGTATACTGGCAGCGTAATCCTCTAAGTACTGAGGTGGCTGCCGTCTACGCCGCGGGCGATCTACTTTAGGAGGACAGTCTTGTGGAGTGTTCATCATAGGCCATTTCAATATTAATACCACTATATTAATATTACACTAGTTACCCTCCGGCTCGAAGGACCAATTGTAACTGAGGGGTACAATTCCCTGACTGTATTGATAAGTATGGTATCATTAAACCACTACCGCTTTATGTACTTTAACTACTGGCCATACAGTACACGATATATGAATATGATGAACACTTCCCACAATGAACTCGGTTCCAGTCAAAGGTAATAATCAAATATTTAATGGAGCAAAAGGTACATAGGATATTTATATTACATTCGATTGCAAATGAGTAGTCGTAGGCAAATCAACACTGAATGTCCAATCTCTGGTTACGCAGGAGGCAAGTATACAACCTGGCTCTTAGGGAATTATATCTATGGTCACTGGTGATATAGCGGGATATACTGGAGGGGGTCCTCCCGGTTGTAAGCCGGCAGGGGGGGTAGGAGAGCTGTCGGTAGTAGAACGTCTGGTCAACGAGGCTTAGGGAGACTTCAAGTACAGAAGACAGTGCGATAGACTCTTGATCCGCAGACGAATACAGCTTGGTTCTCTTGCAGGCTGTAGCTCTACAGTGAAGAAGAAACTAGGCGGCCTCAGGCTCTCTGAGCGCCGTCTCGACTTGACTCCTCTCGGGGGTAAATCCAACACTCACGGGCGTCGGCGATTATCCGCTCCACAAATCACAGTACCAAAGCAAATATATATTCCAGCCGCAAAGGGCTAAGCAGTCGTCGGGTAGGTAATCCAGTGTACATGTTGTAAATTCCCCATGATTTGTTATGCTGTGTATTGTCATTTCCAGTCAGGCACTTCTTTGATGGCCCAGGGGTCCTATTATTTATAGTCTGGCATCTCTCTGGACAGCCCAGGGGTCCTAATGGGTTTAAATACAGCGGCCATCTTGCCCCCATGTGTTCCATTGCTGTCTGCTTTCCCAGTAAGAGTGCGTTCATGAACTAAGTAAGTCACCAATAGCCTACAAATATAGTGCCTATGGTAATGATAGATACATGTCATATGTAGCCTGCCTTATGTGTTGAGATGCTGTGACATGCATGTGTGACTATGATTTGGTTTGCTACGTTGTGTTAATTCATGCTGCTAATTGAGCTATGCTAATGCCAATAATGCTATAGCATCTCTTCAGTTGTGTGTTCTGGATGCCATTGCATTCTGCCATTTACTTGTTATGTTGGTCCATGCGGCCGATGCTAATATGCTAGATAGCATCTTTTCAGTTGTGTGCATTATGTTTGGTCCATGCGGCCAATGCTAATATGCTAGATAGCATCTTTTTCAGTTGTGTGCATTATGTTTGGTCCATGCAGCCAATGCTAATATGCTAGATAGCATCCTTTCAGTTGTGTGCATTATGTTTGGTCCATGCAGCCAATGCTAATATGCTAGATAGCATCCTTTCAGTTGTGTGCATTATGTTTGGTCCATGCGGCCGATGCTAACATGCTAGATAGCATCCTTTCAGTTGTGCGCATTATGTTTGGTCCATGCAGCCAATGCTAATATGCTAGATAGCATATTTTGCTGTGTGTTCAGGTTATGATTAATAAGCATGTACCTCTGTTAATTATTGTGTGTTCTGCTTATCTGTTGCAGAACACCACTCACTCAATCTTTGATCGCTCCATCCAGCCCTACGACCTGGATGGAAGCATATCGCTCAACAACAGAATCCTTAATAAATACGAAAGGACTGTTCTCTGTGTCTGCGTCCGCTCTCTGACCGGGGTGTGCCCTTCTGGATGAAGTGGCTCCAGCAAACTTTGCAAACAAGCATTATATCTTCAATATTGGTCCTTC
This sequence comes from Notolepis coatsorum, assembly GCF_963971535.1. Taxonomy (NCBI): domain Eukaryota; kingdom Metazoa; phylum Chordata; class Actinopteri; order Aulopiformes; family Paralepididae; genus Notolepis; species Notolepis coatsorum. Next base: position 100,385,647 of record NC_140167.1, on the reverse strand, counting down.
GAGCCGGAGAACTTCACCCACGACGGCGCCATGGACACACAGAGAACAGCAGCAGACGAAAATGGAAGACGAGGAGGAAGGCTGCGACAGCTTCCAGCACACCTGCAAGGCTATCTGGTTAGTTTACCACAGTCCCTCATGCCTAATACTGCACCGTCTCTACCAGATGACAGCGAAGGTGCCACCGCACAGCAGCTGCGGTCACTCAGCCTGCAGACCGAGTTTGCAGCTACAGGTGACCAGCTCCACACTGCGCTCGGGCCCCCTCCCTGCCTCTCATTGCCGGGAGCAGTCGATCAGACGCGACACTGGGACCTATCACCGTATGCTAACACCCGGCCTGACCAGCGGGAAGTGTGTGTGGGGCTCACATCGCCATCCCCATCAGAGCAGAGCCACCACAGTCGGAGCCTAACAGGTGGCACCTCTGACGCAAGAGGACCTTGCTCTACCGTGCCCCTACGCCTTCCACCACCATTGTCACATCATAGTCTGAGCGTCCCACCCAACCGCTCACCATGGTCGAGCTCGCTGCCACTAATACCGCTGCTGTGCCCAACAACTGCAACGTTACAGTCTCAAGCCACAACCTGTACACCGGGCCAAAGGCAGCAAGCCTACATGTCGACTCAGTCTCTACCGCCGACAGTAACCTCCGCACCGCTGTTCGGGGCTGCTCCGAGGCCCCCAGCCCCCACCGCGATGAGTCTGGTCATGCCACAGTCTGACTTCCAGGTGATGCAAGCAGTGGGTCACGTGGGCCAGCAAATGCCAACGGTACCAAGTTACCAGCCTACCTACCGGTCAAACCAGCCTGTGTCATCAATGGTGAGGAGCAGGCATGGCAGCACACCAGCGGCCGCACAGACCCGGTATGAGCTTACGCCAATGAGATCTGCATATCAAGTGCATCAATATACTACAGCTACGCCTGCACAGCCTAATTATCAACCTCAGACTGCAACAGCACTCTACCCTGCACGATGGTTACCCACTGCAGCTGCTCTCCAGCCAGTGGGCCAACATACAGCAGGTGCACCTCAGCAGTCTACCTATCAACTACCCTCCTGGACAGCGCCGCCTTCACCATTCACAACCGCTGTCGCAGCAGCGAGGGCATATCAGCCTCCACCAGTATTCCCTGCTCAGCAAGCGTATCAAGCGCTGCCGCACCAGCTGAGCCACCATCAACGATCATCATATCTGCCTCCACCAATCAACACTGCTCAGCAATTGCATCAAGCACTGCCGTACCAGCAGAGCCATCAACAACCAGCATGTCAGCCTCCACAAGCCATCCCTGCTCAGCATATGTATCAACCATTGCTGCACCAACTGAGCCACCATCCACAACCAGTGTATCAGCCTCAGCCTGCTGCATCGACTCAGCCAGCCTATCAGCTTGTGCATCCAACACCCGGTCCAGCACCCTATTATCATGTAGCAGTTCCACCGGTCCAGTATGTCCGTCAGGCCCAGTACACAGCACTACAGGATCCATACGCTCTCCAGCCTCCCAGGCAGCCAGTCCCTGTACCTAAACTGCCTAACCTGGTCCATGACAGCGAGAGAGAGTTCACGGACCTTAAGATGGCGCTGGACCACCTACTCGATGCCCACACTGAACTTTCTGAGCACTACAAGTACCGTGTACTTATGGAGCAGCTGGTTCTAGATGAGGCTAAGCTGATAGCCCAGTCCTGCAGGCATTATGCGCAACCCTACACCGCCGCCATGCAGGCCTTGCAGCGGCAATACGGACAGCCATATCAGCTTGCACAAAGCGAGATTGCCGCACTACTGAACGCTCCTGATCTCAAAGCAGGAGATACCAAAGCCTTCCAGAGCTTCGCCCTTAGCGTCGACTTGCTAGTGGGAATGCTCACATCACTGGAAGGACCTAACGGGATGGAAGTCAGGTCGACCGGCCATGTGGACCGGCTCCTGTGTAAACTCCCTACGCAAGTGAGAGATGGCTTTGTGGAGCACCTACAGGCTCGAGGTCGCCTCGACACGACCAGCCTAAACCCGTACGACCTTCGAGACCTCGCCGACTGGCTCAGGGTAAAGGCTGAAGCTCAAAGACTGTCAGAGAGAATGGCACAGCGCCATCGGATGGAAGGGACACAGTTCTCTAACAGACAAGCAAGTTCCCCCACCCAGACCTTGCAACCAGCCTTTCTCTGTTTATTATGGCTCCGCCAAGCCTAAACAAGACAGCCACCAGCCTGCTGAGACATCTCAATCAGAAGCCAAGAAGCAGAAGTTCAAGAGGATGTGTCTCTTCTGTAGGAGTGCCGAGCACTACCTATCGCAGTGTCCAGACATTGTCCAATGCTCGCCGGGAAAGGTTGAGAAGTGGATAGCAAATGGCAAACGTTGTCATAATTGCGGTCGTACCAGCCATGAGCAAGATGCCTGCACCTTGAGGAAACCATGCAGTGAGTGCCAGGAGGTCCACCTCAGAGTTCTCCACGCCATCGCCAAGCCGGGTCCCCGTGCCTACCTCATCACACCAAAGGATGGTGCCTCGCTCTCCAACTCCAAACAAGGAGGGAAGGTGTACCTTAAGGTGGTACCAATCGTCATTACTAACGGGAGCAAGTCACTGCACACTTATGCGATCCTAGACGATGGAGCTGAACGCACGATAATACTGCCTGCTGCAGCTCGACACCTGGACCTTAAAGGCGAAGTGGAGTCCCTCGCACTGCGGACGATTCGCCAGGACGTGGCTCGCCTCACTGGCAAGTCTGTAGATTTCCATGTGGCCTCCCTGACTCATCCTTCTGAACAGCACCTGGTGAAGGGCGCCTTCACAGCAGGTCGATTAGCCCTGTCCGAGCAGTCTTACCCTGTGACTGCGCTTCAGGAACGCTATCGCCACCTGAGGGGGCTCCCATTGCAGGACTTCAGTCAAGTGCATCCACTACTGCTAATTGGTGCAGACTGCACCCATCTGATCACATCCCAAGAACCCATCAGATTCGGCCCCAAAGGTGGACCCGCAGCAGTCCACACAGCGCTCGGCTGGGCACTCCAAGGCCCAGATGGTCTTGCGTCACAGGCTACTTCATGCTACTTTACCTCTCTCAAGTCTGCACCAGACGACCTCTATCAACACGTTGAACGTCTCTGGCAGCTTGATGTGCTTCCATTTAGAAGTGGAAAGCTAGCAGTAAGGGCCCGTCTGGACCACGAGACTGTGGGCATCCTGGAAGCACGCACTGAGAGGGTGAAGGTTGGTGACACACTCCGATACGCCACGCCTCTGCTCCGCGCAAAGGACGCGCCACCACTGAAAGCCACTGCCAAAGCAGTCATGCCAATGCCCCGTAACACAGAGCAAAGACTGGTAGGAGATTCAGCTAAGGCTCAAATCACTGGAGCAGAGATCAAAAAGCTCGATGGAGGATGTGTTGCCAAGCTGGGTGAAGAAGCGGTAAATGAGTCTGACGAGTCATGGTTCACCCATCACGGGGCGGCGGCCGACTCCTCCTTACCTCAACCTAACCTGCATGACACCGAAGTCTTCCTGCTGAAGACCAGCCAGGCGGACTGCTTCCCAGAGGGATTTAAGTGTCTCAGAGCTGGAAACCCAGTACTGCCCAGTAGTAAGCTCAGTACGCTCTCACCAGAGATGGATCATACAATGGGTCTTCTCCAAATTGGTGGACGCTCTTGTCACCTGGACACCTCCTGTTCTACTGACATCCACCCCATAGTTCTCGATCCTGGCCATGCAGTGACGAAACTCATCAAGGATGTAGATGCCCGCCTACTCCACCCAGGGCCCGATAGGGTCTTCGCAGAGATCAGGCACCAGTACTGGGTCCTGTGGGGAAGACGGGCCATCAAGCATCATCAGAGGACCTGCACAGGATGTAGGAAGTGGAGGTGGGAGCCGGTGGCTCCAATGGTGGCAGACTTACCTCCTGCCCGGTTGCGGCCCCTTAAGCCACCATTATGTGACACCAAACAGGTTGCTGATGGGGCGGCGGGATGCCTCCCTGCCACAAGTGTCCTACGCTCCCGACCCGACTGTGGCAAATGATGGCGACAATCAGAGACCTCGGTAGCCACTTAGGGAATTTGACTGTTTACATAATAGCTATGCTATTCTTGGGGCGGCTGTTGTAAATTCCCCATGATTTGTTATGCTGTGTATTGTCATTTCCAGTCAGGCACTTCTTTGATGGCCCAGGGGTCCTATTATTTATAGTCTGGCATCTCTCTGGACAGCCCAGGGGTCCTAATGGGTTTAAATACAGCGGCCATCTTGCCCCCATGTGTTCCATTGCTGTCTGCTTTCCCAGTAAGAGTGCGTTCATGAACTAAGTAAGTCACCAATAGCCTACAAATATAGTGCCTATGGTAATGATAGATACATGTCATATGTAGCCTGCCTTATGTGTTGAGATGCTGTGACATGCATGTGTGACTATGATTTGGTTTGCTACGTTGTGTTAATTCATGCTGCTAATTGAGCTATGCTAATGCCAATAATGCTATAGCATCTCTTCAGTTGTGTGTTCTGGATGCCATTGCATTCTGCCATTTACTTGTTATGTTGGTCCATGCGGCCGATGCTAATATGCTAGATAGCATCTTTTCAGTTGTGTGCATTATGTTTGGTCCATGCGGCCAATGCTAATATGCTAGATAGCATCTTTTTCAGTTGTGTGCATTATGTTTGGTCCATGCAGCCAATGCTAATATGCTAGATAGCATCCTTTCAGTTGTGTGCATTATGTTTGGTCCATGCAGCCAATGCTAATATGCTAGATAGCATCCTTTCAGTTGTGTGCATTATGTTTGGTCCATGCGGCCGATGCTAACATGCTAGATAGCATCCTTTCAGTTGTGCGCATTATGTTTGGTCCATGCAGCCAATGCTAATATGCTAGATAGCATATTTTGCTGTGTGTTCAGGTTATGATTAATAAGCATGTACCTCTGTTAATTATTGTGTGTTCTGCTTATCTGTTGCAGAACACCACTCACTCAATCTTTGATTGCTCCATCCAGCCCTACGACCTGGATGGAAGCATATCGCTCAACAACAGAATCCTTAATAAATACGAAAGGACTGTTCTCTGTGTCTGCGTCCGCTCTCTGACCGGGGTGTGCCCTTCTGGATGAAGTGGCTCCAGCAAACTTTGCAAACAAGCATTATATCTTCAATATTGGTCCTTCGAGCCGGAGAACTTCACCCACGACGGCGCCATGGACACACAGAGAACAGCAGCAGACGAAAATGGAAGACGAGGAGGAAGGCTGCGACAGCTTCCAGCACACCTGCAAGGCTATCTGGTTAGTTTACCACAGTCCCTCATGCCTAATACTGCACCGTCTCTACCAGATGACAGCGAAGGTGCCACCGCACAGCAGCTGCGGTCACTCAGCCTGCAGACCGAGTTTGCAGCTACAGGTGACCAGCTCCACACTGCGCTCGGGCCCCCTCCCTGCCTCTCATTGCCGGGAGCAGTCGATCAGACGCGACACTGGGACCTATCACCGTATGCTAACACCCGGCCTGACCAGCGGGAAGTGTGTGTGGGGCTCACATCGCCATCCCCATCAGAGCAGAGCCACCACAGTCGGAGCCTAACAGGTGGCACCTCTGACGCAAGAGGACCTTGCTCTACCGTGCCCCTACGCCTTCCACCACCATTGTCACATCATAGTCTGAGCGTCCCACCCAACCGCTCACCATGGTCGAGCTCGCTGCCACTAATACCGCTGCTGTGCCCAACAACTGCAACGTTACAGTCTCAAGCCACAACCTGTACACCGGGCCAAAGGCAGCAAGCCTACATGTCGACTCAGTCTCTACCGCCGACAGTAACCTCCGCACCGCTGTTCGGGGCTGCTCCGAGGCCCCCAGCCCCCACCGCGATGAGTCTGACCACAAGATTGTTCTTTGCACCGGAATGGTGAGTTCACATTGGATTAACGTGGCGAGCTGCGCTCCTGCTAGGGCTGCGCAGAGCTCTAGACGCGGGATAGATTGTTGCTTTCGTGGGGCTATTCTTGAGCGAGCCAGGATGAAAGCAGTATGTATTTCTCCTCCCTCCTCTTGGGCACGCAAGTAGGCCACCGAACCGTAGGCTACTTCGGAGGCGTCGCTGAATACGTGCAGGTCCATCTTGCATGTCTCTGGCCTCACTGTGGGTGGGAAGTAGCTGCGGCGTATGTTAACACCTGGGAGTGAGCGGAGTTCCATCTCCCACTCTCTCCATGTGGATGCAAGGTGTTCGGGTATGGGGTCGTCCCAGCCCTGGTCCTTGTCCCATAGCGCTCTTACAATCATCTTTGCCCTGGTGGTGTAAGGTAGAATACATCCCAACGGGTCATATTGTCTGGCGAGTGTTCTGTATACACTCCGTCTGGTGGTCGGTAGTACCGTCGACCTTCCCTGCTCCTTGGTCAGGGGTTTGTGTCTATAATGGAGCGAGTCCGTTTTGAAGCGCCAGACTAGTCCTAGTGTCATTTCTTGGGCTTCTCCTGGGATGGTCGCCATCCAGGTCTCGCTGCTCGCTGCCTTGTCCTCAGGGGAGAGGCTGCGCAATACTTGCGGGTCGCTGCTGGCCCACTGCCTGAGATCAAAGCCGCCTTTGATCAGGGAGGCGCGGAGCTTGAGTAGAAGAGCCTCGGCTTCTTCTGGCGTCGAGACGCTTTGCAAACAGTTGTCCACGTAGAAGCTATTTCCTACACTTTGTCGGACCTCTTCATCTGCTGCTGGGTCCTCTGCGACGTGTTTTTGCAGTGCAAACGTAGCACAGCATGGGCTGCATGTGGTTCCGAAAGGGAGGACTTCCCATTGATAGATGGCTGGTTGCTCATCCCCGATCCTCTCTCTCCATAGGAACCGCAGCAGGGGCTTGTCCTCCTCCACTAGTCTCACCTGCAGGAACATCCCTTTGATGTCGCCGCTGATAGCCACCTGGTCCTGGCGGAAACGTAATAACACGCTTAGTAGAGAGGGGCCGAGTGTTGGGCCGGGCAAGAGCTCTTTATTCAGATTTTGTGATCCGATCTGGTAGCTGCAGTTAAACACAATACGATCCTTGCCGTTGTGGTGGACCTTGTGGTGCGGCACGTACCATGATTCGGTCGTCTGATCGGCCTCTTTAATGTCAATTTTCTTTATGTGTCCCGCTGTGATTAGCTTGTTAATCTCAGCGCGGTACACAGTCTCTTGAGCGGGGTCTTTGGCTAGGCGCCGCTCTGTGTTCAATAGATACCGCTCCGTCGCTTCTTTTGTGGCGTGAAAGGTGGGCATACCCTCTCGCCTCAGGAGTGGAGTTGCGTATCTCATCACTCCGTTGACGTTGACTCTCTTTGTCCCTTGCTCGAGGAGGGCTACAGCGTAAATGTCCTCCCTGGAACAAATGTCTTTCTTTTCGTTCTTAAAGGGCATTGTCTCTAGTGTCCATAGCCTCTCGACATGCTGCAGGAGAGTGGTGTCTTCTTCTGTCACTCTGGAGTGGAGGCAGCTAGTGGCTGCTGTTCGGTTAAGAGACTTGGCGAGGGGGCCTTGTAATGTCCATCCTAGGCGGGTCTCGACTGCTGCAGGACAGCCTCTGGGTCCTGTGTGGACTCGGTCTATCGGGACTATGAGGTCTGCATGGTCGGAGCCTATCAGCAGGGTCGGGGTGGCACCGTCTATGATCGGGATAGGTAGTTGGCGCAGGTGCACATATTTATCCATCAGCTTGGCGATGGGGTAAGTGTACTGCGACAGGCCTATTTCTTGGCTGGTGAAAGCATTAGTAATCCTATACCGTCTCTCTGGCTGCCCGCTTGCTGCGATAGTGAAGGAGACATTCTCGCCCTTTATCGTCTTTAGATCTTTTCTTATTGTCCGAATCGTCATCTGGTTCTCGCTCCCCCGCAGCCCCAGCTGGGCCGCAGCGAACGCGAGGAGAAGGGTCTTCTCTGACCCGTCGTCAAGGACGGCGTAAGTGTCCATGACCTTATCTTGGTAACTCAGTGTTACGCGGACCACCTTTAAGAGCACCTGGGCGCCCCCGCTGCTGGCGGGGTCAATGTACATAACACTTGCCTTTGTGCTGCTGGAAGGTGCAGGCTTTCTTCTGTTACTGTCGTGTAGGACATCTAGGTGGGCTCCGTCACACCGACTACACCTCTTCTTTAAGCGGCAATCGGTGAGCGTTGGAAGAGAGGCCTCCTAGGCGAGTCTCCTCTTACGCCTCTTGGTGGGCTGGTACCTGCTGGGTACCATGGCCCGCGTATCCAGGTGCTGTTCCTCGGGGCTGGTCGTGCGTCAAGCTCACCCGTGAATTGAGTCCGGGGTCTGTAGCGCAGAGCCGCGGGGGTAGAGCCTGGGCTGTACTGGACCTCCTGGTCCTGTCGAGTACTGTGCTGCTGTCGGGGGTGTTGCCCTGGCGATCAGCTGCTCCATTATCTGCGCTTGTAATCGGTCGCGCTCGGCTTCGCGCTTGGTGAGAGTGAGGTCGCGCTCTGCTTCTCTTTGGGCACCGGCAGCGGCGCGCTGGGCTTCGGCGGCGGCGCGCTGGGCTTCGGCGGCGGCGCGCTGGGCTTCGGCCCGGTCCCTTACCATATTCTCTTCCGTCTGAAGGCGTCTAATCTCTAGACGTATACGATCTTCGTCGCTCCGTTGCTGCGCTTGAAGGCGTTCTCTTTCCATGGAAGAATGTTCGCGCTCACTAAGCGTCTGTGCTTGGAGTCGATTGCGCTCTGTTGAGGCTGCTAGGCTGGCGAGGAATGCCTGTGCCAGCATCTTGTCCGCCTCGCTGGGGGAAGACGCTGGTTGAGGTGATCCGCTCCTGGCAGTACTCGTTGGAGATCTGTTCTCCTGTGGCGAGTCCTGGAGATCCATCTCCGGGGTGCTCTCCTCTTCTTGTAGCGGGTAGAGTTCCATCCCTGGAGGGCTGTCTTTCTCCTGGAGCTCTCCGGGGACTACTTCTTCGGTCTTGGCGGGGGGTAAAGTCGTGTCGGGTCCCTCCTGGTCCCTACCGTGAGCTTGGTCAGTTACGTTAGAACCCACTAGGGCCTCTATTGGCGGGGTAGCCTGGTCGATAGGGTCGGACATAATTTTACTATCTACTTTTTCCGCGTTTACCGTCTGTAGAAGGCTAGGTAGTATATTGGCAACGTAATCCTCTAAGTACTGCCACTCGGCTGCCATGTGACTGCGCGCACATCGGTAACAGCGTCTATTGGACTTTATCCAGTGACTCACTTCTTCAGCGGTCATCTTCTTGAACAGGTCACATTGTGACAACCAGTGTTCCTTTTCGCAGTACGGGCACACCATCTTCCACTTCTCTTTCATCGAGGGGGTACTGTGGTTCTTGCTGCTCGGTACTGATTCTGATTGGTGCATGACAGTCACCAATCTTCGGCCATCGTTCGCTCTCCTAGGTCCCTCTCTGGAGCTTGGTGTGCTCCGCACGAACGTATCCAATCGTAGGCTGCTGACTTCTCTCGCCAGGAAGTCGGCTAGGTCTAGGAGGGATGGCTCGGGACCGTTAGGATCACGGTGGTCTCTTTGCCGCCTGAAGCGCTCCTGTCGGGCGGGCGGCAGCTTCTCTAAAATCCTCTCGACGTTAGAGTTGGCGTATAGTTCGTGCATACCCTTTTCTCGTTGCGCCCCCAGCATCCCTACCAGGGATTGTACTTTGATAGACAGGTCGTCTAGTGAGCGATTGTCTGTTGCTGGGGGTAGGCGGTCAATATGCCTTATCTCTTGTATTACGTAATCCCATATGCGTCCATATCTTTGGTCGAGCGCTGCTAGAGCCGCTGTGTATGGGGTAGTAGAGGTGGCATAGGCCAGCGCTATGTTGTGCGCTCGGGGCACCTTCAGGTGCTTCAATAGGATAGCATACTTGTGGCGTTCATCAGCTACATCAACCATCATTGTCTCTAAGCACATCCGTAGCTCCGTGTACTGTGCTCGGTTCTCATGGGTGAAGTCTGGAAACGTCGGTGTGCCAATGTATGACGCCGTGGATGGCTGGCACATCGGTGAGCGTTGGAAGAGAGGCCTCCTAGGCGAGTCTCCTCTTACGCCTCTCGGTGGGCTGGTACCGGCTGGGTACCATGGCCCGCGTATCCAGGTGCTATTCCTCGGGGCTGGTCGTGCGTCATGCTCACCCGTGAATAGAGTCGGGGGTCTGTAGCGCAGCACCGCGGGCTCTCCTCAGGTTCTGTGAGGAGAGCATCGTACCCACAAAGAGGGTACGCTGCTTCTCAAACAATAAACCCTGGATTAGCAAGGACATTAAACACCTGCTAAACAGGAAAAAGAGGGCCTTCATGGCAGGGGACACTGAGCAGGCCAGGGCTGTCCAAAGGGAGCTCAAAAAAGAGCTAAGGGCAGCCAAGGTCAGCTACAAGGACAGGCTGGAGGGCAGACTACAGGCCAACAACACCAGGGAGGTGTGGGCGGGGGTCAGGAAGATCACTGGTTTCAAACAGCAGGGCACAGCTGTGGAGGGCCCTCCAGAGCGTGCAAACGAGTTCAACTCGTTTTTCAACCGCTTTGACCAGAGTGGCCTCCCCACACCCCTCCCCCCACCCATCGACACCAGCACCAGATCACACCTACAAAGCAGCCCCCCCACCCCCCACCCCCCCACACCCATCAGCAACGGCACCCCACCCCCAACACCAGCAGACTGCCCACCACCCCCAACCCTGACGATCACAACCAGTCAGGTCAGTAGGCAGCTCTCCAAAATTAATGTAAACAAGGCCAGAGGACCGGACAACACCAATCCCAGGGTGCTCAAGGTATGTGCAGAGCAGCTGGCAGCACCGCTCCAGCATCTTTTCAACCTCTCCCTGAGGCTGGAGAGGGTGCCCCAGCTCTGGAAGACCTCCTGCATTGTCCCGGTGCCCAAGAAGGGACGTCCCAGCACCCCCAACGACTACAGGCCAGTCGCTCTGACGTCACACGTCATGAAGACGTTTGAGAGACTGGTCCTGCAACACCTCAAGCCCCTGGTGCGTGACTCCCTCGACCCCCTGCAGTTTGCATACCAGGCAAACATCGGGGTGGAGGATGCCATCATCTACATGCTCCACAGAGCGTACACGCACCTGGAGAAGCCGCGCAGCTCAGTGAGGATTATGTTCTTTGATTTCTCCAGCGCCTTCAACACCATCCAGCCGTCACTGCTAGCGGAGAAGCTCTCTGCGATGCAGCTGGAGCACGGCTTGGTGGCCTGGATCAAGGACTACCTCACTGAGAGGCCACAGTACGTCAGACTAAAGGACAGTCAGTCTGACGTACTGGTGAGCAACACCGGCGCCCCCCAGGGAACTGTGCTGTCACCCTTCCTCTTCACCCTCTACACCTCAGACTTCTGCCGCAACTCCAGCGGGTGCCACCTGCAGAAGTTCTCAGACGACTCCTCCATCGTAAGCTACATCACCGACGATGATGAGGAGGAGTACAGAGCCCTGGTGGAGAGCTTCGTGGGGTGGAGCGACAGCAACCACCTCCAACTCAACACCAGTAAGACCAAGGAGCTGGTGGTGGACTTCCGGAGGGGCAAGAAGAGGCCCCCCCCGATTCCCATCTCCATCCGAGGGGTGGATGTGGAGATGGTGGACTCATACAAGTTCCTTGGGGTACACCTGAACAATAAACTGGACTGGTCGGACAACACAGAGGCCCTCTACAGGAAGGGACAGAGCAGGCTGTTCTTCCTGAGGAGACTCAGGTCCTTCAATGTGTGCAACAAACTGCTGCAGTCTTTTTACCAGTCTGTTGTGGCCAGCATCCTCTTCTATGCTGTGGCATGCTGGGGAGGCTACATCAACTCAAGGGACACCAACAAGCTCAACAAGCTGGTGAGGAAGGCTAGCTCTGTGGTGGGAGTCGAGCTACCTAGACTTGAGGTGATGGTAGAGAGGGGGATGATAAGGAAGCTGGATGCCATCATGGAGAACCCCTACCACCCCCTCTACGACGAGCTAGTCAAGATGAGAAGCTCGTTCAGCCACAGACTCATCCCCCCCCGACACTCAACCAACCGCCTCGGACAGTCCTTCATACCAGCGGCCATCAGGCTCCACAACAGTGGGCAGCGACTAGCAGCCTCCAGGCCCCACAACAGGGGGCAGCGACAGCGACTGCTACCAGACATTGACCTGGGACTTATAGGAACCCAAGGGGGACAAAGTAGACTACCCTGGTACTTTGATTAATGTATACTCAGTAGATAGTAAATTATAACACTACCTCTTGCATACTGCACCTCATGTGACACTGAATAATGTGAATATTCCTCAGCTAGTCAGATAGTAAATTATATTGACCATATTGATCAAATTGTTTACACTGCCTGTGTTGTCTTTTACTACCTGTATACTGTGTTGTTTTACTACCTGTACCCCTCCCCCCCTCCCCCCCATGCTGCTATGATGCCTGAATTTCCCCAAGGGGATCAATAAAGGAATATCTTATCTTATCTTAGAGCCTGGGCTGTACTGAACCTCCTGGTCCTGTGGAGTACTGTGCTGCTGTCGGGCTTGACTGGTGGTCGAGTTCAGGGTCGCTTGATCGGTTAGGGGAGGGTGCCCTTGACCCGTGTCTTGACGAGGCCCTGGAACCCCTTGCGGAGGGAGGGGGTGTTGCCCTGGCGATCAGCTGCTCCATTAGCTGCGCTTGTAATCTGTCGCGCTCGGCTTCGCGCTTGGTGAGATCTGCTTCTCTTTGGGCACCGGCAGCGGCACGCTGGGTGTCGGCCCGGTCTCTTGCCATATTCTCTTCCGTCTGAAGGCGTCTCATCTCCAGACGTATACGCTCTTCGTCGCTCCGTTGCTGCGCTTGAATGCGTTCTCTTTCCATGGAAGAATGTTCGCGCTCACTAAGCGTCTGTGCTTGGAGCCGATCGCGCTCTGTGGAGGCTGCTAGGCTGGCGATGAACGCCTGTGCCAGCATCTTGTCCGCTTCGCTGGGGGAAGACGCTGGTTGAGGTGATCCGCTCCTGGCAGTACTCGTTGGAGATGCGTTCTCCTGCGGGGAGTCCTGGAGCTCTATCTCCTCGGCGCTCTCCTCTTCTTGTACCGTGCAGAGTTCCATCTCTGGAGGGTTGTCTTCCTCCCGGAGCTCTCCGGGGACTACTTCTTCGGTCTTGGCGGGGGGTAAAGTCGTGTCAGTTCCCTCCTGGTCCCCACCGTGAGCTTGGTCAGTTACATTAGAACCCACTGGGGCCTCTGTGGTCGGGGTATCCTGGTTGATAGGGTCGGACATAATTTTACTTTCTACTTTTACCGCGTTTACCGTCTGTAGAAGGCTAGGTAGTATACTGGCAGCGTAATCCTCTAAGTACTGAGGTGGCTGCCGTCTACGCCGCAGGCGATCTACTTTAGGAGGACAGTCTTGTGGAGTGTTCATCATAGGCCATTTCAATATTAATACCACTATATTAATATTACACTAGTTACCCTCCGGCTCGAAGGACCAATTGTAACTGAGGGGTACAATTCCCTGACTGTATTGATAAGTATGGTATCATTAAACCACTACCGCTTTATGTACTTTAACTACTGGCCATACAGTACACGATATATGAATATGATGAACACTTCCCACAATGAACTCGGTTCCAGTCAAAGGTAATAATCAAATATTTAATGGAGCAAAAGGTACATAGGATATTTATATTACATTCGATTGCACTTGTAAGGCAAATGAGTAGTCGTAGGCAAATCAACACTGAATGTCCAATCTCTGGTTACGCAGGAGGCAAGTATACAACCTGGCTCTTAGGGAATTATATCTATGGTCACTGGTGATATAGCGGGATATACTGGAGGGGGTCCTCCCGGTTGTAAGCCGGCAGGGGGGGTAGGAGAGCTGTCGGTAGTAGAACGTCTGGTCAACGAGGCTTAGGGAGACTTCAAGTACAGAAGACAGTGCGATAGACTCTTGATCCGCAGACTAATACAGCTTGGTTCTCTTGCAGGCTGTAGCTCTACAGTGAAGAAGAAACTAGGCGGCCTCAGGCTCTCTGAGCGCCGTCTCGACTTGACTCCTCTCTGGGGTAAATCCAACACTCACGGGCGTCGGCGATTATCCGCTCCACAAATCACAGTACCAAAGCAAATATATATTCCAGCCGCAAAGGGCTAAGCAGTCGTCGGGTAGGTAATCCAGTGTACATGTCCATTCGGTCCTCGCCTAGATCTCCTCGGATGAAAGCGCCATGTGGTCGGCCCAGCCTGGATAAGACTCTAGATAACACGAGGAAGCGTTGGAGATGCTGGTCACTTTAGAACTCTAACCGCACGATGCACCATACATAATAGACTATTATTAACTTAATAGAAATACGTCGCACTCGACGGTACAGTGCCAAACTCTGACAATTCAGTTATTAATTCGCACGAGGTCTCAATGCTATTCTGGGGCCAAACAGGCCATACTTCACCGCACGTCTTATCGTGGGTGAGGCTTCACGTTTTGTTACTAAGGGAAGAAGGAGGGACTTCTTTATTTACTTGCGCCATATTTATATGCACGGTGAACAAATAGTGCCACTCTCATTTCTGTAGCCGTATCCCGGGGCAGGGCCGGGGCTAGTACAGACATGTCTCGTCGGTAACTTTGAACTTGACTCCGGGGGCTGGTCCCCTGGCGCCTGGTCCTTTGTCCAATAGGAGAATGAACTATTATGGGCTATAGTAGGCTAAAGGGATATTCCGTGTATATGTACAAGGAATATACAAGGGATATCAAACGATATACAAATACTATTCAATATATATCAATAAATAAATATATATATTCGGTTTAATCTGATCCTTCGTAACACTCACAATGGTTGTTTTATTTGAAAAAAAAGTTTACATCCATGGAGGACTCTCAGTTTGGCAGAGTGATATCAAGGTACATGAACAGGTACATGCCAGAGCGAAAGCAAACATTAGCATAGTGTATTCGTTTATAAACATATGGAATAGAGATGTATCATTGGTTCGTTTTTTTTATTTATTTTTTTTGATTAGCTAAATTTCCTTTTTATTAATGTTTTTTTTTTACCCTCAAACTAAATCCTCAATTTGAATAAAGTGATTAATCTGATTAAATTAGTATTTTTTCTTTTATTAAATCAACTTTCCAGCCCCCTGTCAACTGTCAAATGATGTCAACTGTCAACCTGAATTAACATTCAGTATTCAATATGTCTGATTCAATATTAACATTCAGTATTCAAGTAGAACAGCTAGCTAGCCATTGTGGACACTCACCTTTCCACAGCAAAACGGTAGGCAAGGCACCTTGGTTGAGAAATGCAGGCTTCAATCTATGTTGTTTAGTCTATCTGTTCAGTACTGTTCAGTACTGTTTCAAGATGCACAATGAGATCTTCTGAGAGAATTGTTGAATAGATACACAAATGTTCTAGAATGTTTGATTATGACATCATACTGTGACATCACAAATGTTCTAGAATGTACTATTATGACATCATACTGTGACATCACAATGGAACATGTTTGAGTTCTATTTGAATAATATAAATAATGTGCCTAGCCGTGGATAGGAGGGACTTGTTGAGGCAACGTCAAATTTAATTTTTTTACATATTACTGCCTGGACGTCACCTGTTCCCGAAGAGGAACACTTGTTCTCCCGCTGCAACCCAGCAGCTCCCAAGACAAGCACCAGGACCGCTTGCTCGCTCAATGCCGCTGCGGCAGCCACAAGACAGAACATAACCCCGTTTTATTTCCCCCAATTCCTGTGTTGCTCAATTGACATTAAACACCCTTGAAACCGCTCCTATCTCTTCTCGTGTATTCAGCAATTGGGCTGTGCTCCAGACCCCAGTTCTCACAGAATACCACGACCGCACGATGACAGCACCAGCTGTACACGAGAACGAGGAATAGAAGAAGTTTCAGAAGCAGTCTGTGAGTATCATCAACGGCCAGACCGCCCGGGTTGACCAACTCGCTTACTCCCTAGACGCCGTCACGGCGCAGCTGGCCGGTCTCGCCCTCGACTCCATTGAGCGAGAAACACAGTATCTACGTATCGAGGCACACTTGGCACAGCAGGGCCTACCAGCCGCTACCCCCGCTGCACCAAGCCCCCCGCATAGAGAACCCCCTGTCCCCGCACCAGAACGTTACAACGGAAGCGTCTCCAAATGCCATGCGTTTTTATTCCAGTGCTCGTTAGTGTTCGAACAACAACCCCACACATTTCACAGCGATAGGTCTAAAGTAGCTTACCTGTCGGCGCTGCTCACGGGCGCGGCGTTGAAATGGGCCACCGCTCTCCACTTTACCAATTCCTTCCTCTGCAATTCGTACTCCGAGTACGTCGACGACATGCGTAAAGTGTTTGACCACCCTCCAGATGGCTCAGAGGGGGCCTCCGGCTTGTTTTCGATCCACCAGGGAAGCCGCAGCGTAAGCGAATACGCTATCGATTTCCACATCCTCGCCGCCGGCTCCGACTGGGGGGACACACCGTTGCGAGGCGCATTTCGCCAGGGCTTGAACGACGCTATTAAAGACGAGCTTGCGTCCAAAGAAAGACCCACCTCCCTGAGCAAGCTAATCCATTTGGCCAGGGAACTGGACCTGCGTCTTCGGGAACGTCGTCGAGAGAAAGCTAGCACCGCTCGTTCGCCTATACCCGGTCCGCCTCGTCGCGCCGCCCGCGCTGAAGAAAATAGTTCCTCCGAGCCCATGGATCTCGACCGCTCACGTCTCCCTCCCAGCGAACGCAGACACAGGCTCGCTACAGGAGCATGCCTGTACTGCGGTCAAACAGGTCACTCCGTTGCCTCATGCTCGCTTCGCCCAAACGACGGGGCTCGACAGTAGCGCTGGGCGTCTGTTCGAGTTTAGATATCGCTCCCAGCTCCGGCCCAAACATGCTATTCCGCGCCACGCTGTGTCTGGATAACCAACCACTCCCGTTATCTGCCCTGGTTGACTCAGGGGCCGACGAGAACCTCATAGACGCCGGAGTAGTCTCCCGTTACAACATCGCTACTGATGCCTTGCCGATACCCCGTGACGTTCGGGGGTTAAACGGAAAACTTCTCACGCGGATTACTCGCCACACCGTACCCCTTCGCCTTCTGTTATCCGGGAATCACAGCGAGAATATTCGGTTTCACGTTACCAACTCTCCCCACAATCCCATTGTCCTGGGCATGCCTTGGCTCAAGTTACACAATCCCATTATCAATTGGCCTACCGGCCTAGTGACCAGCTGGAGCGCTCACTGTCACGTCGCTTGTCTACAGTCGGCTCGGCCGCCACTAGAGGGCGCCGGTTCGCACCCCCCCAATGAGAACATTGATCTGTCTGCAATTGCGCCGGCCTACCATGATTTAAAAGCGGTTTTCAGCAAACAACAGGCTCTCTCCCTGCCTCCTCATCGCCAATATGACTGCGCCATTGATTTACTCCCCGGGGCGCCACTCCCCGCTAGTCGCCTGTTCAACCTCTCGCGCCCAGAGAGAGAATCAATGAAGAAGTCCGTTCACGAATCCTTGGCCTCGGGCATAATCACCCCCTCCTCCTCTCCTGTCGGCGCAGGATTCTTCGTCAGGGTTTTTATAATTTTTCTTTTTTATATCCTCAAACTAAATCCTCAATTTGAATAGTGATTAATCTGATTAAATTTGTATTTTTTTTTTTATTAAATCAACGTTCCAGCCTCCTGTCAACTGTAAAATGATGTCAACTGTCAACCTGAATTAACATTCAGTATTCAATATGGTCTGATATTAACATTCAGTATTCAATAGTCTGATATTAACATTCAGTATTCAATATTGTCTGATTCAATATTAACATTCAGTATTCAAGTAGAACAGCTAGCTAGCAGTTGTGGACACTCACCTTTCCACAGCAAAACGGTAGGCAAGGCACCTTGGTTGAGAAATGCAGGCTTCAATCTATGTTGTTTAGTCTATCTGTTCAGTACTGTTCAGTACTGTTTCAAGATGCACAATGAGAGAATTGTTGAATAGATACACAAATGTTCTAGAATGTTTGATTATGACATCATACTGTGACATCACAAATGTTCTAGAATGTACTATTATGACATCATACTGTGACAAAAAATATTTAGCTTAATATATTTAGAAAAGATATGGATATTGGGGCATTGCAGATTGGCATTTTGGTGACCATGGTAACCATTTCCAAAAATGGCTGCCAGAGATTACTGGCATAGAACACTTTGGCCACCAAAGCTATTGTTTTCCATGTTTTTAACACCACAAATAGTATTTACATCCAACTTAAAGTGAAGAACATGTTTTATTAATATATTTTTTTATAATTGTTATATAAAAAAATAAAATTTAAAAAATCAACAAATATACAACAATTTACAAAACATAATTAAACATAATTTCCTTTTTATCCCCCTCCCCCACACACAAAATGGTGATGGTGCTATTACCCGATTAAACTATCGAAGAATGGTTCAACAGGGTTCAATTGACACATTCTCCATCACAGAAGCAGAGGCCTGTGCACTGAAGTGCAGCCTTCTTGCACCTGCAGCACTCTTTGCAACCACAAGAGATCAGCTCGTGGCAGGATTGTGATGCTTGTGGCATTGTCGTCCAGTGGGGCTCATACATTCCTTCTGTCTTCACCCACCCCCAGTCAATTGGTGATGGCAGCACAGGGTCTGGAAGCAGTGTCTTCCCCCAGATGTGACCACCCTGGTAGACTGCTCTCAATACGTGCTCCACCAGAGCAGCTCGGGTAGGAGGGATTTTCTGTGCCAAGCTTTTACGTGGAAAAAGTTTCCTTCTTGCCTGGTTCACCTTGGTGCAGGTGCTGGTTCTATCAAATAGAAGTATGAAAAACCTCTCAATAATGTTCATTGCATCATCTGGGATCTCCTTTGGTCCATTTGCCAGCATCAGTAGTGCATCTGTCAGGTCCGGCAGTGACTTCCATGTTGACCATGCTGCTTTCTTTCCGTGTCCAGCAAAACTGGATACAGTGTCACAGCCTGTCAAAGCATGGAACATTGGAAGGGCACATGACATCTCTGGTCCGAGGCACGCAGCTATTTGGTGGGCTGCCAAGTAGCAAAAGCTCTTGCCAGTTCTGAATGCTAGCCACAGTTCACATCCAGCTGGTAGTTGTGTTATGGCAAACACAGCCAAGACCACAACATTAGTGTCAACAGTGCGAATAAGCAATTTGTGTTGGCCATGCAGTGCAGCATGAGATACATGCAGTAGCATACGACTATCTGCTTCTTCATGGCTGCATGGGGCCAGGGTGTGGAGATCCTGCAGTGGCTGTGTGCTGAGCACCCCCATCCCATCAGTGAGGACAACCTCCTTGTCTTCCTCACTGAACACCTGAAGGAGGACCTTGGATAGGAAGCTGAATAGTTCTGTCTTGTTACTGTCAACCTGCAGAAAGTTCTGCCAGTTTCCTGGTATGGCCTTCCCAACCACATGTCTCCTTACACCCTTTCCACACTTGGTTCTTGCTGTGCCTTTCAGGGAGTCATCCTTGTAAGTATCCCAGATAAGGTCCACATGTGACACAGCTGAGAATAGATATATGGGATGCAAACCTGCTGTGCATATTCATCAAATGTCTTGGCACCTGCTGGCTTCATCATCTGAATCATGGCAGCTTCATCAAGAACTACACACATAGCATCAGGGGCTTTAGTCTGAGCTGGAGACGGGTCCTCCAGGCATTTCAGAAGGTCACTCTTTGTCCCAAGTCATAATCTTCCTCCATCAGAGAGTGCTGGTGGCCATGCTTGGTTCTCATGCTGGAAGAAGTCTTCCAGGTTTCCATCTCTTGTTTGACAGCTAATGTAGAGTCGTGAAAAAAAACTCAACATCACTTTTCATTGATGTTAGCTGCTGCTTCTCCTTACTTGTCGTCTTTCGCGTTGAGCCAACAAACCGTTTCAACCGGTTGCGGTGGATTGTGTCATCAATGGGTTTTGTTCTCTCCACAAGACATTCCTTTGTGAATGCTTGGAACTGTTGTTGGCCAATCGTCTGTGCATTCTTAACAGTCCCCACTGCCGATGGATCTGCAATATCTTTGCTGTAAAGAACAAGCAGGTCTTCACTCTCCTCTTCAAATGGGTTGCCCAGTTCTTCCATTACATTGACGAGTGAGCAGACATCTTTTCTAAATGCTTTCTGCACACTTGCTGTCTGATCATGGTGGAGCACCCCATCTTATCTTCCCATGAGCTGGTGAGCATCTTCAAAGTCCTCAATCAGCGCTGCAACCTCAGGGCCAGCTACCATCCACCGTCGGAGGGCACTAGGGTTGTCTGTAAGACCTACCACCCCTCCATCACTCTTGATGCAAGCATTATTTTGCTCATGTGCTTGATCAATGGGGATTGGTCTTCTAAATGGTGAAATTGCCAACATTAAATTCTCTGGCAACATCTAGGTGTCTTGTTGGTAGTTCAGTCATGTCACGAAGATGAACTGGGATCCAGCGGGCATAGTTCATATGGTCCAGAGCAAAGAACCTGGGGATGAGTTCTGTCAGAGCATCGAGGTACATGCTGAAGGAGGACTGCCGCAGGGATCTCACATAGACCAATACACAACAAGGCTCCAACGCCATGACTATTACCCAGTACTGGAATTGAGGGCAGCTCTCCCTCCTTGAGCACCATTCATCAAACCCCAAAGGCACATCTTCTGTATCTGTATTACGGTTATTGTAGGCCCGATACTGCAGGACATATAGTGCAGCCACAGTGACTTGGTGGGCACGTCTGGTGCGAGCAACATGTGCTGCACGCAAGGAGTCAGCGGTGCCTGCTGTTGTGATCTCTGCTTGTACCAGTGCTTCAACCCAGCCACTGCCTTTCAACCAATCACCCAGGGTCTTCAGAGCTGCCATCTCTATATGCAGGCCGCCAAACATCACAACAAATTTGTCTTCCCCATACATCTCTGGCCACTTCCACTGGATCTGCTTGGCAATACCATACAGGGGTTGATCAAATGTTACTACTGGTGTCTGCCCAGAATTCAGATGTTGAACTGCATTTCTGACTACGTCCATGGAGTGTTTGATCATTGCCACTGTGTGGGCACTCTCGTGGAACACTTGCAAGACTCTTCCGCACATTTTCTAGCCAGCAGTACTCTTCCTTGATGTTATGGTCTGAGTTTGAGATGCCACAGTGCTAGGTGGTACAGCCCGCATGGCCGCCTAGTTATAGTTGAAAGTGGGGGTGCAATTTTTTTTTTTTTTTTTTTTACATGCAAGGGGTGGTTTGGAGGCGGTCCGGCACGACCCCCTCCATGGCAGATATTTTTTTCATTTAATGAACCTGTACGTGCAATTTCCTGCAATATAGAGCCTTCAATCTTGACCAATAAAGCTACTCTTTTCACTATAAAACTCAGTTTATATTGCAGTATGATAGCCAATTACTATAATAATAATAATAATATATTAATATATATATATTTATATACTGTATATTTTTTTTTTGCTCTTTTATTTTTATTAAATCAATCTCCTTTCAAATAGGCCAAGTTTTTAATAAGAAAGAGAGAAAAAATACCAACAAGGAACAATAACAGGGTCTGCTGTAAATATAGCCTATTTTGTGTCTTAATTTGTTATGTTATCCTACACTTTAAGCTGTCTGATATTTCCATTACCTGTAACTCTTGGGTCTCTTTCTCTCCTTCTCTGCCTCCTCCCTGAGTCTGCACAGTCACCATATCATTCTACATTAAGGAGAGCAATACACTTATGAATACACTGAACCGGTTTGAATACACAATCTTTATGCTACTCTGTAAAGAAAGGGAGAGAGGGGGGGATATATAATCCAAGTATTTGTGTCTTAATTTGTTATGTTATCCTACACTTTAAGCTGACTGTCTGATATTTCCACTACCTGTAACTCTTTGGTCTCTTTCTCTCCTTCCTGAGTCTGTACAGTCACCATATCATTCTACATTAAGGAGAGCAATACACTTATGAATACACTGAACATCATTATGAAACATTTCTATTGCACCCTTACTTACAATTCATTATGAATTGAAAATGGGGAACCCTGATGTAAACAAGACAAAAGTCTTTCTCTGGTCTGCATCCCCTTAACAATTGTGTGTATTGAACCGTACTGTACTGTACCCATTCTGCAATCTGTTATTGATTGATTAAAAATGTTATTAACATATTGCAGAATGGGTACAATATAGTACGGCTCAATACACACAATTGTTAAGGGATTGCAGACCAGAGAAAGACTTTTGTTTTGTTTACATCAGGGTCCCCCATTTACAATTCATAATGAATTGTAAGTAAAGGTGCAATTAACACCGTGCAATCCATTATTTGTGGAGCCCGCCCTTTAAGTCTTTGAGCTATTAGGCTACTAGGGTTCTTACTTTGCGTTTTGGTGTACTGAAAAATGCTCCGATGTCTGTATTCTTTCTTTTTTCTGCCATGTTACCTGGTTGGCTGGACACACACACACATTTTCATTTCAGGTATTGTACCTTAAGATAATTGAACATCTTGATTTACCGTAAATCCTCAAATATAGGACGGGTCTTCTATTTACCTCAGCTGCAAAGAGCACCAGGCCTTTATTAGAGAGGCTTATATAAGAGGCAGGCCTTAATTTCTAAAAATGACACTCATGGACATAATCCCTTCATTTTCAGACTTTTATTGCATTATTATTATTATTATAAAAAAAAAAAAAAAAAGTAAAAAAACAGCCTCACACACACATACTGTATTGTACCCATTCTGCAATCTGTTAATAAAATGTTCATTCATTTTCAACATTTTATTAACATATATTAACAGATTGCAGAATGGGTACAATACATTACAGCTCAATACACAAAATTGGTAAGGGGATGCAGACCAGAGAAAGACTTTCGTCTTGTTTACATCAGGGTCCCCCATTTTCAATTCATAATGAATTGTAAGTAAGGGTGCAATTAGCACCGTGCAATCCATTCTTTGTGGATCAAGTGTTTCCGGTCACCTTCATCGCTGCTTTCACTAGCCTTTCAAGCTTTGACTTGCACTGTACTGTGAGTGTACCAAACCACGCTGCCATCCCATATCTCATCAGGCTTTCTAGGACAGCTAGAGAGAGATTAAGGATGCACCTTCTGTCACATTATGCAAAACACGCCCCTTTTAGTTTAGTTTGGTCGAGAGGTTTAAGGGGGCGGGACTTAGGGGTATGTCATACCTTATAAGGGCATATAGCAAAGTTTGATGGATTGTAACCACGCCCCCTTTTTGAGATGATTTATGACCCCTTAGGGCTTCTCTGATTGGTCGAGAGGTTCAAGGAGGCGGGACATCCGGTTTAGGAGGCGGGACATCCGGTTTAGGAAGGGGAGGGGTTGTAAGGGCGGGGACTTCCGTTTTTAGAATTTTTTTTCAAAATAAAAGTTTTTCAAAATAAAAGATTCAAAAATAAGTTTTTTTTATTGTCAGAAATAAAAGATTAAAAACTTTTTTTTTTTCAGATTGTATTTGTGTATTCCAAGTTTTTCAAAATAAGTTTTTTTATTATCAGAAATAAAAGTTTCAAAAGTCTTAAGAAAAATACAATATCTTCACAATGTGTATTTGTGTGGACATAAACATTTCAAATGTGTGTGGTTTAAGTTACAGAATTAAGAATATGTGTATATCTTCAGAATAAATGTGTGTGTGTATGTGTGTGAGTGTGTTCAGACACTTGTGTCTGTTTAAGTAGAGAATGTTTTCTTGCAAGGGGGAATTAAGAAAAATATCTCTCTGTCAGTTTGCTGTTTCTTTAAGCAGAAAGAATTCTCCCCATGCTCTGTTTGTCTCCACTCCGTAGGCTGTCTCCTCTCTGTAGGGTGAAATGAGAGAGAGGTTAGGGATACGGCACCTGTCAACTTATGCAAAACACGCCCCTTTTAGTTTGATTGATTGTAGCCACGCCCCTTTTTGGAATTTGGAGCGTTCTGATTGGCCGAGAGGTTTAATGGGGCGGGACTTAGGGTAGGTTATTTTGAGATGATTTATGACCCCCTAGGGCTTCTCTGATTGGTCTAGGATGTAAGGAGGCGGGACATCCGGTTTTCAAAATAAAAGTGTTTTATTTTATTTTTTTTCAAAAAAAAAAGTCCTTCAAAATAAAAGATTCAAATTTTTTTTTTTTAGATTCAAAAGTTTTTTTTATTTTCAGATTGTATGTATTCCATGGTTTTGCAGAATATGTATTTCTGTATTTCCAAAAGTTTTCAGAATATATCTTCACAATTAAGTTTTACAAGGTTGAATACATTATGTGTATTCCAAAGTCTTAAGAATTTGTGTATTCCAAATGCTAAATGTAAAATACAATGTGTGTTTTCTTCAGAAAGTGCATTTATTTCAAATGCTAAATGTAAAATACAATGTGTTTTCTTCAGAAAGTGCATTTATTTCAAAATGTGTGTGTGTTTTCTTAATATCAAATGCTAAATGTAAAATACATTTAGTGTGTTTTCTTCAGAAAGTGCATTTATTTCAAATGTGTGTGTGTTTTCTTAATATCAAATGCTAAATGTAAAATACAATGTGTGTTTTCTTCAGAAAGTGCATTTATTTCAAATGGTGAGTGTATCTTAAGAAAGTGCATTTTCTTCCAAGTGTTGTTTGTATCTTAAGAAATACCCTCTCTCAAATGTCTCTCAGTAGACTGAATATTTCTCCCTCTGTCTAACTGCAGCTTCTCTGAAAATTCTGATAGTGACATCCCCCGTAGATGTCATAGGAGGCTGGAGAATGACTACGGCCAATGAGATGACTCAAAACCATCTGCCAAAAGCAGATTTATGACTCTGCGACTTCCCGTTTCTGTAGACCACCAGTCCCCCCAAGGTGTGTGTATGTGTCTGTGTGTGTTTTTCTTAATGCCCATGTCCATCCCATTGCCGTTGTGTCCTTGGGCAAGACACTTAACCTACTTGCCTCGTATGAATGTGTATGCATGTGAATGAATGTTGGTGGTGGTCGGAGGGGCCGTAGGCGATGATTATTCGCCACGCTTCCGTGAGTCTGCCTCAGGGCAGCTCTGGCTGCAATTGTAGCTTACCACCACCGGTATGACTGTGTATGAACGAATAATGGACTCTGTGAAGCGCTCTGAGTCAGAGAAAAGCGCTATATAAATCCAATCCATTATTATTATTATTATTATGCCAAATGTCACAATCTTTAGATAATTGTATTCCAAATTACAAATGTAATGTGTCTAATGTGTTTAAGCAAAAGTCTAAATAAATGTAAAATACATTTCTGTATTCCAAATTACAAATGTATGTATGTCTATTAGTTTCATGGATAAAGACATAATCTTTATACACTTGTGTTTAAGCAAAAAGAAAATTACAAATGTAATTTGTAAAATTAAAAGTGCACCATTACATTAGCATGCAAGGGTCTAGGGTTTGAATTATTTGAATTCTAGATTATTTAAAAAGGTTGCATTACAGTGTTTTATATTATGCACATTAATTATTTTAGAGTTATTATTAAAAGAGTTGGGCTAAAAATATAAAGTACAGAAAAGATCTATGTGTGTCTGTGAGGTGTGTGTCTCTGATCGGGGGTGTGAACAGGGCCCTCTCTCTTAGGTGCTAAAACACAGCATGGGAGGCGTGAAGATTAGGGGACAACTCAATACACATTTACAGTCATCATTCAAATGGTTTATATCTTTTGTAACATGTACAAGTAATGTACAACATTATACTCATAGCATATTTTAGTTCACACAATGTTCACTTGTTTTCACACATATTTTAAAAGATTTCCCCATAAACAGGCATATGTCCTAATAAACTAACCTACACTTTGATGAATATTGTTACACCGCTGACAGATGTATTATAATTATAATTTGGATAAAAACGTCAACTAATTGACTAAATGTAAATGGTGTAATACCAACTATTTGACAGTTTGGGTGGTGATTCTTATTTTCTTATTTCGTAAAACTAAAATTAAAAGGCTACAGATCATAGAAAGACTTATGTCTTGTTTACATCAGAGTCCCCCTTTTTTCAATACATCCAGACATTTAGGACATAGCAGATTTACAAATACAACACTGTTTGTGAAAACAGTCCAGAAAATATATGTCCAAGCTGTTTTAACTGTTTAAATAGGGTATTTCAACCATCTCTTTAATTAAGACTTATTTTGGATATAGATCGCCTCAAGGCCTGAATGTCCATATACTGTAGCAATGCTAAGCCTGCATTTTTAAGGTCAACTTCCCCTTTTTAGCACGGTTCAGACATCGCCACCCCCTCTTTTAATGTCACAGTAACCTGAAATAGCACAGAGTGTGGGGAAAAGGCCTTATTCAAAATAAAAAACTTTTAAACTGTACCCATTCTGCAATCTGTTAATAAACTTTTCAATCAATCAATCAATATATGATTAGGTATAAAAGTTAAAGACATGATAGATTAGAGTTGGGGCGAAAATATAAAGTGCTGTAAATATCTGTCTTTTTGAGGATCTGGGTGTGAACAGGGGGCCCTGTTATAGGTGTCAAAATGCTGCAAGGGGGTGTGAAAGATTAGGGACCAAACAACCTCTGTATATTTGCTTGTAATACTCTGCATTTACTCTAAACAAAACTAATAAAGTCTGTATTACAGCTAACTCTTTAAGTTTCAATAGTTTGGATTTAATACATAATTCATTGGTATGTTCTCTTGAATCTACATTGTGAACTATTCTTACTGCTCTCTTCTGTAATATAAATAAGGGATTTATGTTGCTTTCATACGTGTTACCCCACACTTCCACACAGTAACTCAAATATGGTAGGATGAGTGAACAATATAATATTCGCATAGAATTATAATCAAGCACATTCTTTGCCTTGTTCAAAACAAAACACTCTTGGCTATCTTATTTTTTTTATGTACATTATATGTGGCTTCCATGTCATTTTCTCATCCAACATAATCCTTGGATTCCTTTGTCAATACATAATGCCACATTGTCCTTCTTTCGATTAGTAAATATCATACATTTCGTTTTTCCAAATTTAGGGATAGCTTATTGTTATTAAACCATATCTTAAGTTTACACATTTCATTTGTAATTTGGAATACAGACATTTGTATCGACAGCAAATAAAACAAATTGCAATATGTTTGACACTTTACATATATCATTAATATATAAAATAAAAAGTATGGGCCCCAGGACCGAACCTTGAGGGACAACACATTCAATATTCATGCATTCAGATGTGTAACCAGAGAGTTGTACATATTGTTGTCTATTTTCAAGATAGCTACTTAACCAGTTCATCGCCACCCCTCTCACACCGCATGTTTGTAATTTAGAAATTAAAATGTGATGATCAATCGTATCAAATGCTTTTTTAAGTGTATTTCCTATTCCTATTGTGTAATTCCTTTCATATACGGTTGTGGTTATTTCTTCATATATATTCATTAAGGCTAAGGCTGTTGATCGATTTGCCCTGAATCCATACTGACTCTCACTCAGAATCTAAGAATCTAAGAATCATGAATCAAGAATCTTGAAAAATTGTGAAAGCAAAGACACTGGTCTGTAGTTGGTAAAACTGTGTTTGTCCCCAGATTTAAATAGAGGAATAATAATTATTTGAAAAAATTAATAGAAATGTCCCCCAGGGATAAGGTTTATCTTATCTAAGTGTGCTAGTGTTTAATAGTGTATAGGGACATAGTGTGTAATAGTGTAATATTGTCATAGGGTAGTCATATAATAGTATGTAATAGTGTTATATAGTGTAATATTGTGCAAATGTGTAATCATGCAATAGTGTAATAGTGTGTAATACTGCAATAGTTTAATACATTATTTTGTTTCCTCAAACAGACATGTTCATGTAACTTGCATCAATCCAGTTTTCAGTCACCTTTTCAGTCACCTTTCAGCCAACTGTGTTGAAGATTTGTAGCATGGTCCTAGGATAAACATAAATTATAGACATCTAAAATCATGAAACAGGTCGATTTTTAGTAGATTTAATCAATAGTCAGAAGGATAATGCTATTTTAGTCAAGGGTTGAGATATATCACCCCCATGACACATCCCTATTTTGTAAGACAAACAGTTTGATGTTGTAATTTCAGTGATTAGGCTCGCTTGCCTGTATACATTTTTATCAATCTGCTTTTGGTGTATTTTTTACGTGTTTGGTTATGTTTTTATCTGTCATTTTGATCAGGTCTAGCTAAAAGAGGGGATTTATGATCTCAAATGACTAAGGTTTACCAATTGTCATGCATGAATTTCAACTCTAACGTGTTACATAAGTAAAACAGACTATTTGCAAACAACATTGTTCTAAACAGTGTATCTACTATAGACTGTTTGTATTTATATTTTAGCTAAATGTAAAAAAAACATGAGAACACAATCCTAGTGAATTCTGAATTTGATGTTTATTGGTTGAATGTCAAGGATAAACATAAATTATAAAACATCTAAAACCATGAAACTGACTGATGCACTTAAAACAGACATGTCAACATAGTTTTTTTTACCTGTTTGCATAATGATAAGGTATAAAAACAAAATGCTTCAATACAAATGTATTTTTTAGAAGTTTAGTAATATCAAGCCCCAAATGTATTTTCTTTAACCTGATCTAAGGTACATTATACAACTCATTTATGAACTACTTTGCAACGTCTAGTTTTTTACCCCCCCAGAGTTTTATGCTCTCAATATTATGGATATGCATTAAATCCTACACACGATAGGAAATATTCAATCAACTCAAAGATGATGGTTCTAAGGTAAATAAAATGTAATTCAGTCAACATAGTTAGTGTATAGTATGGCTAACATGTATGAAAGTTGTTGATACAATATTATAATTCATAATTCAATTCAAAATAATTACCGGCGAGGTTGTTTGATTTTTGTCCCGATGATTGAAGGAAATTCATTTTTAAGAACCATTTAACATGAAACATCTTAAAGATGTATTTTTATTCATTATAACCATGAAAATAATGCAATGTTAGGTTTTACCGTGATTTTAGTGTTCACAGATAGGAATGTATCATTCACATTCAATTATCCAAATGTACTCTGATTGAGTCAAATTTACTCTGTGAAATGTACTCTGCGAAATGTACTCTGCGAAAGTTCCCTGCAATATGCAGGGTTTTACATAGACTACTAGCAAAAACAATTCATATTGTTTCAGTGATGGCCTGGTTGATAGCTACATTGTCGACATGTCTTATTTTTTATTCTTATTTCATTGTATAGTGAATCCAGGGGTATAGTGGAGCGATTATATTTTGTTTTTATAATATTTTATAATATCAAAACATGTCTTATGTTCTTATATATCTACAAGTCTTATATAGAATGCTGTAAAAAGAGTCCTACTAATATATTTCACTTAAAAAACTTGTACAGAAAGATAAATTTCCGACCCCCGGAGCCCTGTCAGAGTGTATACAGGTTCTGTACAGTATACCATATGCAAATCCCATATGGTCTAGCGGTAATGATGCCCTGCTTTCATCAGGGAGACGCGGGTTCGACTCCTGCTATGGGAATAACACTTTTTTCTATACATAACAAATGTGTTGGTATGTTTTATTGTAACTGTTTGACTGTTTGACTGTTTTTAGTGCAACACTACTGTCACCGGCATTTAAGAAGGGTTTAGGGTTATCTCCTCAACACTAGGTTGGAGATGCATTTAAGTCCTATAGTTTTTTCCATACTTTTGCAAGGATATGTATGACTGTGTTGCATTAATTTATTTTTAAATTTGGTGGACTTTATGGTATTTTATGGTTTATTTATGATTGTGATACTTCTTATTGAATTGTTTAAAGAATATGTGTTTAACCAGAGTATAGTAGGACCTTACAAATTTGATTTGATCCCAACAACTGGTGACATTTCGAAGTCTTTAAGGGATCACATTCACATAGCTGAATATAGTTGCACAACTGGATAATATTTATATTATTACTAGGATGAACTTAAAATCATTCAAAACAATTATTACATAACAATTATTACAATGAAGCGTAGTTGTGTATATTATAAATGTTTTTTATTAAAGAATATTACAAATCATGCTGCAACCTTTTTTTATCAATAATATAAGCGTGCATAACATCAATAATGTGATTAATATCTAAAGTTTCTAAACACTTATGATTTTTCAGCTTAAAAGCCGTAACATCCACTATTACTGTGTATAAACATAACAGGTGTGCTCTGTTAAAATGACCATTCATATGATCTAAAATAGTAACTAAGCCGTTTTCAGATAGAAGACTTTCATCCTCTGAGAGTGTCTCTATCATATATTGCCAATTATTTAGTTCAAGTTCTTTAATAGTTGTCATACAGAAGTACAGAATACTTTCATACAAAATGCTTCTTACTGTTACGCTCCAGAGACTGTGCTAGACAAGATAGTATCAAATAACATAATAACATAATATAGCATGAATTTAGAAGAAGAAAATGAGGTCACAGTGTTCGGTATAGACATATGTACAATGTTCTGAGTTACCATATAATATACAATACACAATACTATGCAGTGTACTAATGTACAGTACTATCTAGTGCAAAGCAGAAATGGGATGAGGTACAATTTTAGGTACAATTTACAGTAAGGTGTACGAGTTGTAGTGCAATCCTTCATCCATAAATATAAAGTGTGGGGAGTGGGTGCTACAGTGTGTTTGTTTAAAGTGGGTGTGTGCTATAAGTGTGTGGAGTGGGTGCTACAGTGTGTTTGTTTAAAGTGAGTGTGTGCGTGTGGATGTGTGTGCTATGTGCGTTTGGTGGTTGTTGTTGTGTAGTGTTCATTCATTGTTCGTTTAGCAGCCTGATGGCCTGGGGATAGAAGCTTCTTCTGAGTCTTTCTGTGCTCGCCTTGAGACTCCTGTATCGCTTGCCTGACCGCAGCAGTTCAAAGAGGCAGTTGTTCGGGTGACTGGAGTCTTTAATGATTCTCTTAGCCTTGCCCTTGCAACGCTTGTAGTAAATGTTCTGGAGGGTGGGGAGCCCCCCTCCAATTGTGCGTTCGGCTGAACGTGTCACTCTTTGTAGTCTGCTTTGGTCTTGTGCAGTGCTATTCCCAAACCAGGAGGTGATGTTGCCGGTCAAGATGCTCTCTATTGTACATGAGTAGAAGTTCTTAAGGATCTTCTGGCTGACTTGGAACTTCCTTAGGCGCCTGAGGAAGTAGAGGCGTTGTCGTGCCTTCTTCACAACACTGTTAATGTGTGTGGTCCATGTCAAGTCCTCGGATATGTAGGCTCCGAGGTACTTAAAGCTGTTGACTCTCTCAACCGATGCCCCGTCGATGCTGAGGGGGCTGTAGTCCTTGACCCCCGACCTCCTGAAGTCCACAATCATCTCCTTTGTTTTGCTGACGTTCAGGGAGAGGCTGTTTTCCTGGCACCATCCCGCCAGGACCTTGACCTCTTCCAGGTAGGCCCTCTCGTCGTTGGCAGAGATCAGGCCCACCACCACTGTGTCGTCAGCAAATTTGACGATTGTATTGCTACTCCGCTGAGCCACACAGTCGTGTGTGTACAGGGAGTAGAGGAGGGGACTCAGAACACAGCCCTGGGGGGCCCCTATGTTGAGGGTGATGGATGAGGAGGTGCAGTTGCCTGCTCTCACCACCTGGGGTCTGCCAGTCAGGAAGTCCAAGACCCACTGGCAGAGGTCATAGCCCAAGCCCAGGTCCCTGAGCTTGGCTATGAGTATGGAGGGGACTATGGTATTGAATGCCGAGCTGTAGTCGATGAATAGCATTCTCACATAGTTCCCCTGCCTCTTGTCCAGGTGTGATGCTGCTGTGTGCAGCACATGGGATATGGCGTCCTCCGTGGACCTGTTGGGGCGGTATGCAAATTGCAGGGGGTCCATGTTGATGGGGAGGGAGGAGCAGATGTAGCCCTTTACTAGCTTCTCGAAGCACTTCATGGCTATGGAGGTGAGAGCTACAGGGCGGTAGTCGTTGAGGCAAGCAGGCTTGGATTTTTTGGGTACAGGGATAATAGTGGACTTCTTCAGGCAGGTGGGGATGACAGCCTGTTCTAAGGACAGGTTAAATATGTCAGTGAATACTGGGGCCAGTTGGTCGGCACAGACTTTTAGGACGCGGCCGGGGATGCCGTCTGGACCTGCTGCCTTCCTGATATTCACTTTTTTAAAGGTCCGCCTCACCTCATGCTCTGTTACCCTGAACACTGCGCCTCCATCAGCAGCCGACCCCCCCCCCCCCATTGCCGAGGCTTGTGAGCTGGTGTTGTTATTACCAGCATCAAACCTCGCATAGAAGGTATTGAGGTCATTTGCTAAGGAGATGTCACTGTTCAGTTTGAGGGAGGCGCCTTTGTAGTCTGTCATCGTTTTGAGCCCCTGCCACATAGCTCTAGAGTCAGCTTGTTCAAACTGGAGTTCAATTTTATCCCTGTAGCGTCGTTTGGCCTCTGACACAGTCCTCCTTACGTTGTATCGCGCCACCTTGTGGTCATTCATGTTGCCTGCCTCTAGGCCGTCGTTGTATGCTTTGGTGCGCTCTCTCAGAGCTTCACGGACGGATTTGTCTACCCAGGGTTTTTGATTTGGGTAAACTTTCATTTTGGTAGTGGGGATTGTTTCTTTCACCCTAGTACAAACATAGTCCAGCACTGTCTCCGTGTAGGCATTAATGTTATCTGTGTCGCGGAACACATTCCAGTCTGTGTTGTGAAACACTGACCGGATCGTATCCTCTGACGTCACATCCCATTTCTGCACCTCTCGCGAGACTACGGGAGTACTTTTAATTCTCTGTCTGTACTTTGGTGAAAGAAAAATTGATGCGTGATCTGACTTACCGAAGCCACTATCAGAATGAGCCTTGTAGCCACCTTTAAATTGCGTGTAACAGTGATCTAGGATGTTACCGCCTCTGGTGTTGCAAGTCACATGCTGATAGAAGTCGGGCAATACCTTTCTCAGATTGGCGCTATTGAAATCTCCCAGAACTAAAATGGCGGCGTTAACATTCGCCTCTTGGATTCTATTTACCTCGTCGTGTAGTCTGGAGAGTGCAACCTTGTTGCTGGCTTGCGGTGGAATATACACTCCGACCAGGACGATCGCCGTTAACTCCCTCGGGAGGAAGAAAGGACGACACTTGATGGTTACATATTCCAGTTCTGGGGAGCAGTGGTTGGATAATTCCTTCACGTTAGTTGGGTCACTCCAATTTTTGTTCAACATGAAGGCAATACCTCCTCCACGTTGTTTACCGGATTCTGCTGTTCTATCCTTGCGGTGAATGAAGAAATGATCGGCCGGTTGGATGGCGTGGTCTGGGACTTCTGGCGCCAGCCACGTCTCGATGAAGCAGAGAACGTTACAGTCCCTAACGTCTCTCTGGAATTGAATCCTTGCTCGGATGTCGTCTAGTTTATTGTCTATTGATTGTACATTGGCTAGCAATATACTGGGTAGTGGTGTCCTGTGCCGCCTGGTTCTCAGCCTGTTACGGACTCCAGCTCTCTTTCCTCGCCGTCTGGGTCCTTTGTCCCTGGGGGCGAGATCCGGTCCTGATGTCCTCAAGATCTCAACGGGCCATTGTTGCGGTTCAGAGAGCTGATCCAGAGAGTAATCCAGTCGGTAAGTTTCCCGTAATCCAATGTCTATAAGTGACTGACGGTCATACACATTAAATGCACCTACTGTTGGTACAGACAAAACTCTTAAAACTATAAATATTAACAAAAGTATGCACAGTCTCGACGGAGCGCACAGACAGGCAGCCGGTCGTAGCGGCGCCATTTAACAAGCCTTTCTCTCTCACCAGCTTCAACATATTTTCAAAAAGCCTTAAGCGCAGGCTATTGACATTCCCGGTTACCCATCGATGTACAATTGTCCTGACAGCTCCGCGGCTGTCACTAAGGCTTTAAGAGTAGATACTTTGATTGGGAAGTGGAAGGTTTTTCTTCTAGTAGGACACAGTCTCTTAACCGTACCCCCGGTTGGGGATGGCAGTCCTGATGCTATGTTGGTTACATCAATGAGAGGTATTTCTTCAGGGTCAGGGTGGAATACATCAGATTCTGATGTAGGAGGGGTGTAGCAGGGGCTATTAGGAGGGACATCCATATGCCTGACGGGGTTTGGCGGTGATGAATCCGGCGACGAAGTCTCCCAAGGACCCGTGTACCAGGGGCTATTACGAGGAGGGGAATCCATCCACCTGACGGGGTTTGACGGTGGTGAATCCGGCGACGAAGTCTCCCAAATCGTTGAAAGAGGGCTGTAACTAGTCCTAGGGTTGTCTATGAGGCTTTGCATTGAAGGAGTTATAGTTGAACCAAACATAGTTACGGGTAATGTCTTAATTTCCTCGTTTGGAACGTATAGTGGAAACCGGCTATATAGTGTATCCGAGGCAGGCTTAGAAGGATCAGCCTCATACCAAGTAAAGTTTGATTGCGTTGAAGGAGGGTCCATGAATCTATAACCGCCAGCGGGTAGTGTCTCAACATCGTCAGGCGTGTATAGTGGAGACAGGCTATCTAGTGTATCCAATGCAGAGTTAGCAGGATTAGCTTCATGTGACACATACAAAGCCATGATTGCTATCTAAAAGTACAAAATGCACTGTAAGTCTTTTTAAAGGAGGATTTAGGGGTGACACGCCCCCTCCGGCGCCCCCTCGCTGGGGTCAATCGTACTCCAGGTCCCCTGATTCGCTCTGTAAGAGCCGTCTAGCCTCGAACACCTCTTGAAGGACCTCCCCGCATGTCTGGAGACATTGCAGCCATTTGGTTACCGGAAGTGAGAAGATGAAATACTCAAGAGTTGAATTATACCGCCTGGAGATGGCTAGATCAGGCTCTACATCAAGTGTCGGAGTACTTTTTATAGATATCCTAGCCACGTAATGCACATACCCGTACCCTAGCCGGCTATGGCCTATTAACAGCGTGATTAGCTGTCCATCCTTAAGCGTTTTACCCACTAATCCATCCATAGACTTAAAAGAAGCCTTTTTCACGAGTGAGCAGACATCTTTTCTAAATGCTTTCTGCACACTTGCTGTCTGATCATGGTGGAGCACCCCATCTTATCTTCCCATGAGCTGGTGAGCATCTTCAAAGTCCTCAATCAGCGCTGCAACCTCAGGGCCAGCTACCATCCACCGTCGGAGGGCACTAGGGTTGTCTGTAAGACCTACCACCCCTCCATCACTCTTGATGCAAGCATTATTTTGCTCATGTGCTTGATCAATGGGGATTGGTCTTCTAAATGGTGAAATTGCCAACATTAAATTCTCTGGCAACATCTAGGTGTCTTGTTGGTAGTTCAGTCATGTCACGAAGATGAACTGGGATCCAGCGGGCATAGTTCATATGGTCCAGAGCAAAGAACCTGGGGATGAGTTCTGTCAGAGCATCGAGGTACATGCTGAAGGAGGACTGCCGCAGGGATCTCACATAGACCAATACACAACAAGGCTCCAACGCCATGACTATTACCCAGTACTGGAATTGAGGGCAGCTCTCCCTCCTTGAGCACCATTCATCAAACCCCAAAGGCACATCGTCTGTATCTGTATTACGGTTATTGTAGGCCCGATACTGCAGGACATATAGTGCAGCCACAGTGACTTGGTGGGCACGTCTGGTGCGAGCAACATGTGCTGCACGCAAGGAGTCAGCGGTGCCTGCTGTTGTGATCTCTGCTTGTACCAGTGCTTCAACCCAGCCACTGCCTTTCAACCAATCACCCAGGGTCTTCAGAGCTGCCATCTCTATATGCAGGCCGCCAAACATCACAACAAATTTGTCTTCCCCATACATCTCTGGCCACTTCCACTGGATCTGCTTGGCAATACCATACAGGGGTTGATCAAATGTTACTACTGGTGTCTGCCCAGAATTCAGATGTTGAACTGCATTTCTGACTACGTCCATGGAGTGTTTGATCATTGCCACTGTGTGGGCACTCTCGTGGAACACTTGCAAGACTCTTCCGCACATTTTCTAGCCAGCAGTACTCTTCCTTGATGTTATGGTCTGAGTTTGAGATGCCACAGTGCTAGGTGGTACAGCCCGCATGGCCGCCTAGTTATAGTTGAAAGTGGGGGTGCAATTTTTTTTTTTTTTTTTTACATGCAAGGGGTGGTTTGGAGGCGGTCCGGCACGACCCCCTCCATGGCAGATATTTTTTTCATTTAATGAACCTGTACGTGCAATTTCCTGCAATATAGAGCCTTCAATCTTGACCAATAAAGCTACTCTTTTCACTATAAAACTCAGTTTATATTGCAGTATGATAGCCAATTACTATAATAATAATAATATATTAATATATATATATTTATATACTGTATATTTTTTTTTTGCTCTTTTATTTTTATTAAATCAATCTCCTTTCAAATAGGCCAAGTTTTTAATAAGAAAGAGAGAAAAAATACCAACAAGGAACAATAACAGGGTCTGCTGTAAATATAGCCTATTTTGTGTCTTAATTTGTTATGTTATCCTACACTTTAAGCTGTCTGATATTTCCATTACCTGTAACTCTTGGGTCTCTTTCTCTCCTTCTCTGCCTCCTCCCTGAGTCTGCACAGTCACCATATCATTCTACATTAAGGAGAGCAATACACTTATGAATACACTGAACCGGTTTGAATACACAATCTTTATGCTACTCTGTAAAGAAAGGGAGAGAGGGGGGGATATATAATCCAAGTATTTGTGTCTTAATTTGTTATGTTATCCTACACTTTAAGCTGACTGTCTGATATTTCCACTACCTGTAACTCTTTGGTCTCTTTCTCTCCTTCCTGAGTCTGTACAGTCACCATATCATTCTACATTAAGGAGAGCAATACACTTATGAATACACTGAACATCATTATGAAACATTTCTATTGCACCCTTACTTACAATTCATTATGAATTTAAAATGGGGAACCCTGATGTAAACAAGACGAAAGTCTTTCTCTGGTCTGCATCCCCTTAACAATTGTGTGTATTGAGCCGTACTGTACTGTACCCATTCTGCAATCTGTTATTGATTGATTAAAAATGTTATTAACATATTGCAGAATGGGTACAATATAGTACGGCTCAATACACACAATTGTTAAGGGATTGCAGACCAGAGAAAGACTTTTGTTTTGTTTACATCAGGGTCCCCCATTTACAATTCATAATGAATTGTAAGTAAAGGTGCAATTAACACCGTGCAATCCATTATTTGTGGAGCCCGCCCTTTAAGTCTTTGAGCTATTAGGCTACTAAGGTTCTTACTTTGCGTTTTGGTGTACTGAAAAATGCTCCGATGTCTGTATTCTTTCTTTTTTCTGCCATGTTACCTGGTTGGCTGGACACACACACACATTTTCATTTCAGGTATTGTACCTTAAGATAATTGAACATCTTGATTTACCGTAAATCCTCAAATATAGGACGGGTCTTCTATTTACCTCAGCTGCAAAGAGCACCAGGCCTTTATTAGAGAGGCTTATATAAGAGGCAGGCCTTAATTTCTAAAAATGACACTCATGGACATAATCCCTTCATTTTCAGACTTTTATTGCATTATTATTATTATTATAAAAAAAAAAAAAAAAAAAAAAACAGCCTCACACACACATACTGTATTGTACCCATTCTGCAATCTGTTAATAAAATGTTCATTCATTTTCAACATTTTATTAACATATATTAACAGATTGCAGAATGGGTACAATACAGTACAGCTCAATACACAAAATTGGTAAGGGGATGCAGACCAGAGAAAGACTTTCGTCTTGTTTACATCAGGGTCCCCCATTTTCAATTCATAATGAATTGTAAGTAAGGGTGCAATTAGCACCGTGCAATCCATTCTTTGTGGATCAAGTGTTTCCGGTCACCTTCATCGCTGCTTTCACTAGCCTTTCAAGCTTTGACTTGCACTGTACTGTGAGTGTACCAAACCACGCTGCCATCCCATATCTCATCAGGCTTTCTAGGACAGCTAGAGAGAGATTAAGGATGCACCTTCTGTCACATTATGCAAAACACGCCCCTTTTAGTTTAGTTTGGTCGAGAGGTTTAAGGGGGCGGGACTTAGGGGTATGTCATACCTTATAAGGGCATATAGCAAAGTTTGATGGATTGTAACCACGCCCCCTTTTTGAGATGATTTATGACCCCTTAGGGCTTCTCTGATTGGTCGAGAGGTTCAAGGAGGCGGGACATCCGGTTTTGGAGGCGGGACATCCGGTTTAGGAAGGGGAGGGGTTGTAAGGGCGGGGACTTCCGTTTTTAGAATTTTTTTTCAAAATAAAAGTTTTTCAAAATAAAAGATTCAAAAATAAGTTTTTTTTATTATCAGAAATAAAAGTTTCAAAAGTCTTAAGAAAAATACAATATCTTCACAATGTGTATTTGTGTGGACATAAACATTTCAAATGTGTGTGGTTTAAGTTACAGAATTAAGAATATGTGTATATCTTCAGAATAAATGTGTGTGTGTATGTGTGTGAGTGTGTTCAGACACTTGTGTCTGTTTAAGTAGAGAATGTTTTCTTGCAAGGGGGAATTAAGAAAAATATCTCTCTGTCAGTTTGCTGTTTCTTTAAGCAGAAAGAATTCTCCCCATGCTCTGTTTGTCTCCACTCCGTAGGCTGTCTCCTCTCTGTAGAGTGAAATGAGAGAGAGGTTAGGGATACGGCACCTGTCAACTTATGCAAAACACGCCCCTTTTAGTTTGATTGATTGGTCTAGGATGTAAGGAGGCGGGACATCCGGTTTTCAAAATAAAAGTGTTTTATTTTTTTATTTTTCAAAAAAAAAAGTCCTTCAAAATAAAAGATTCAATATTTTTTTTTAGATTCAAACGTTTTTTTTATTTTCAGATTGTAAGTATTCCATGGTTTTGCAGAATATGTATTTCTGTATTTCCAAAAGTTTTCAGAATATATCTTCACAATTAAGTTTTACAAGGTTGAATACATTATGTGTATTCCAAAGTCTTAAGAATTTGTGTATTCCAAATGCTAAATGTAAAATACAATGTGTGTTTTCTTCAGAAAGTGCATTTATTTCAAATGCTAAATGTAAAATACAATGTGTTTTCTTCAGAAAGTGCATTTATTTCAAAATGTGTGTGTGTTTTCTTAATATCAAATGCTAAATGTAAAATACAATGTGTGTTTTCTTCAGAAAGTGCATTTATTTCAAATGGTGAGTGTATCTTAAGAAAGTGCATTTTCTTCCAAGTGTTGTTTGTATCTTAAGAAATACCCTCTCTGAAATGTCTCTCAGTAGACTGAATATTTCTCCCTCTGTCTAACTGCAGCTTCTCTGAAAATTCTGATAGTGACATCCCCCGTAGATGTCATAGGAGGCTGGAGAATGACTACGGCCAATGAGATGACTCAAAACCATCTGCCAAAAGCAGATTTATGACTCTGCGACTTCCCGTTTCTGTAGACCACCAGTCCCCCCAAGGTGTGTGTATGTGTCTGTGTGTGTTTTTCTTAATGCCCATGTCCATCCCATTGCCGTTGTGTCCTTGGGCAAGACACTTAACCTACTTGCCTCGTATGAATGTGTATGCATGTGAATGAATGTTGGTGGTGGTCGGAGGGGCCGTAGGCGATGATTATTCGCCACGCTTCCGTGAGTCTGCCTCAGGGCAGCTCTGGCTGCAATTGTAGCTTACCACCACCGGTATGACTGTGTATGAACGAATAATGGACTCTGTGAAGCGCTCTGAGTCAGAGAAAAGCGCTATATAAATCCAATCCATTATTATTATTATTATTATGCCAAATGTCACAATCTTTAGATAATTGTATTCCAAATTACAAATGTAATGTGTCTAATGTGTTTAAGCAAAAGTCTAAATAAATGTAAAATAAATTTCTGTATTCCAAATTACAAATGTATGTATGTCTATTAGTTTCATGGATAAAGACATAATCTTTATACACTTGTGTTTAAGCAAAAAGAAAATTACAAATGTAATTTGTAAAATTAAAAGTGCACCATTACATTAGCATGCAAGGGTCTAGGGTTTGAATTCTTTGAATTCTAGATTCTTTAAAAAGGTTGCATTACAGTGTTTTATATTATGCACATTAATTATTTTAGAGTTATTATTAAAAGAGTTGGGCTAAAAATATAAAGTACAGAAAAGATCTATGTGTGTCTGTGAGGTGTGTGTCTCTGATCGGGGGTGTGAACAGGGCCCTCTCTCTTAGGTGCTAAAACACAGCATGGGAGGCGTGAAGATTAGGGGACAACTCAATACACATTTACAGTCATCATTCAAATGGTTTATATCTTTTGTAACATGTACAAGTAATGTACAACATTATACTCATAGCATATTTTAGTTCACACAATGTTCACTTGTTTTCACACATATTTTAAAAGATTTCCCCATAAACAGGCATATGTCCTAATAAACTAACCTACACTTTGATGAATATTGTTACACCGCTGACAGAGATGTATTATAATTATAATTTGGATAAAAACGTCAACTAATTGACTAAATGTAAATGGTGTAATACCAACTATTTGACAGTTTGGGTGGTGATTCTTATTTTCTTATTTCGTAAAACTAAAATTAAAAGGCTACAGATCATAGAAAGACTTATGTCTTGTTTACATCAGAGTCCCCCTTTTTTCAATACATCCAGACATTTAGGACATAGCAGATTTACAAATACAACACTGTTTGTGAAAACAGTCCAGAAAATATATGTCCAAGCTGTTTTAACTGTTTAAATAGGGTATTTCAACCATCTCTTTAATTAAGACTTATTTTGGATATAGATCGCCTCAAGGCCTGAATGTCCATATACTGTAGCAATGCTAAGCCTGCATTTTTAAGGTCAACTTCCCCTTTTTAGCACGGTTCAGACATCGCCACCCCCTCTTTTAATGTCACAGTAACCTGAAATAGCACAGAGTGTGGGGAAAAGGCCTTATTCAAAATAAAAAACTTTTAAACTGTACCCATTCTGCAATCTGTTAATAAACTTTTCAATCAATCAATCAATATATGATTAGGTATAAAAGTTAAAGACATGATAGATTAGAGTTGGGGCGAAAATATAAAGTGCTGTAAATATCTGTCTTTTTGAGGATCTGGGTGTGAACAGGGGGCCCTGTTATAGGTGTCAAAATGCTGCAAGGGGGTGTGAAAGATTAGGGACCAAACAACCTCTGTATATTTGCTTGTAATACTCTGCATTTACTCTAAACAAAACTAATAAAGTCTGTATTACAGCTAACTCTTTAAGTTTCAATAGTTTGGATTTAATACATAATTCATTGGTATGTTCTCTTGAATCTACATTGTGAACTATTCTTACTGCTCTCTTCTGTAATATAAATAAGGGATTTATGTTGCTTTCATACGTGTTACCCCACACTTCCACACAGTAACTCAAATATGGTAGGATGAGTGAACAATATAATATTCGCATAGAATTATAATCAAGCACATTCTTTGCCTTGTTCAAAACAAAACACTCTTGGCTATCTTATTTTTTTTATGTACATTATATGTGGCTTCCATGTCATTTTCTCATCCAACATAATCCTTGGATTCCTTTGTCAATACATAATGCCACATTGTCCTTCTTTCGATTAGTAAATATCATACATTTCGTTTTTCCAAATTTAGGGATAGCTTATTGTTATTAAACCATATCTTAAGTTTACACATTTCATTTGTAATTTGGAATACAGACATTTGTATCGACAGCAAATAAAACAAATTGCAATATGTTTGACACTTTACATATATCATTAATATATAAAATAAAAAGTATGGGCCCCAGGACCGAACCTTGAGGGACAACACATTCAATATTCATGCATTCAGATGTGTAACCAGAGAGTTGTACATATTGTTGTCTATTTTCAAGATAGCTACTTAACCAGTTCATCGCCACCCCTCTCACACCGCATGTTTGTAATTTAGAAATTAAAATGTGATGATCAATCGTATCAAATGCTTTTTTAAGTGTATTTCCTATTCCTATTGTGTAATTCCTTTCATATACGGTTGTGGTTATTTCTTCATATATATTCATTAAGGCTAAGGCTGTTGATCGATTTGCCCTGAATCCATACTGACTCTCACTCAGAATCTAAGAATCTAAGAATCATGAATCAAGAATCTTGAAAAATTGTGAAAGCAAAGACACTGGTCTGTAGTTGGTAAAACTGTGTTTGTCCCCAGATTTAAATAGAGGAATAATAATTATTTGAAAAAATTAATAGAAATGTCCCCCAGGGATAAGGTTTATCTTATCTAAGTGTGCTAGTGTTTAATAGTGTATAGGGACATAGTGTGTAATAGTGTAATATTGTCATAGGGTAGTCATATAATAGTATGTAATAGTGTTATATAGTGTAATATTGTGCAAATGTGTAATCATGCAATAGTGTAATAGTGTGTAATACTGCAATAGTTTAATACATTATTTTGTTTCCTCAAACAGACATGTTCATGTAACTTGCATCAATCCAGTTTTCAGTCACCTTTTCAGTCACCTTTCAGCCAACTGTGTTGAAGATTTGTAGCATGGTCCTAGGATAAACATAAATTATAGACATCTAAAATCATGAAACAGGTCGATTTTTAGTAGATTTAATCAATAGTCAGAAGGATAATGCTATTTTAGTCAAGGGTTGAGATATATCACCCCCATGACACATCCCTATTTTGTAAGACAAACAGTTTGATGTTGTAATTTCAGTGATTAGGCTCGCTTGCCTGTATACATTTTTATCAATCTGCTTTTGGTGTATTTTTTACGTGTTTGGTTATGTTTTTATCTGTCATTTTGATCAGGTCTAGCTAAAAGAGGGGATTTATGATCTCAAATGACTAAGGTTTACCAATTGTCATGCATGAATTTCAACTCTAACGTGTTACATAAGTAAAACAGACTATTTGCAAACAACATTGTTCTAAACAGTGTATCTACTATAGACTGTTTGTATTTATATTTTAGCTAAATGTAAAAAAAACATGAGAACACAATCCTAGTGAATTCTGAATTTGATGTTTATTGGTTGAATGTCAAGGATAAACATAAATTATAAAACATCTAAAACCATGAAACTGACTGATGCACTTAAAACAGACATGTCAACATAGTTTTTTTTTACCTGTTTGCATAATGATAAGGTATAAAAACAAAATGCTTCAATACAAATGTATTTTTTAGAAGTTTAGTAATATCAAGCCCCAAATGTATTTTCTTTAACCTGATCTAAGGTACATTATACAACTCATTTATGAACTACTTTGCAACGTCTAGTTTTTTACCCCCCCAGAGTTTTATGCTCTCAATATTATGGATATGCATTAAATCCTACACACGATAGGAAATATTCAATCAACTCAAAGATGATGGTTCTAAGGTAAATAAAATGTAATTCAGTCAACATAGTTAGTGTATAGTATGGCTAACATGTATGAAAGTTGTTGATACAATATTATAATTCATAATTCAATTCAAAATAATTACCGGCGAGGTTGTTTGATTTTTGTCCCGATGATTGAAGGAAATTCATTTTTAAGAACCATTTAACATGAAACATCTTAAAGATGTATTTTTATTCATTATAACCATGAAAATAATGCAATGTTAGGTTTTACCGTGATTTTAGTGTTCACAGATAGGAATGTATCATTCACATTCAATTATCCAAATGTACTCTGATTGAGTCAAATCTACTCTGTGAAATGTACTCTGCGAAATGTACTCTGCGAAAGTTCCCTGCAATATGCAGGGTTTTACATAGACTACTAGCAAAAACAATTCATATTGTTT
This sequence comes from Notolepis coatsorum, assembly GCF_963971535.1. NCBI lineage: Eukaryota > Metazoa > Chordata > Actinopteri > Aulopiformes > Paralepididae > Notolepis > Notolepis coatsorum. Next base: position 100,341,749 of record NC_140167.1, on the reverse strand, counting down.
CAGTGATGGCCTGGTTGATAGCTACATTGTCGACATGTCTTATTTTTTATTCTTATTTCATTGTATAGTGAATCCAGGGGTATAGTGGAGCGATTATATTTTGTTTTTATAATATTTTATAATATCAAAACATGTCTTATGTTCTTATATATCTACAAGTCTTATATAGAATGCTGTAAAAAGAGTCCTACTAATATATTTCACTTAAAAAACGTGTACAGAAAGATAAATTTCCGACCCCCGGAGCCCTGTCAGAGTGTATACAGGTTCTGTACAGTATACCATATGCAAATCCCATATGGTCTAGCGGTAATGATGCCCTGCTTTCATCAGGGAGACGCGGGTTCGACTCCTGCTATGGGAATAACACTTTTTTCTATACATAACAAATGTGTTGGTATGTTTTATTGTAACTGTTTGACTGTTTGACTGTTTTTAGTGCAACACTACTGTCACCGGCATTTAAGAAGAGTCTAGGGTTATCTCCTCAACACTAGGTTGGAGATGCATTTAAGTCCTATAGTTTTTTCCATACTTTTGCAAGGATATGTATGACTGTGTTGCATTAATTTATTTTTAAATTTGGTGGACTTTATGGTATTTTATGGTTTATTTATGATTGTGATACTTCTTATTGAATTGTTTAAAGAATATGTGTTTAACCAGAGTATAGTAGGACCTTACAAATTTGATTTGATCCCAACAACTGGTGACATTTCGAAGTCTTTAAGGGATCACATTCACATAGCTGAATATAGTTGCACAACTGGATAATATTTATATTATTACTAGGATGAACTTAAAATCATTCAAAACAATTATTACATAACAATTATTACAATGAAGCGTAGTTGTGTATATTATAAATGTTTTTTATTAAAGAATATTACAAATCATGCTGCAACCTTTTTTTATCAATAATATAAGCGTGCATAACATCAATAATGTGATTAATATCTAAAGTTTCTAAACACTTATGATTTTTCAGCTTAAAAGCCGTAACATCCACTATTACTGTGTATAAACATAACAGGTGTGCTCTGTTAAAATGACCATTCATATGATCTAAAATAGTAACTAAGCCGTTTTCAGATAGAAGACTTTCATCCTCTGAGAGTGTCTCTATCATATATTGCCAATTATTTAACAAGCCTTTCTCTCTCACCAGCTTCAACATATTTTCAAAAAGCCTTAAGCGCAGGCTATTGACATTCCCGGTTACCCATCGATGTACAATTGTCCTGACAGCTCCGCGGCTGTCACTAAGGCTTTAAGAGTAGATACTTTGATTGGGAAGTGGAAGGTTTTTCTTCTAGTAGGACACAGTCTCTTAACCGTACCCCCGGTTGGGGATGGCAGTCCTGATGCTATGTTGGTTACATCAATGAGAGGTATTTCTTCAGGGTCAGGGTGGAATACATCAGATTCTGATGTAGGAGGGGTGTAGCAGGGGCTATTAGGAGGGACATCCATATGCCTGACGGGGTTTGGCGGTGATGAATCCGGCGACGAAGTCTCCCAAGGACCCGTGTACCAGGGGCTATTACGAGGAGGGGAATCCATCCACCTGACGGGGTTTGACGGTGGTGAATCCGGCGACGAAGTCTCCCAAATCATTGAAAGAGGGCTGTAACTAGTCCTAGGGTTGTCTATGAGGCTTTGCATTGAAGGAGTTATAGTTGAACCAAACATAGTTACGGGTAATGTCTTAATTTCCTCGTTTGGAACGTATAGTGGAAACCGGCTATATAGTGTATCCGAGGCAGGCTTAGAAGGATCAGCCTCATACCAAGTAAAGTTTGATTGCGTTGAAGGAGGGTCCATGAATCTATAACCGCCAGCGGGTAGTGTCTCAACATCGTCAGGCGTGTATAGTGGAGACAGGCTATCTAGTGTATCCAATGCAGAGTTAGCAGGATTAGCCTCATGTGACACATACAAAGCCATGATTGCTATCTAAAAGTACAAAATGCACTGTAAGTCTTTTTAAAGGAGGATTTAGGGGTGACACGCCCCCTCCGGCGCCCCCTCGCTGGGGTCAATCGTACTCCAGGTCCCCTGATTCGCTCTGTAAGAGCCGTCTAGCCTCGAACACCTCTTGAAGGACCTCCCCGCATGTCTGGAGACATTGCAGCCATTTGGTTACCGGAAGTGAGAAGATGAAATACTCAAGAGTTGAATTATACCGCCTGGAGATGGCTAGATCAGGCTCTACATCAAGTGTCGGAGTACTTTTTATAGATATCCTAGCCACGTAATGCACATACCCGTACCCTAGCCAGCTATGGCCTATTAACAGCGTGATTAGCTGTCCATCCTTGAGCGTTTTACCCACTAATCCATCCATAGACTTAAAAGAAGCCTTTTTCATTGCCCAAAATTCCGTCTCCTTTAGATACATCTCAGGCCTGCTTGCAAAGCCCTGGAAATCCTCCACGGTCATCTTGTAGAACAGTATTCTCTCAGCTCTAGCATCGTATTCAAATCCTAGGACACCCCCTAGGACCGGGCATAGTTCGTTAAAGATCTCTCTACCATATCTGCAAGGTGCAAGTAACATGGTTTTAATCCTGGTAGCTCTGTCCGTAACATGGCCAACCGTTGTAGCTAGACTGCTCGCCATTTTATTTTTTTTAGGGTCTCTCTAAGAGGTAACTCTCTAAATATATAGGTTTCTATCCTACACATCTATAGCGTCATATACACCCGTCCACAGCTACGCCCCCACCCCCATACAGAAATACACACCCTATATCAGCTGTTGTTTAAAATACCAGGATCGTAGCATAGGAAATGGGGAATTTCTTCAGTAGGACTACCAGCTGTATTACGACCTCTATAAACTATGATATCGCACTGCTTTTAAAGCATTCTATAGCTAATAAAGTCAACAATGCCCACTTGTACACTGTAACCGGGAATGTCAATAGCCTGCGCTTAAGGCTTTTTGAAAATATGTTGAAGCTGGTGAGAGAGAAAGGCTTGTTAAATAATTGGCAATATATGATAGAGACACTCTCAGAGGATGAAAGTCTTCTATCTGAAAACGGCTTAGTTACTATTTTAGATCATATGAATGGTCATTTTAACAGAGCACACCTGTTGTGTTTATACACCGTAATAGTGGATGTTATGGCTTTTAAGCTGAAAAATCATAAGTGTTTAGAAACTTTAGATATTAATCACATTATTGATGTTATGCACGCTTATATTATTGATAAAAAGGTTGCAGCATGATTTGTAATATTCTTTAATAAAAAACATTTATAATATACACAACTACGCTTCATTGTAATAATTGTTATGTAATAATTGTTTTGAATGATTTTAAGTTCATCCTAGTAATAATACAAATATTATCCAGTTGTGCAACTATATTCAGCTATGTGAATGTGATCCCTTAAAGACTTCGAAATGTCACCAGTTGTTGGGATCAAATCAAATTTGTAAGGTCCTACTATACTCTGGTTAAACACATATTCTTTAAACAATTCAATAAGAAGTATCACAATCATAAATAAACCATAAAATACCATAAAGTCCACCAAATTTAAAAATAAATTAATGCAACACAGTCATACATATCCTTGCAAAAGTATGGAAAAAACTATAGGACTTAAATGCATCTCCAACCTAGTGTTGAGGAGATAACCCTAGACCCTTCTTAAATGCCGGTGACAGTAGTGTTGCATTAAAAACAGTCAAACAGTCAAACAGTTACAATAAAACATACCAACACATTTGTTATGTATAGAAAAAAGTGTTATTCCCATAGCAGGAGTCGAACCCGCGTCTCCCTGATGAAAGCAGGGCATCATTACCGCTAGACCATATGGGATTTGCATATGGTATACTGTACAGAACCTGTATACACTCTGACAGGGCTCCGGGGGTCGGAAATTTATCTTTCTGTACAAGTTTTTTAAGTGAAATATATTAGTAGGACTTGTAGATATATATAAGACTTGTAGATATATAAGAACATAAGACATGTTTTGATATTATAAAATATTATAAAAACAAAATATAATCGCTCCACTATACCCCTGGATTCACTATACAATGAAATAAGAATAAAAAATAAGACATGTCGACAATGTAGCTATCAACCAGGCCATCACTGAAACAATATGAATTGTTTTTGCTAGTAGTCTATGTAAAACCCTGCATATTGCAGGGAACTTTCGCAGAGTACATTTCGCAGAGTACATTTCACAGTAAATTTGACTCAATCAGAGTACATTTGGATAATTGAATGTGAATGATACATTCCTATCTGTGAACACTAAAATCACGGTAAAACCTAACATTGCATTATTTTCATGGTTATAATGAATAAAAATACATCTTTAAGATGTTTCATGTTAAATGGTTCTTAAAAATGAATTTCCTTCAATCATCGGGACAAAAATCAAACAACCTCGCCGGTAATTATTTTGAATTGAATTATGAATTATAATATTGTATCAACAACTTTCATACATGTTAGCCATACTATACACTAACTATGTTGACTGAATTACATTTTATTTACCTTAGAACCATCATCTTTGAGTTGATTGAATATTTCCTATCGTGTGTAGGATTTAATGCATATCCATAATATTGAGAGCATAAAACTCTGGGGGGCTAAAAAACTAGACGTTGCAAAGTAATTCATAAATGAGTTGTATAATGTACCTTAGATCAGGTTAAAGAAAATACATTTGGGGCTTGATATTACTAAACTTCTAAAAAATACATTTGTATTGAAGCATTTTGTTTTTATACCTTATCATTATGCAAACAGGTAAAAAAAAACTATGTTGACATGTCTGTTTTAAGTGCATCAGTCAGTTTCATGGTTTTAGATGTTTTATAATTTATGTTTATCCTTGACATTCAACCAATAAACATCAAATTCAGAATTCACTAGGATTGTGTTCTCATGTTTTTTTTACATTTAGCTAAAATATAAATACAAACAGTCTATAGTAGATACACTGTTTAGAACAATGTTGTTTGCAAATAGTCTGTTTTACTTATGTAACACGTTAGAGTTGAAATTCATGCATGACAATTGGTAAACCTTAGTCATTTGAGATCATAAATCCCCTCTTTTAGCTAGACCTGATCAAAATGACAGATAAAAACATAACCAAACACCTAAAAAATACACCAAAAGCAGATTGATAAAAATGTATACAGGCAAGCGAGCCTAATCACTGAAATTACAACATCAAACTGTTTGTCTTACAAAATAGGGATGTGTCATGGGGGTGATATATCTCAACCCTTGACTAAAATAGCATTATCCTTCTGACTATTGATTAAATCTACTAAAAATCAACCTGTTTCATGATTTTAGATGTCTATAATTTATGTTTATCCTAGGACCATGCTACAAATCTTCAACACAGTTGGCTGAAAGGTGACTGAAAAGGTGACTGAAAACTGGATTGATGCAAGTTACATGAACATGTCTGTTTGAGGAAACAAAATAATGTATTAAACTATTGCAGTATTACACACTATTACACTATTGCATGATTACACATTAGCACAATATTACACTATATAACACTATTACATACTATTATATGACTACCCTATGACAATATTACACTATTACACACTATGTCCCTATACACTATTAAACACTAGCATACTTAGATAAGATAAACCTTATCCCTGTGGGAAATTTCTATTAATTTTTTCAAATAATTATTATTCCTCTATTTAAATCTGGGGACAAACACAGTTTTACCAACTACAGACCAGTGTCTTTGCTTTCACAATTTTTCAAGATTCTTGATTCATGATTCTTAGATTCTTAGATTCTGAGTGAGAGTCAGTATGGATTCAGGGCAAATCGATCAACAGCCTTAGCCTTAATGAATATATATGAAGAAATAACCACAACCGTATATGAAAGGAATTACACAATAGGAATAGGAAATACACTTAAAAAAGCATTTGATACGATTGATCATCACATTTTAATTTCTAAATTACAAACATGCGGTGTGAGAGGGGTGGCGATGAACTGGTTAAGTAGCTATCTTGAAAATAGACAACAATATGTACAACTCTCTGGTTACACATCTGAATGCATGAATATTGAATGTGTTGTCCCTCAAGGTTCGGTCCTGGGGCCCATACTTTTTATTTTATATATTAATGATATATGTGAAGTGTCAAACATATTGCAATTTGTTTTATTTGCTGTCGATACAAATTTCTGTATTCCAAATTACAAATGAAATGTGTAAACTTAAGATATGGTTTAATAACAATAAGCTATCCCTAAATTTGGAAAAACGAAATGTATGATATTTACTAATCGAAAGAAGGATAATGTGGCATTATGTATTGACAAAGGAATCCAAGGATTATGTTGGATGAGAAAATGACATGGAAGCCACATATAATGTACATAAAAAAAATAAGGTAGCCAAGAGTGTTTTGTTTTGAACAAGGCAAAGAATGTGCTTGATTATAATTCTATGCGAATATTATATTGTTCACTCATCCTACCATATTTGAGTTACTGTGTGGAAGTGTGGGGTAACACGTATGAAAGCAACATAAATCCCTTATTTATTACAGAAGAGAGCAGTAAGAATAGTTCACAATGTAGATTCAAGAGAACATACCAATGAATTATGTATTAAATCCCAACTATTGAAACTTAAAGAGTTAGCTGTAATACAGACTTTATTAGTTTTGTTTAGAGTAAATGCAGAGTATTACAAGCAAATATACAGAGGTTGTTTGGTCCCTAATCTTTCACACCCCCTTGCAGCATTTTGACACCTATAACAGGGCCCCCTGTTCACACCCAGATCCTCAAAAAGACAGATATTTACAGCACTTTATATTTTCGCCCCAACTCTAATCTATCATGTCTTTAACTTTTATACCTAATCATATATTGATTGATTGATTGAAAAGTTTATTAACAGATTGCAGAATGGGTACAGTTTAAAAGTTTTTTATTTTGAATAAGGCCTTTTCCCCACACTCTGTGCTATTTCAGGTTACTGTGACATTAAAAGAGGGGGTGGCGATGTCTGAACCATGCTAAAAAGGGGAAGTTGACCTTAAAAATGCAGGCTTAGCATTGCTACAGTATATGGACATTCAGGCCTTGAGGCGATCTATATCCAAAATAAGTCTTAATTAAAGAGATGGTTGAAATACCCTATTTAAACAGTTAAAACAGCTTGGACATATATTTTCTGGACTGTTTTCACAAACTGTTGTATTTGTAAATCTGCTATGTCCTAAATGTCTGGATGTATTGAAAAAAGGGGGACTCTGATGTAAACAAGACATAAGTCTTTCTATGATCTGTAGCCTTTTAATTTTAGTTTTACGAAATAAGAAAATAAGAATCACCACCCAAACTGTCAAATAGTTGGTATTACTTTTACATTTAGTCAATTAGTTGACGTTTTTATCCAAATTATAATTATAATACATCTCTGTCAGCGGTGTAACAATATTCATCAAAGTGTAGGTTAGTTTATTAGGACATATGCCTGTTTATGGGGAAATCTTTTAAAATATGTGTGAAAACAAGTGAACATTGTGTGAACTAAAATATGCTATGAGTATACACTAATTTTCATGTTACAAAGATATAAACCATTTGAATGATGACTGTAAATGTGTATTGAGTTTACATTTTTTACTCTAAGTATGCATGTGCCCTAATCTTCAAGCCTCCCATGCTGTGTTTTAGCACCTAAGAGAGAGCCCTGTTCACACCCCCGATCAGAGACACACACCTCACAGACACACATAGATCTTTTCTGTACTTTATATTTTCAGCCCAACTCTTTTAATAATAACTCTAAAATAATTAATGTGCATAATATAAAACACTGTAATGCAACCTTTTTAAATAATCTAGAATTCAAATAATTCAAAACCCTAGACCCATGCATGCTAATGAAATGGTGCACTTTTAATTTTACAAATTACATTTGTAATTTTCTTTTTGCTTAAGCACAAGTGTAGATAGATTATATATCCAAGAAACTAATATATAGACATACATACATTTGTAATTTGGAATACAGAAATTTATTTTACATTTATTTAGACTTTTGCTTAAACACATTAGACACATTACATTTGTAATTTGGAATACAATTATCTAAAGATTGTGACATTTGGCATTTGGCCTTAAGAAAACACACACAGACATATACACCCACCTTGGGGGGACTGTCTGGTCTACAGAAAACGGGAAGTCGCAGAGTCGTAAATCTGCTTTTGGCAGATGGTTTTGAGTCATCTCATTGGCCGTAGTCATTCTCCAGCCTCCTATGACATCTACGGGGTTTGTCACTATCAGAATTTTCAGAGAAGCTGCAGTTAGACAGAGGGAGAAATATTCAGTCTACTGAGAGACATTTGAGAGAGGGTATTTCTTAAGATACAAACAACACTTGGAAGAAAATGCACTTTCTTAAGATACACTCACCATTTGAAATAAATGCACTTTCTGAAGAAAACACACATTGTATTTTACATTTAGCATTTGATATTAAGAAAACACACACACATTTGAAATAAATGCACTTTCTGAAGAAAACACACATTGTATTTTACATTTAGCATTTGATATTAAGAAAACACACACACATTTGAAATAAATGCACTTTCTGAAGAAAACACACATTGTATTTTACATTTAGCATTTGATATTAAGAAAACACACACACATTTGAAATAAATGCACTTTCTGAAGAAAACACACATTGTATTTTACATTTAGCATTTGGAATACACAAATTCTTAAGACTTTGGAATACACATAATGTATTCAACCTTGTAAAACTTAATTGTGAAGATATATTCTGAAAACTTTTGGAAATACAGAAATACATATTCTGCAAAGCCAGGGAATACATACAATCTGAAAATAAAAAAAACGTTTGAATCTAAAAAAAAATTTGAATCTTTTATTTTGAAGGACTTTTCTTTTTTGAAAAAAAATAAATAAAAAACTTTTATTTTGAAAACCGGATGTCCCTCCCTCAAAACCGGATGTCCCGCCTCCTTACATCCTAGACCAATCAGAGAAGCCCTAGGGGTCATAAATCATCTCAAAATAACCTACCCTAAGTCCCGCCCCCTTAAACCTATCGGCCAATCAGAACGCTCCAAATTCCGTGGCTACAATCAATCAAACTAAAAGGGGCGTGTTTTGCATAAGTTGACAGGTGCCGTATCCCTAACCTCTCTCTGAAATGACATACAGAAACATTAGAGTGGTTCTGACACTGTCACGATTCTGAAGTGACAGCCCCCTTAGCTGTCATAGCAGTAGGGAGAATGAAGATGGGCCTATAGGGAAGCCTAAAACTACTGTATACAGCTTCTGTCAAAGCAGATTTATGACCCTCCGACTTCTCCTTTCTGTAGAAAAAACGGCCCCCAAGGTGTGGGTGTGCATGTATGTGTCTGTGTGTATGTGGTCTAAGTTACAGAATTAAGAATAAAATACATTTTGTGTATTCCAAATGCCAAACGTAAAATACAATGACACAATCTTTAGATAATTGTGTTCAGAAAATTACAAATGTAATGTGTCTATATTTTTTAGTTTCATATGGAAGAGTGTGTTTAAGCAAAAGTCTAAATAAAAGAAAATACAAATGCAAGTGAATAATAGGTTGATGTTGTTTGAAAAAAAAAGAGTGATAACTTGTAACCACAATAAGTATGTATGTATGTATGTATGTATGTATGTATGTATGTATGTATGTATGTATGTATGTATGTATGTATGTATGTATGTATGTATGTATGTATGTATGTATGTATGTATGTATGTATGTATGTATGTATGTATGTATGTATGTATGTATGTATGTATGTATGTATGTCTATATTTTAGTTTCTTGGATAAAGACATAATCTTTAGACATGTGTGTTTAAGCAAAAGAAAATTACAAATGTATCCCCTTAATGCTCTTTGGGTGCCAAAGTGCACCCTTTCATTAGCCTGCAAGGGTCTAGGGTTTGAATATATCGTTAATACGGTATTGTGAAGTATTTTTATTTAAAATAGATTCTTTAAAAAGGTTGCATTACAGTGTTTTGTATTATTCACATTAATTATTACACTTAAAGATATGATTCAGTATAAAAATGTGTTAGCTTAAAGAGCTGTGCTGAAATGTCTGTGTGGATGTGTGTGTGAGGTGTGAACAGGGGGCCTGTTATAGGTGTCAAAACACTGCATGGGGGTGTGAAAGTTTAGGGAACGAACAACCTCTGTATATTTGCTGGTAATACTCTGCATTTTACTCTAAACAAAACTAATAAAGTCTGTATTTCAGCTAACTCTTTAAGTTTCAATAGTCTCGATTTAATAAATAATTCGTTGGTATGTTCTCTTGAATACATTGTGAACTATTCTTACTGCTCTCTTCTGTAATATAAATAAGGGCTTTATGTTGCTTTCATACGTGTTAACCCACACAGAAACTCAAAATTTTCGTTTTCTAAGCAGATATATACTTGGATTTTTTTTTGCTGAAACACTGCTGCCTGGGCGCAGTGATTTCATCACCTCAAAAGCCCTGTTGCTTTTTGAAAAACAGGGCTTTAGAGGTGATGAAATCACTGTGCCCAGACAGCGGTGGTTCGGCAAAAAAATTATCCGAGTATATATCTGCTTAGAAAACAAAAATGTATAATTTCATTTCTTTCCCCACGTGGTAAATACACAACATGTTTACAGGAAAGTTTTAGAGTGTATTTCGTGACTGTTGGGAACTAGGCTACACTGGCACACCTACTTCCAGTGAATGACAATAAGCTAGGCTAACAGTGTGGCTGTTCCCTAAGCCTAATGTATGCACAACACAAGCTGAAACTATACTGTGTACATCCAGGGTAGATGGCAAATAAGCCAATTTCCCAAAAAGTTGGCGTGTTCCTTTAAGACTGGAAATTACTTGGGCGGCTGGGTAGCGCAGTGGACTAAGCACTCGACTACCACCGCAGAGACTCTGGGATCAAATTCAGCTGTCAGCGGTACCTCTGGCTTGGTCAGTCGTCCTATACGAACACAATTGGCAGTGTTAGCGGGTGGGAAGCCAGTGGGGTATGTGTCCTGACTCCTGGTCGTTGTAAACTGGGACTCCTACTGGTTGGGGCACCTGTTCAGCAAGGTGGGGATCTGGGGGAAATTGCGTGAACCTCCACATGCGTTACGCTCTCCCAGTGAAACTCCTCGCTGTCAAGTGAAAAGAAGCGGCTGGCAACTCCACATGTATCGGAGGAGGCATGTGGTAGTTCTACACCCTCCCCAGGCTGACAGTGGGGCAACGACTAGGAAGGGAATTGGCATAACGACTAAATTGGGATGGGTGAAAAATACAGAAACTTTAGAAACCCCCCCCCCCCCCCCCCTGACTGCAAATGACTTGATACTTGAATTGGACTTGGAATTACTGGTGACTTAACTTGAACATGTGAAGACTTAAAATCAGATAGTCTCAAGGTGCACATGGATAATGGAGCTGTAAATGTCCCCGATGACATCACTGGTGGCCATATTAAAAAAGAAATTACTCGCAATAACAATAACTAAATGAATGTGTGCAAAACTGTTCAGAGTTTTTGGAGATGTGTGTGAGATTATCCACCAAATAAATCAGCATGGTATATTATATACATATGTATATTTGTCAAAAACCTTTCTCTCAATTGCTGATAAACATCCACCTTATAAGAGGCTTAGAATAAAAAAGATCACGCTCTGGTGATCAGTCACACTGGGCAACATTCAGACAGCTCAGAAATAAATGTACAGCATCTGTGACTGTGAGAATGGGTAAAGTTGATTATTACTTAGAATTACTAAGATCCTGCCAAGTTTTGGAAGGCAGTGTATTTGATTAAATAAGACCAATGGCACAATTTCCCTGCCTACAGAGATTAGAAATGGTGACTCCTTGATCTCAGGACAAAACAGGCCTGTTTAGCCTCAACAAACATGTTATTGAAGCTGGTCATCTATTTGAGAATAGCCATGTACTGCCACCTACTGGACAGGATCATGAACAGGCTGTGGAGCATAATGCTCTGCCACCTATTCAAAAACAATTACTCAGGGCCCCCTGCTGGTGGAGGGGAGCATGTGCAGGCTGTGCAGATAGAGAATGATTTTCAATTTAATTTCCAACCCTTGTCTTTACATTATTTCCTTGAAGCACTACAAACAATTGATACCAGGAGACATCAACTGGAGAGGGTATATTAGATCCCTTCTTTCCTCAAACTAGCTGCAACATTAATTTATAATATATAAATAACACATATGTAATCTTTCATTATTACTAAGAGGTATAGTTCCTATTGTCAAATAAAACGTGTGTTTCTTGAGATTCTCATGTGGGTGTGGGAAAGATTTGGTTGTTCCTCGAATCAGGCCAAAGGATATCGAATATTAGACACAGGACAATGAGTTCAAACATCATGTATGGTATTTATTGAATAATCAGAAAGCATAATTACATGAATTATCGGGTGGTCCATGGATCACGACAAGCTTGTTGACAGCAATGCAGTATAGCAGAGTGGCCAAGGAGCTCTCCCTTCCTCTATTCTAAAATGGTCTGATATACTGTCCGACCTAGGGTGTCTTCGCTGGCTGACCAATCAAGTGTGAGACACCTGTGTCCTTTCCCATATGATCCAGCTCGGACCAGGTCCTAGAGGATGCATAGTTATGTAACAGGAAAATGTACAGGCGCCCACCCCGGACCGGCCAGCCACCTTTCTGGAGATAAGGGGGCCCCTCTAACCTCTCAATGTAAAAGGAAACCATAGTGTTCTCAAATGTTTATGATACTGATTGTACTGTAATCCTATTTATCAATGACTTTTAACTTAATCAATGTTCCTAATTAACTAATATATTTATATATGATATAAGCCTAAAGTCTGACGTTAATTTCCGACATAATCCCTCCTGTGGTGCTCTTAAGCACCAAATACATAACTAATTAAACTTATTAAACACCAAACAAAACAAAAAATGTCTGACTGAGAGTAATGGAGTATGATAAAACATATTAGAATTATAGGCCCCCCCATTAATAATAATCCCCCTGTCCAGCCCCACACATTCAATCTAATTTGGACTTATAAATTGCAAACGCCCTTCCAATATATACATCAAGATCCATCAAGCTCAGTCAGTGGTAGCATCCTATGAAAATATAAAACTAGAATATGACTAAATATAAGCAGAATTAACGTTAAAAACCACACATCATATATAATTGTAATATCAGACCATCATCACGCTTACACTTAAAGTAATTTACTCATTTATTATGTCAGAGAGTGAGAGGGGGTCCACATCTGCAAGTTGGGGCAAAAACCTTTAAGCGTTAGATGTTGTGAAACAGGGTCGAATTCCCCAATCACCCTCAGATGTTTTTGAGCGGTAACATGACCTATTTGCAGACGGGCACCCCCAACCACCCCCAATCAGGATAATCAACATGACATAGGGAACAACGAAAGATTGCAAGAAATACGCTGTATTCATGACCTAAACATGGCAAGCAAGTGTAGAAGGGTGGATTATCCCTGCTTGTGGGAGTAGTAGTACACAGACACTGGGTAGTAGGATACTATAGTATTGGACCTATATGTACCCCCGTATTTGGCCCGGAACGTCGTTCTGGAGGGCTTGCAGCTGGAGTGGATGGGGCCCAGGATTTACTAACCTGGGGACTGGTACTCTGGTCTCCCTCACCTTCCAAGGCGGTCAGCAGTAGCTCCCCACACACCCTCACTTCCCCCAGTACCTCCGACAGCCCTCCCACACCCAGTGACTGTCAGTTCAATAGTATTATTGGGCTTCCCTTTAAGCAGTACCCTTCCTTGACCACCTGTATAGACCCTTCAAATGCTATTCTGTGAATGGTTTCAAGTTTCTTTAATAGTTGTCATACAGAAGTACAGAATACTTTCATACAAAATGCTTCTTACTGTTACGCTCCAGAGACTGTGCTAGACAAGATAGTATCAAATAACATAGTATAGCATGTAATTTAGAAGTAGAAAATGAGGTCACAGTGTTCAGTATAGACATATGTACAATGTTCGATGCAGAATAGACGTAACTGAGTTACCATATAATATACAATACTATGCAGTGTACTAATGTACAGTACTATATAGTGCAAAGCAGAAATGGGATGAGGTACAATTTAGGTACAATTTACAGTAAGGTGTACGAGTTGTAGTGCAATCCTTCATCAATAAATATAAAGTGTGGGGAGTGGGTGCTACAGTGTGTTTGTTTAAAGTGGGTGTGTGCTATAAAGTGTGTGGAGTGGGTGCTACAGTGTGTTTGTTTAAAGTGAGTGTGTGCGTGTGGATGTGTGTGCTATGTGCGTTTGGTGGTTGTTGTTGTGTAGTGTTCATTGTTCGTTTAGCAGCCTGATGGCCTGGGGATAGAAGCTTCTTCTGAGTCTTTCTGTGCTCGCCTTGAGACTCCGGTATCGCTTGCCTGACCGCAGCAGTTCAAAGAGGCAGTTGTTCGGGTGACTGGAGTCTTTAATGATTCTCTTAGCCTTGCCCTTGCAACGCTTGTTGTAAATGTTCTGGAGGGTGGGGAGCCCCCCTCCAATTGTGCGTTCGGCTGAACGTGTCACTCTTTGTAGTCTGCTTCGGTCTTGTGCAGTGCTATTCCCAAACCAGGAGGTGATGTTGCCAGTCAAGATGCTCTCTATTGTACATGAGTAGAAGTTCTTAAGGATCTTCTGACTGACTTGGAACTTCCTTAGGCGCCTGAGGAAGTAGAGGCGTTGTCGTGCCTTCTTCACAACACTGTCAATGTGTGTGGTCCATGTCAAGTCCTCGGATATGTAGGCTCCGAGGTACTTAAAGCTGTTGACTCTCTCAACCGGTGCCCCGTCGATGCTGAGGGGGCTGTAGTCCTTGACCCCCGACCTCCTGAAGTCCACAATCATCTCCTTTGTTTTGCTGACGTTCAGGGAGAGGCTGTTTTCCTGGCACCATCCCGCCAGGACCTTGACCTCTTCCAGGTAGGCCCTCTCGTCGTTGGCAGAGATCAGGCCCACCACCACTGTGTCGTCAGCAAATGGTGTGTAAGGGTTAAATAATTATGCAGTCACAATATTTACCCAGGGGTTAGAATAGCAAATGGAAAATGGAAGAAACAGACACACAGACAATGATCCCAATAAGGTCTACTTTTACTGAAGCCTGGGCATGTTATCCATTACAATTAACACTGTCATTTATTCATAATTGGCACCGGGTGCTCTCACTGTTATAATGTAGGGGAAGCTCTTCCCACCATAGGCACCGCATGCTCAATACATTAAAACACCCCGCTTGTACTAGGGGAACCCAGGCATAAAGTAGAGAAACATTGGGAATTCAAATAACCAAATAATCAAATAACAAAATAAAACCAAGTAAATGTGGGCCCACGTTACCAAAAGAAAACCTAACCTAAGCCGGCTTAAATTGTTCGGGGTACCCCTTAGACACTGGTTGTTAGCGTTCACTTGAATGGACGTTGCTGTTGATACACGTGGTACCGTTAGTACTTAGCCAAGATGGCGGACCCACCCTTGTCACCACTCGTCCAGGTGACAAGATGGCTTCGCGATCCCGCGAGCACAGCCAGCAGGCTGGGCGAACAGCAGGCATTGGTTAGCTGGAGGAGCGTGCTGGATGGCGTCCTCTGCTGGTGGGAAGAGGCGTCCTCTGTACCATCTGGGAGACGTCCACCGCTAGCTGTTGCTGGCTTGCTGCTGTCGCGCGAGCTAATACTGTTGCTACCCTAAACACAGCTAAGCTTCGGGTCTGGATGCACCCTCCTGCTATATCGGTTGTACTACTAACGCAACGTGGCTGGCTATACCACCGGTTCTTCAGCGCCGCGCGCCCGGTAGTCTACTCAAGTCAGACGGAGCCGCTAGCAGCATACTAATACACCGCACACAGTAACTACTATAACCCGCTAACGTTAGACGTTAGTCTCGTTAACTCTAGACGTTAGTCCTTCGGTTCTGTATCTCTTACTCACACACTATCGCTGATACTTCTAGGATAACCCGTCACTTGCAAGTACTTCTCATCACCCCGCTGCTCGTTCCAACGGGGCTCTCTTCTTATCACCCGCCGCTCGTTCCGACGGGGCTCTCCAACAACGGGGCTCGTTTGAGAACCCGCCCACTGTAACTGCGACTGATCACGGTCAAGTCCAATGCCGAAGAGAGCTTCCTGGTACTCTCGCTCCCAGGTAACTCCCTCTTCCTCGTTGCTTCTTCTCTCTCCTCCGCTCCACCTGCCACCACTGCGACTCCGCCCCCTGCTGGCAACCTCCACTGATCCCACTCTAGGACAGTTCCAGAAAGGGAAAAAGGGCTCCAATATTATTGTTAGTAATCCATACTGAAGCCGGAGAAGAGTAGCACCTCACCTCGTCGTTAGACCGGGTGAGCTATCCAAAGGAACACTGTTAATCACACGTTATACACACACAGGGAAAGTAACAGTTAGTTAGCACTTCTGAATACTTTGTAGAATATTCAGGCTGCTACACAAGTAATGTCAAAAATGCTGTTTTTGTGGCCTTCACAACCTAAACATGGCAAGCAAATAACACATACTACATATGGATCCACCCGGAAAAAGTTTTCAATAACCAACATGATGACAATCATTAGTATCACATCATACAATCATACATAATTATGTTCCAACAGTTCGTATGAGACAAGTCTTCATCCTGGTCGAATTCCCCACATAATCTTTCCTGCTGTGTGTGTGTCTAAACTTCCCTGGGGAATGGCTATTGAAGTGATGGTCGAGAGTGGCTTCTAAAAAAAACGCAATGCACTCTGGACATGAATTTGTTCATCCGCCTAGTGACAGTGTCATAGAAATAAAATGTGAAGTCCTCCGGGATGTGCGATAATAACCTGTATCAGCATATGCCTAGCCGTGTCTACCTGTTGCTGCATGGTCTGGGGGTCAGGGGATGACTTGGGGGGGGGTTTGTGACGACTTCTGGGGTGGGGGATGGTGATGAGGGGGACGGGGGTCATGGCGATGAGGAGAATGGGGGTCATGATGATGAGGGGAACGGGGGTCATCGTGATGAGGGGAACGGGGACGATCTTCTGGTGGTCGAGGGGTTTGACGACGACTTCCGAGGTTGAGGGGGATGTCATCGACGTTGTGGCATCGAAGGCGGATGGCGTTAACCCTGTGGCGTTGAGGTGGATGGCGTTGACCCTGTGGCGTTGAGGTGGATGGCGTTGACCCTCATCCGCCAAGTAATCCAAACCAGATCTCCCACCTGAGCAAAGTAGTCCAAACAACATCCCACCCCGCACAAAGTTCCACCATCTCCATTCCAGCGTGGGAAAAACTATAGCCAATACGAAGTCCTAAAGACAATGATGTGTGTCTTATTGCATACTGTGTAAGAGCATTATGTCAGATTTCTACAAGCCTGATCCTCAGTGAGTCAGTTGCTGGTCCCTTAGACCAGTCTCTCATCTTCTGGTGGGGTCGGTAGCTGCTGTCCTCGTTGAGTTGGATATGTCCTTTCAGAGACAACTCAAATCAAATCAAATCACCTTCTTTTTCCATCATCATCACTTTCCTCTCCCAACATAGTGTAGTCCCAGGTATGGGTCCCTTTCCACTAAGTTCTCTGGCCAAACTCCTTTGAACAGAACAACCTAGCTTTCTGTTTCCCACTAAGCTATCTGTCCAAACTCCTTTGAACAGAACAACTTAGCCTTCTGCTCCTCTATGCATCTCCTGTTGAGGTGATGCCTAACCTTCCTCCTGGTTCTCCCTTATACTTTCTAGCGCCTCCTTAATTCCTACTTCAATTCTCTCACTTTTCACATGTGTCACACAGTTCTACCTTCTACCTTAATCGCTGTTTGGTTTGGTCCTTTGTCAGGTCTTATTCACTTGGGCTCGTTACACTTTCATCATTGGCTTTCTCTACCCTGTCTCCTTTCACCTGATGACAGATTGCTTGATAGATGTTTGATAGTTTGTTAGATATCATACATATTTGGACAATTATTTTTCCTAATTATAGAATAGAATAAAATAAACTCCTTTGAATGACCCCGACGGAAATTTGGCACTACAGATCACACACATTGAACAACAATAAACATTTAGGTAGTCAATAGGGCTAAAATAGGAATAAGAATATAATAATATTAAAATAAAAAATAAAATAGAATAGAGAACAAAATACGGTCCGGCATATACATACCGTCCAAGATTCCAAATACACACCCCTCCAGCCAAAAAATATACGAAAACGTACAGTGAATGTACAGTAATAAGTGGGAAAATTTTAAGTCAAAGTACTTCTATGATAAGGGAATAGTCAGTTAAACTCTCATGCGGTGCTGGAAATGTTAGTTTGTATTCTCCTGCTCATTAGTGCTGGTGGCAAAGCGTATATTCAGTTAATTTGACTCACTGTACCCACAGTCTCTTTACCAACATATTCCGCTTTGTATAGTTGTGTTCCCATTGTCATCTAGCGTACACCAAAGAGATTATGATGGTATTTCCCAGACTAATGTGGAAATCCCCTCTACCTATTCTACCTACCCAACATCTCATGAGAAGGGTGATCAACAAAATCCTTAATGGAAGCCATCCTTACTGCACCAGCGCCACAAACTGCTCACACAAACTGCTAACCTTAGAGTTACCAAAAACTGCCACAAACTCCAACCCACACATCAGACAAAAAATATAAACAAAAATGCAAGACTAAGGCGGGGCTTTTTGCCTATACATCACTGTTTGATGGCATTACAGATTCTAACTTTAAGTAAATAATTTTGACCCCCCCCCCCCCACATCCTGGACTACATGCAGTAGACATGTTCCCATAGTCTTTGTAAGTAATGATCTCAATGAAACAACTTTCAACAAATCCCATATGCTGTACTGTACAGTATGTACTTTTTTAGGGGGGGGGGGGGAATTATTACCTCTTATTACATGGCGTTTTCACATTCGCCGAAATGCTTGCTTGTGATTGGTCAATAGCCCCCCGACTGCGGTCATTATTTTTCAATAATGACCGCAGATTTTTCAATAATGACCGCAGAGCGCAGCTGTTCGCAATCAAGCCCACTGACACACTGTTTCAGTGCAATTAGACACTGCCGTGCCGGCGATGACAGGGGGCGGAGCGACGAGCGGAGACCAGAACACAGAGGCTGCCCGCGATAATAATAATCACTTTATTTGGGCTGACAGAGCCACAGAACAACTGCGATTTGTCAAATGAATTAGGTATATTGTTAGTAAGTTAGCCATGTAATAAGCGGGATAATGTATAGCCTACTCGGTCATTGTCGCAAAATAATTGACCTTCACTGACGTTTAAAACACCTCGGCGCGGCGCCTCGGTATTTTAAACTCCGTGTCGGTCAATTATTTTGCGACAATGACCTCGTAGCCATACATTATCCCTTACATGTTCATCGCTCAATATTTTAAGTACTGAAGTGAGTCTTGCTTTCATTTTAGCAATCAGTCTCTTCTTTCAAATGGAAACATTTTAATGCAATATTTGTCCCTTTAGTTTGAGTTGGAAAATGGACCTCATTTCCATTGTTCAACGTCAATCATCTGAAGTTTGTTTTCCTTTCATGAAAGCAATCAATTAAACACTTTCCACAGGGGAATGGAATCCTTCATACAGTCTGTAAATATGTGTAGGAGCCTTGTGTATGATTGAGTGGTGGTTTTAGTTCAGGTAATAACATGCCACTGACACACTGGGAGGCAGGAACACACACACCAGGCTTCAGCCTGCAGGAGTTATAGCCGTGTGCATGAGAGCAGACGTTTTTATGGGCTGCTTTTCACTTGGTCACACTTTCAGGAGGATGTAGTGTGTAATGTGTGTGTGTGTGTGTGTGAGTGTGTGTGTGTGTATGTGTGTGTGTGTGTGTGTGTGTGTGTGAGCGCTTGTGTGTGTCTGCTATAATAGGTAGCTAGACAGTGAGGCAGAATAATATTTTTTGTATCCAGTTAAAACTGAATCAAACCGGGCGGTCAGGTGGCGTAGCGGAGATTGCGTTCGTCACCAACACCGGAGACGCTGGATTCGCATGTTCGAATCCAGCTCACAGCTCCGGCGTTGTCACCAGCTTGGCTGGCCGTTCACACTAATACAATTGGCAGTATTAGAGGGTGGGAAAGCTGGCGGGGTGGGTCCGGGTCGTTGTAAACAGCGACTCCTACAGTTCGGTCGGGGCGCCTGCTCAGCGCGGATAGGATCTAAGTGGGATAGTGTGATCCTCCCACACGCTACGCCCTCTCAGTGAGAGTCCGCGCTGCCAGGTGAAAAGAAGTGGTTGATTGGCTGGACGTGTGTCGGAGGAAGCACGTGATAGCCTCCACTCTCCCAGACCGACTGTGGGGGGTAAGTGCGCAGCGACCAGGAAGGGGATTGGGGATTGGCATAACGACTAACATTGGGATGGGAGAAAATCGGAGGAAAAAAGGAGGGGGAAAAAGATCAATACAAAAAAAAAATAACTGAATCAAACCATAAACTAGGTGGCCTGTTGGGATGTTAGATCCTAATGTGAAAAACTGTGATTTTATATGTCTGCACTTTATGTGCTCATTTTATGCCTGTATTTTTCTGTTGTGAATCACTTTGAGCTGCAGTTTCTGTATGAAAGGTGCTATACAAATAAAGTTGTATTATTATTATATATTTATTATTATTATTATTATTATTATTATTATTATTATTATTATTATTATTATTATTATTATTATTATTATTATTATTATTATTATTATTATTATTATTATTATTATTATTATTATTATTATTATTATAGGTGATAGCATGTTGAACCTCTTTGTTATTAAATACATTTTGTATACATGTAAAATGTGTGTCTTTATGTGCATGGATGTGTGTGTGTCTGTGTGTGCGTGTATGTGTATGTATGTGTCTGTGTGTGTTTCCCTCACTGCACCAGGCTTGGAGTTCACAGCTTTGTGAGGTTAATGGTTGGATGTTGAACAGCTGGAGAGGAACATAAACACAAATAGAGAAAATATAACAACAAACACCTAAAGAATATAGATGTAACGCGACTATTTTAAAGTGACAAGTAAAAAGCCGCTGAGAGGGCTTGGGCAGGGAGATCTGTCCGACACGCGAGTCCAATGAATGAGCCTGAGTCCGTAGCTGCAATTCAAGGGTGTTTATTTCAGCCTTCGGTTACATGCTCTTGCAGATGTTATATGGATTTCGATGGTAACTGGGTAACGTAATGCGGTCAACAGAAATATAGGCACCCTGCCTCACCCTCTCTCTGTAACAAACAAACACTGAGTGGTTCCCAGACACAGGTGATATTAATTACCCTTCTTCCCACACCTCCAGACAGACACACCCACCACCACTGGTGACAAAGTGACATGCACCTCCCTGCTCCCACAATAGAGTTACAACTACAACTGATAATGAATATATTACTTGAAAGCAAATATACTACTTTTGCATGTGTCACACAATGAGGACATAATGTGTGTGTGTGTGTGTGTGTGTGTGTGTGTGTGTGTGTGTGTGTGTGTGTGTGTGTGTGTGTGTGTGTGTGTGTGTGTGTGTGTGTGTGTGTTTGAATGGACAACTTTAGTTTAGTTCCATTCCAGTCAATAAGGTCTATGTTACTATGTATTTCTGCGTATACATGAAGTATATATATATATACATTAGTATACCGACCTGTTTGAAGGATGTGTATTGAAAATTTGCTGGCATTAGCTGATACAACACAATGGTTGCTTGCATGTGATAGTGTTTGTATCTGTCCTTGTAAAAATAAACCACACATATTTTGCCTCATAATGGTTTACACATTCTCAGAACAGGCCTGTGACAGTACATTACCCTGCTAGATTAGCAGAGATACAACCCAGGCAGGCCTGCTCTCTGCCTCTCTGAAGCCCTCACACGGAAGGCCTGTCAGCCTCCATTCTGGCTCTGATGAATAGCTGCTAAATCAGGCCCGGGCCTCCATTCTGATGAATAGAGTGACTGGTACCAGGAGGCCGACATGAGAAAGAAAAGGGCTGTTTCATATTTAAAGGTAGAGGTCGAGTGCAACTGGGAGGGTCAACACTGCAAAAAACTACAAGTGATTTTTGTGAAGTGATTTTTATTTTGTTTTCTGACTTTCGGACAGAAGATTATTTCGCAACCTTTTATAAGAAGAAACATCATACTACTATAGCAGATAGAGTTGTGGTTTAAAAAATATATAACTTTGTCATGATAATGTGACTTGCCTTGAGACAGAACTTTTAAATAGTATATTACTATTTGTTAATTTATTCTTGAAACAAGTCAAAATATTGTGGAGAAAATCTCTTGAAACACGCAAAACTATAGGTTATGTATATAACCTAGTTATATTAGTATTGGCTGAGCGTCCCGCTCTAGCCTATTGAGATACCCCTTATCTCCTATGGTACCTAATGTACCCCACGAACAACCAAATGCACCCCACCTGAGGGCCCCGCCCCTATGGAGGCGTAGCCTATATAACCATGACTCTGGTCACCAAACACTCTTCCTCGCCAAATCTCGTTCCAGCAAAAGATCCCTCAAAAGGGAACTCAGGGCCGCGTAGAGCGGGACGCTCAGCCAATACTAATATAACTAGGTTATATACAGAACCTATCGTTATATATCGTATGGCTATCGCGTCCCGCTCTAGCCTATTGAGATATGGGTTAGAGCGGACGCGAGACCCGACAGATGTACCCCCTGAGGACCCGTAAGCCCACATCAAGGGGTGCGGGGAGCCCTGTCACCCCATCCTTCCTAATGAAGGGGGGGCGCAGTCAACTCCACCTGAATGCGAACAAGAGGGAACTAGAACCCCTTGAACACACCGCACAGGCGGAACCACGTGTGACTCAACACACTGTGGCCCATACCCATACAGTCCTGCTACCCTTCCAAAGGACGGGAAGCAGGAAAGGCCACAGACCCCAGAACCGCCTGGGAGACAGAACCCCCGGTCATGTCCATGAGGTAAAACCTTACAAAGGGGCCTGGGGAGGACCATGAGGCTGCAGCACAGATGTCCTCCACCGAGGCCCCACCCAGGAGAGCGGCAGAGGCAGCCACCCCACGATTGGAGTGCGCCCTGACGCCCCCAGGGGGATCCTGCCCAGCCAACATGTAGCAGAGGGCAATGCCCTCGCACAACCAATGGGACAGGCGCTGTTCGATAGTGCCTTACCGGCATGAGAACCACCGTGACAGACACAAAGCTGAACGGTGACCCCGAGGTCCTGAGTACGGCTGAGGCAATTCCCAAAGCACGGACCGGACATGACAGGTGAAGGCCCGCATCTAACTCACCACCGTGAGGAGGCGGATGAAAACGCCTGAACCACAATATCCCTGGAGCGGAAGAACTCCGGATATTTACAGGCACGAAGGCAGGATTAGGCCGCAGAGTGGCACCGCAATCGGAACGAAAGACAGGCACTCTGGGCGTACCGAGAGAGCACAAAGCACACCCACGCGTCAGCGGAGGTGATGGCCAGCAAGAACGCGGTCTTGAACGACAGCTGTTCCAACGGCGCCTGTTCGAGCGGCTCAAACGGGCCAAGGACAACCGACCGAGGACCAGTTGAAGATCCCAAGTCGGAGCCCAGGAGCGTTGCACCGGCTTAACGCGTCGAGCGCCAAGCAGGAAACGCTTCACAAGAGGGTGGCTGAACAAGACATCCCCTCAAACCCCTCATGATAGGAGGATATAGCTGCTGCATATACCCTCACCGTCGAAGCCGACAGTCTATCAAGGAGAGACTGGAGGTAACTAAGGACAGCATCCAGGGGGCAGGAGACTGAGTCCCGGCCCCCCGCCTTACACCACACTTGGAACATACGTCATCTGCCCGCGTAAGCGCGACAGTGGAGGGAGCATGCGCATTCCGGATGGTAACACCATCAGGATCAAGAACCTGCGCCCCTCAACATACCCGTCCCAACAACTGACCTAACAGATGTATGGGGAAGAATCCCTGGCGGCACGGCATCGGTCCCAGACCTGCCTGGCTATGTCCAGACGTAATCCTCACCCGTCAGGATGAGGACCGCCCCGCGACAGTACACCTGCACCCACATTCTCCCTGCCGGGGATGTGGGGAGCCCTCAGGCCGTGCAGATGGAGGATGCCCATAGCCAGCCGCCCGCCGCCTGGTGCAGACAGGGGGAGCGTACTCCTCCCTGTCTGTCGATACACGACACTGACGTCGTATCGTCCGTCCTGATCAACACCATTTGTGGACCAGAAGGACCGCTTTCAACACCAACACATTGAACGTAGCGCAGACCGGGCAGCATGGTTTGCCAGCTGCCCCCTACTGCGTTGGCCCGACGCGTCACCAGCGAGGGAGGCGTCGGTGAAAACGCGACGTGAGACAGCGCCGTAACCGTCCTAGGACGGAACCTCCCAAGCGTGTTGACAACACGCTCTGAGAGGGATGCCCATAGCCCTCCAACCGTTGACTGGGAAGAGGAGTACTCTACATCCAGTCTACAGCAACCCCAGGCAGGTAGAGACCTGCCTGGTACGAGACCTGACGATCCACCTTGACCGCGAAGGACCAGAGCGTCATCAGGGCAGAACACTCCGTAACCCCTGACGACGCAGAGGCCCCAGTGCGGCCTCCACACACTTGGTGAAGATGCGGGGAGCCAGAGAAAACTGAACGGCAGCCTCTGGTACTCATACGCTAACCCTGCAAAGGAAGCGTAGGTAAGCCCTAGGATGGAAGATCGGAGATGCACATACGCATCCTACAGGTCTATGGAGGAGAACCAGACCCCCACCTGACAGTGTTCAACAGGTAGGAGACGATCCAAAAAATGCTGAACCTTCCCATGGGACAGGTCCAGCCTGGGTCTTACACCCCTCCCTCCCGACTTCTCAAGCAGAGAACACCGGGAGGAGAACGCCACGACGATGGCTTGCTTTGTCCACAGAGATTGGATCTCGTTGACCAGAGCTGTCACTGCTGGAGACCCTGACAATAGGGTCTGTACCAAACCTGAAAACGGGTGGGGTTGTGTAAATACAAGTCCCCGCCTCAGCGTTCTCTCCATCCACCTCGACATATGGTACTGCCGTAGTCATATGTGATGACACTCCCAACGCACCCGCCGTCACGTGGCGCAGGTCCGCCAGGAACTGTAGATAGTTGGCCCGGTCCCCCCGCTGTGCGTATCCAACTCTGGAACCGTGCGAGCAGCGCGTTCCGTGTCGGGACATCTGACCCTGACACCACCCACGAGGCAATCGCACCCAAGGGGGGACCCCGACAGAAAGGGCCGGTCTGATACGGGGGGCTTCCGATGAAAAAAGCCCCCCCACTGAACACCCCTCCAGAACATGCTGAGGAGTTGTTCTGCAGCCGGACATGCAAGGTGTAAGGACCCCATGGGTTCCTACACACCGTAGCCCTGCAGTGATATTACTACCACCCCAAATCACGCGTGCCTGCGACCACTGCCAATATTTCAGGAGTGGGAGGCACCAACATGATACCTGGCCTGGCGAAGGCGAGGCCGGGGAAGCCCGCACTGTGTGCCTCAAAAGGTTTCGAGCCCCCCTGCTGACAACACTTAAGTTGACAGACGTAACACCAGGCTCAACCAACACAGCTTATGGTGTGGGAGCCGCTTGACAGCACAACATTCTCACGGACAGACCCAGGCTCAGCCATCAACTGGGTGTCAGCCCCTGTCCCCATGAGAAGCGAAAGGGGGGCCGCCCGCGCTTCAACGAAGGCACGCGGCCCGCAGCCAAAGGAAACAATCAGAGCCCACTTTTTCTGCTGGTGTTGGGGAAGGGAGTGATCGGAGAGCGGGCTGCTCGCGGCAGGACGGTGACGGCTTGTTTGTTCAAGCCGAACCCATCCTACATGGCCGATCCCTCGGCCGCCAAGGCTGTCGGCCTTGTGGACACCTGTCGAATCAACGCCCAGGATACCTCCGGCGGGGGAAAACATGGCCGCCTGTCGAGGGCCTCGTCATTGCCGCTGACGAGGCCGTGCTCTCTCTTCTTCTGCCTGCGCGGTGTGAGGCGGTGTAGGGCCTAGGACAATACCACCCGCGCTCCAGCAGAAGACCAAAATCCCCTGCGGAGAGGGGAACCCTGAGCGGTTATAGCTTGCGGCTGGGTCAAAGCTAATAACGTCAACAACCTCGCGCGATGTGTCGACGTCGGCTGGCCTTCAAGGCCCCGCCACCAGACACCATTTTTTTTAATAGAAAAAAACAGCAATTCGAACACAGTTCTAATCGCTGCCAATTCCATACCGTGGCGGTACAAGCCTTAACAGCCCACCAGCCACTCGCCAGGCCGACCCACCCATGGCGTCGGCCGGGCGGGGCACTGTTTCAATATGTCAAAAACAAAGGACTGATGTTAACACGGAGCACCAGTGGTGGTTGCAAACAGCAACCTCCACTGTGGTGTGCACCATGAAAGGGTTAAATGAATAAAAGAACTAAACCACAAAATACTGTAGAATGAGCAAACCCATATACACAACGTTAAGGGGAGGCGGACCAGAGCGAACTAGTCCTGCCTTCATTCAAAATATTCACAACAGCACACCAGCCCTAGCTTAGCCCATTTACCAAAAAAGGTAAACAAAGCCCCCCCCGCACTACTCCCCCAGTATACCGATTGACCGTCAGTATGAATGGTTGAGAGGAGAGAAAGCTGTAGCAAGACAGACCTTCTCATAGCAGAGTGACAGAACGAAACAATAGCCCACTACACAGGGCCGCCTCAGGGGGTGGGGGGCCTCGCGTTTAAATTCGCACAGGGCCTCACATTTCTCCCAGGCGGCCCTGCCCCTATACTACTACAGCCTAGCGTGAGGTGATGTGGAACCCAGATCAACAACCGCCTGCGCACAGACACGCAACATGTTTACCATGTCGGCTGGACCCATAGCCCCACTACCCGACGCCAATGTGGATAGGAACTAGCCAGCTGAGCCACAACCCGCCGTTAAGTCCCATCCTGCAGTAATATAGCTCTACTGCTACACCGCCGAGCTCACGCATCGCCAGATGGGGACACCGTTCCATAGACCCCGCCGGAACACAAGGTAACATACCTGGCTAGGCTACCTAGCCACGGCCTACCCTGTTGTCAACCCATTTACCCGAAAAAAGGTAAATAGGACTCAGCAAAAAAACCCACAACAGCCACCGACTGACCTTCATTGATGAACCGGGCAAGAGGAGGGAGAAGTGACAACATCTCACGGCGGAGACATTAGAACAGCATAGCAATTAGCAGTAGCAATAGCATGTGACATTAGCGATAGCATGTAGCATAGCATTAGATGTTTAGCAGCACGCCCAAGACAGTTTGGAAACCGTTCACTGCAGTGAACGTTCACCAAACCATCCTGCCCCCGGCGCCAACACACAACATGGTTGTGTAACAAAACAAACCAGCATTACTAACACTAATACCCATGCCTGAAGACACAGGGCCTACCTGGGTACAAGCCGGCCCGACAACCAATCTTGTACAGCTGAACCTTGATCTGCTGTCATCAGACGAGGAACATCAACATAGGCCCGTCGTGTCGCAGAAAACATGCTTCGAAGATGCCAGGGGCCAGCAACCTCCGGTAAGCTTTCAACATTATGACTCTGATCTTTTTCATCCTGCTAGTTACGTATGGTGCACACAGCCGATACGATGGAACGAAAATAGAGGAAGAGTGTTTGGTGACCAGAGTCATGGTTATATAGGCTACGCCTCCATAGGGGCGGGGCCCTCAGGTGGGGTGCATTTGGTTGTTCGTGGGGTACATTAGGTACCATAGGAGATAAGGGGTATCTCAATAGGCTAGAGCGGGACGCGATAGCCATACGATATATAACTAGTATGCCTTTAACCCTTTATTTATTTTATTTAAAGGTGCTATAGAGCTTTTAGAAAGATGCAGAATAAAAGTATTGCTTTTCCCCAAAATAATATTATTGATTAATTAATTAATTAATTAATCTAAATACAATTTGCGGGTTCAAAATGAATGTTCTTGTTTACATGTTGCAGGCATGTATCCCCTCCCTACTTCCCATTTCCACACGTGGAATGCACCTGATTGGATAAATTACATGTTGTTGCTCTGTGCAATATCTAGTGGCTGAATGTTATCTATGCTACCTTTAAAGTGGAGATGAAGCATAGCGATAAATACATATTCATAGCATCACATTAGTATTTAGATAAGCCACAGAAAAAATCACGTTATAAAAATAAGCAGTTTCTAAGAAAAAACTATTTGTTATGTGCATTTTTGAAGCATTTATCATTATGGACGAGGCCATTTTGTTGCTGACGTCATGGGGCTGGTTTGGTGTATACACTGCTGGTTAGCTGCCTATAGTGAATGGGTCAGTCAGTAAATAAAATGTTGCCTACAAAACAACGGGACCGCGGTGGTTCTGTTTGTATTGCTCCTGGCTGTTCAAACTAATTTTACCATGTGAGAGAGAGGAAAGTTGGTTAATTTCCACAAACTGACCGGCCCAGGCAGTTCAGCGTCGCGGAGCATTCAGCCTGCTGGCTACCTAGATCCACTTCAACCAGCGTCGCGGAGCATTCAGCCTGCTGGCTACACAGCTTGTCGGTGTGCTAATAGCCTCGGCAAGCTAACGGTAGCTGGCTACACAGCTTGTCGGTGTGCTAATAGCCTCGGCAAGCTAACGGTAGCTGGCTACACAGCTTGTCGGTGTGCTAATAGCCTCGGCAAGCTAACGGTAGCTGGCTACACAGCTTGTCGGTGTGCTAATAGCCTCTGCAAGCTAACGGTAGCTGGCTACACAGCTTGTCGGTGTGCTGGAGCCTCGGCAAGCTAACGGTAGCTGGCTCCAGGCTATTAGCACATCGACAAGCTGCTGGAGCTCCCGACGCTCGGCTGGTTGAAGTGGATCTAGGTAGCCAGCAGGCTGAATGCTCCGCGACGCTGGTTGAAGTGGATCTAGGTAGCCAGCAGGCTGAATGCTCCGCGATGCTGGTTGAAGTGGATCTAGGTAGCCAGCAGACTGAATGAATGAATGAATGAAAACTTTATTTAACAGATTGCAGAATGGGTACAATACAGTACGGCTCAATACATACAACCTGAGCCAACGTGCCAACAACACTGTTTTTTTCACTGGTAGTTTGTGGAAATTAACCAACTTTCCTCTCTCTCACATGGTAAAATTAGTTTGAACAGCCAGGAGCAATACAAACAGAACCACCGCGGTCCCGTTGTTTTGTAGGCAACATTTTATTTACTGACTGACCCATTCACTATAGGCAGCTAACCAGCAGTGTATACACCAAACCAGCCCCATGACGTCAGCCATGATGTCAGCAACAAAATGGCGGCGCCCATGTTGAAAACAGGGATATTATATTTGATTTTTCAGACATATAAGATAGATTTCACATTTGATTATAGAACCCTGTCTTACACAAGGTACACAACAAACAAACTAGGATCACATTGTTCACTGCTTCATCTCCACTTTAACCTTTATTTAACCAGGTATTTAGCCCACTAAGATCAAGGATCTCTTTCACAATGTGACCTGGGAAAGCAGCAGCACATGTTATGATATAAATCACAAGATTAAAAAACAATACAAAACAACATGTAAAACAACAAAGCCGCAATAAGAACAGACAATAAATATCACATCATATAAAGTACACACAATAAATATCACATCATATAAAGTAAACATGATAAATATCACATCATATAAAGTACACATGGTAAATAAATATATCATGTAAAGTGGAGATGTTTGGGACACAGACAACAAATCAAATACATAGACAAATCTTTCTTTCAGGTATAGTTTTACATTTTACTCGCATACTGGGGGCAAAGGTACTGGATAATATGATGACGCTTGGTGTTAAATCAACTGAGATCCTCCTCTCAGCTGCTCCCCCATTGGTTAAACATACCACAGATCTCCAGTCTGCGCTCAAGCGAGGGGACATTAAATGCGCATTCGCGGGAGCGCGCATGCATGTGGTGCGTGCAACCTCAGATGATTTTAATAACGCACCACTGATCCCGAGACAGTAGCGGACAAATTGTCGCACTCTTTAATATGATCGGCCGAAACTCCACGGCATGATGTTGATGTCTTGGAGGCGTAACACTGAAGTTTATCAGCAAGTGTAGTGGGAGGGACGAGTCAGTCAGTCCAGTGTGGGGACAAGAGGCAGAGAGAGACGCAGATTCACTGGAGCGTGATTTATTCCACAGACACCGTGGAAAACTCATCCCAACTATAAAGTGAAACCCAG
Source organism: Notolepis coatsorum (assembly GCF_963971535.1). Taxonomy (NCBI): domain Eukaryota; kingdom Metazoa; phylum Chordata; class Actinopteri; order Aulopiformes; family Paralepididae; genus Notolepis; species Notolepis coatsorum. The sequence continues at coordinate 100,311,294 of NC_140167.1, read as the reverse complement.
AAGCTGCTTTGATTATAGATTTATTTTAAAGAATCAACGCGAAAAAGACGAGGAAGTCAAGGACTACCCTGAAAAACAAGTAAGTCATTAAATGAGTGTATCATCCTCAATAGAAGAGGTCAACTGTAGTTTCAAGTTTTCAAATTTTGTTTTGTTTGTCACATATAAGGTAAATGTACATTACAGTGAAATGCTTGGTTCTGTATGAGCCCCCCCTGACTGAGATTGTGCTTCATACAGTAAAAAGTAAAAAGAATAAAGACCCAACACTATACGAAATATACAAACTAAAGTACAATCTAAAATACAAAGTGAAGTACAAATGCAAGCTTTTTAAAATGCAATGATAAAATGCAAAGATAACTCCACGACGTATCGCACTGCGTGCATGACTGTCATCTAGAGAGCCCAGTTACTTAGTGCCCGTGATTATCATTACTTATTGGCTAATTGTGTGCAGTTTTACCGAACCTACCGTTCGCAGCCAGGATATACAGTAGACCTTAATGAACGAAAGCGCAGCTCAGAACTCTGGTTTGTTTCGGCGCGTTGCGCCTCCAACTGACAATAACGACAGAGAACGAAGAAAAGAAAGGATAGACCTTCTTCACAGCACCAACCAACTATAATCTGCAGGAACCATTTAGACTGGTGTGTGATTCATGAAGTTTAATTTGCACGACACGACCGAAGCCTAAACAGGCAGGACTCAGGAGACACGTCTTGCAGTCGCAGATAGAGCTTCTGTCCGCACCTGCTGTCATATTAACATGACAATAAGCTCCAGCGGCTCATTATCTTTTATGTATTGGAAAACAATAGGCTTTTGACATGCGTTTCAACAAATGCTTTGTGCTAAGAGCCTATGACGAGAGAGAGAGAGAGAGAGAGAGAGAGAGAGAGAGATAGAGATGAGAGACTGATCAGATCTGTCTGATCGTCACAGACAGATGCGCGCGCGCACGCACGCTCACACAGACACCCCCCCCCCCCCCCCACACACACACACACACACACACACGCACACACACACAGGTTTGTGTTGTCTGCTCCTGCTGGTGTGACAGTGTAAGATAAGAGATAAGATATTCCTTTATTGATCCACTTGGGGAAATTCAGGCATCATAGCAGCATGGGGGAGGGGGGGGGGGGGGGGTGGGGGGGGGGGGTACAGGTAGTAAAACAACAACACAGTGTACAGGTAGTAAAAGCAACACAGGCAGTGTAAACAATTTGGTCAATATGGTCAATATAATTTACTATCTGACTAGCTGAAGAAATATTCACATTATTCACAGTGTCACATAAGGTGCAGTATGCATAAGGTAGTGTTATAATTTACTATCTACTGAGTATACATTATTCACAGTATCACGGTATCCACTGAAATATACATTATTCACAGTATCACAGTATCCACATAAGGTGCAGTAAGCCTAAGGTAGTGTAGGTTGTCCTCCTTGGGTTCCTATAAGTCCCAGGTCAATGTCTGGTAGCAGTCGCTGTCGCTGCCCCCTGTTGTGGAGCCTGGAGGCCGCTAGTCGCTGCCCCCTGTTGTGGAGCCTGGAGGCTGCTAGTCGCTGCCCTCTGTTGTGGAGCCTGGAGGCTGCTAGTCGCTGCCCACTGTTGTGGAGCCTGGAGGCCGCTAGTCGCTGCCCACTGTTGTGGAGCCTGGAGGCCGCTAGTCGCTGCCCCCTGTTGTGGAGCCTGGAGGCTGCTAGTCGCTGCCCCCTGTTGTGGAGCCTGGAGGCTGCTAGTCGCTGCCCTCTGTTGTGGAGCCTGGAGGCCGCTAGTCGCTGCCCTCTGTTGTGGAGCCTGGAGGCCGCTAGTCGCTGCCCACTGTTGTGGAGCCTGGAGGCTGCTAGTCGCTGCCCCCTGTTGTGGAGCCTGGAGGCTGCTAGTCGCTGCCCTCTGTTGTGGAGCCTGGAGGCTGCTAGTCGCTGCCCCCTGTTGTGGAGCCTGGAGGCTGCTAGTCGCTGCCCTCTGTTGTGGAGCCTGGAGGCCGCTAGTCGCTGCCCCCTGTTGTGGAGCCTGGAGGCTGCTAGTCGCTGCCCTCTGTTGTGGAGCCTGGAGGCCGCTAGTCGCTGCCCCCTGTTGTGGAGCCTGGAGGCCGCTAGTCGCTGCCCCCTGTTGTGGAGCCTGGAGGCTGCTAGTCGCTGCCCCCTGTTGTGGAGCCTGGAGGCTGCTAGTCGCTGCCCTCTGTTGTGGAGCCTGGAGGCTGCTAGTCGCTGCCCTCTGTTGTGGAGCCTGGAGGCTGCTAGTCGCTGCCCCCTGTTGTGGAGCCTGGAGGCTGCTAGTCGCTGCCCTCTGTTGTGGAGCCTGGAGGCCGCTAGTCGCTGCCCACTGTTGTGGAGCCTGGAGGCCGCTAGTCGCTGCCCTCTGTTGTGGAGCCTGGAGGCTGCTAGTCGCTGCCCTCTGTTGTGGAGCCTGGAGGCTGCTAGTCGCTGCCCCCTGTTGTGGAGCCTGGAGGCCGCTAGTCGCTGCCCTCTGTTGTGGAGCCTGGAGGCTGCTAGTCGCTGCCCTCTGTTGTGGAGCCTGGAGGCTGCTAGTCGCTGCCCTCTGTTGTGGAGCCTGATGGCCGCTGGTATGAAGGACTGTCCGAGGCGGTTAGTTGAGTGTCGTGGGGGAATGAGTCTGTGGCTGAACGAGCTTCTCATCTTGACTAGCTCGTCGTAGAGGGGGTGGTAGGGGTTCTCCATGATGGCAGCCAGCTTCCTTATCATCCCCCTCTCTGCCATCACCTCAAGTCTAGGTAGCTCGACTCCCACCACGGAGCTAGCCTTCCTCACCAGCTTGTTGAGCTTGTTGGTGTCCCTTGAGTTGATGTAGCCTCCCCAGCATGCCACAGCATAGAAGAGGACGCTGGCCACAACAGACTGGTAAAAAGACTGCAGCAGTCTGTTGCACACATTGAAGGACCTGAGTCTCCTCAGGAAGAACAGCCTGCTCTGTCCCTTCCTGTAGAGGGCCTCTGTGTTGTCCGACCAGTCCAGTTTATTGTTGTGTGGGATTAATGGTGAGGTTTCTTGGCTCCTCTGGGTATTTCCTCTATGAGGGTATTAAAGCAATGGCCTGTCTCTATTATCATTAAAAAATCACACTATTAGGGAGGTCATGGTCAAAGACCTCCCTTATTTTAAGATTGTAGCAGTATCTGTATTTATTCAGTTAATATTGTAGCAGTATCTGTATTTATTCAGTTGAGATTGTAGCAATATTTGTATTTATTGGGATCACCATGCAATAAGTACTCTTTCTGGGGTTCACACCAGCTGTGTTTGAAGTCATACCATAGACTTTCCTTGGGTTTCATGGCTGCTTCCTGACATTTACTATCCATAATAAACTGTTTAAAAAGTTTCAATAAAAAAAAAAGAAGAAAAAAGTGAGTTGCGAGGCTCTCATGGAACAGTAAATGCCCTTTACTCTAGTAAACCTCTGCAGAATCACATCCTACTTTTCTGGACGCCACACACACACACACACACACACACACACACACACACACGCACACGCACACGCACACACACACACACACACACACACACACACACACACACACACACACGCACACAAAACCCAGATTCCTCCTCTCCCAGCAGACAGCTGTCTACAGCGGTCATCTTTCACTGCACTCTAACCTGCTGCGTCTCCCAGTGGTTGGTGACCTGAGCTTTATCCGCCGGGCAGACGGCCTCGTTACACCTCGTCACTGATGTCTCCACGCAGTTCACTCTGCGGGGGGCTTACGTGTCAGTCCGGAGGGGTTAAGTCGCTCATGTACTGGGTTTGACCCCTCACCTTTCACCCCTGGCCCCTCACACACAATCAGAGGAGGTAATAGAGATGTCACAGAGAAGTGTGAGAGGTCAAAGGTCAAATAAGACATACACAAACAGGCCTACGCGGTAACGTTGGCACCACTGGGGTAGGCTATGCATGGCGATGAATAGATTGCTAGATTAAAGGAGCACCATGAATGTAATTACAGCACTATGAATGTAATTACAGCACCATGAAATGATGTAGATGAAAAAATTGCAATACATTGTCTTATAGGGACTGCTACCGTATAATTTAATTGAGCTGGAATTAACACAACACCTTGTCTTATAGGGACTGCTACCTTATCATTTCATTGAGCTGTAATTAACACAACACCTTGTCTTATAGGGACTGCTACCTTATCATTTCATTGAGCTGCAATTAAAATAACACAAGGATTCAATGTCCCTGATGACATCACTGGTGGCCATATTCAAACTCATTTATTCTCAATAAACGTAAAACTAAACGAATGTGTGCAAAACTGTTTAGAGTTTTTGAATGTGTGTGAGATTATATGCAACACAAGTCGGCGTTGTCTTTTGGTGAAGTGCCCCTTTTAAAGTGTGCGTTCATGGACGGACAGTCTCCTCTCGGCACAATGTCTCTCACCACCACACTGTTCTTCATACTGGATCCCGTGGTTCAAGTTTGACCACAAACAAACAAATGCAAAGTCAGGCTGCAACCTGCTTCTAGGTGCAGAGTGGGTTGCTTTCTCTCAGGTAGAGCTGCCGCGGTATTGATGTTTTCCTTACCGCACACATTTGCAAAATATTTCCTACCGCCGCGGTTATTACCGCACACACACACACACACACAAACGCATTTTTTTTGTAGTCTACTCTTTATAGCATATAGCCTGCCTCTAGTCTAAATGTCTATCTTTAGAGGATGACTTTGCAGCATGAATATTGTTTGGGATTCGGCAAGCACGCATTAGTTATTGAAAGTGAAACACGGATTCGAAGTCTCCCCTCGGTGTCGCGAGCAGGGGTGGTTTTGATTGATTGATTGAAAAGTTTATTAACAGATTGCAGAATGGGTACAGTACAGTACAGCTCAATACATACAATTGCTAAGGGGATGCAGACCTGAGAAAGACTTTCGTCTTGTTTCCATCAGGGTCCCCCATTTTCAATTCATCATATGACACACATGACATACAGATAGACAGTACTGCTACATCTATACATTTATGACATACCAGATTTTCAAATACAGTACTGTTTGTGATACTAAAAAAATCCAGAAGAAGAGTATATACATTTGACATAGAAACTGTGCATTGGGGGAGGTTGGGTAGGTGGGGTGGGGCTGTACATTGGAGGTGGGGGGGGGGGGGGGGGGGGGGGGGGGGGTTGGGTAGGGGGGGGGGGACACTGTACATTGGAATACTGACATACATTTGACATGGAAACTGTACATTGGAGGAGGTTGGGTAGGTGGGGTGGGGTTGGGTGGGGCTGTACATTGGAATACTGACAAAGCCATGCTTGGTCTTTATTGTACAACTGGGTTAGGACATTTGTAGGGGCCAGTTTTGAATTGCAGTCTCCCGTAGGTGTTCTTTGAGAGTGTTTTTGAAGGTGGGTAGTGATTTACATTCCTTTACAGCTTTGGGTAGGGCGTTCCACATTGTTGTGGCATAATTGCGAAACGTGTTTAGTCCCTTGTTTGAGCCGAATCTGGGTTTTACATGATTTGTGGAGCTCCCTCTGGTGTTGTGATCGTGGTATTCACTGACCTTTGGGAAGTATTTTGACATGTACATGGATACCTTGGTTGTGTAGTGTATCTTGTAGACCAGGCCCATTGCAAGTTGCTGTACTCTGTTGTCAGTGATGTACCTGAACGCGTTCAATGAACGATCGTTCATGAACGCGTTCGTATTTTGGGCGAACTTGAACTGAACGTACTGTATATCCGCTAAATGAACGTAATTGAGAACGAGTTCATTCTCAGCCCTGTGTAACGGAGTTCAAAAGTGCGTTCATTCTCGGCACTCTGTTATTATAACGGCGTTCAAAGATGTGCCATATTTCATATGCATTTCAGCCGAAAACTCAGTTAAAACACACTGTAAACTGGACAAAAATGATGCGTAAAAACCACCCGATCTGGCAACGTGCCTGTCACCCCCTGCTATTGGCTACGTGATCAGACTCCTCCTCACAACAAGCAGTGGAACAGTGCTTACAGCAGAATCTGCGCGCAGAAGCCGAGAGGCGCTGCAGCAGCACTCGCTCAGTCAGAGTCAGACTCTAGACGTCGTCGTATGCATTTAAAAGAGTTTACAATTCAAACTATTTGATAAACTTCTACTTTCAGCCCGGAAATGCATTCTGATAAACTGGATTAAGGATAAGCCTCAATTTTTACAAATGTGGTATAGAGAGATCTTCGGTATGCTGCTACCCCATGAAAGACACTGTGCATAGAGGCAACAACGCTTCCTTTCAGGAGGTGTGTGGGCCCCACTATTAGACTATTTTCCTGCTGAAATGTATCGGATCCTTCTAAAGGCCCAATGCCCCATTGTATGGACAGACCTAGGATAGAAAAAATAAATATATGTATGTTTACATGTGAATGGGCTCGAGGCAAGTGCAATAATGTACAGTGCCTGTCTTGGTCTGCTTTCCTTTTTGCTTGTTTTTCTTTTTTTGTTTTTGCTTGCTTATGGTGTGGATGATGGCATATAGATGAACTGGAGGACCCCCCCCCCCCTTGTCCCAATGTGTGTTTTTGTAATGTAAGTAACTGTACGTGAAACATCTATAATAAAAAAAAATATTCAAAAAAGAACTAAAAAGAACTAAATTAGTTCATTTTTGAAACCATGAACTTTAGTTCAACATTTTGAATTATGAACTATGAACTGAACTAGTTCATTTAAAAAAATTTGAACTGTGAACTGAACTAGTTCATGTAGAAAGTGAACTTTCCCAACACTGTCTGTTGTCTACTCTAAGCCATCCTAGGTTGGCAAAGTGTGCAGGGGTGAGGTGGGTTCTGGGAGTCAGGTCAAGCAGTAGTCTGACTAGTTTGTTTTGAGATGTTTGTAATTTGGTTTTTAGTGCCTTTGAGGTGCTTTGGTACCATGAGGTGCAAGCATAGTCGTAGTACCCTTGAATGAGTGCTCCTGCCAGAGTCTTCAGGGTATTCTTGTTTACCAGGGAGGAGATCCGGTACAAGAATCGAGTTCGTTGATTGACTTTTTTTATTACATTGGATGCCATTTTGTCACAGGAAAGATTAGCCTCTAGGATGGAACCCAGGTAGGTAATTTCATCTTTCCTTGTGACAATATTGGTAGCGGCGCGCCCGCCGGTTACCCCCCCGACCCTTTCTTCTTCTTCTTATTATAACGTTACTACTTATGATTACAAAGGCATTCGATTTGTGGCATTAACGTTAGTATAGTTACACGTTCGTATTTACCAGACCATAGCAAGGCAAGCGTTACTCAATTAATATCTAAGTTCCTTTCTTTGCTCAGAGCGTGCCGAGTTGTACCCATTCTGCGGTCTGTTAATAAAGTTTTCAATCAGACAAGTGTATAGAACGAAGGGCTTTTATTATAACATTTTGTTGCAGTAAAATAATTATGCCTCGTTCCCTGAGGAGCGACGGCGTCGGTAAACCGTAATCCACTCCGGTCTCCGGTGGGAGCTAACGTACTATTAGCCGTGTTGTGACTGAGCTCTGATCAATGGCTCATGGCTGAGATTCAGGAAGTAAAAGCACTGCAAGATGCTTCAGCATGTGACGCGTATCTCTTCTGACCAATCAGTGGTCTGCAGTGTTTCATGTGACTTTTCTGGTACCCAATAGGGTCGCTTGGAATCTCGACAGAGAAGTAGGGTATATCTGCAGAGCCGCAAGACCAACGAGAGCGTAATAATAATAATAATATAATAAAAAACAGCGGTGATGCCGGTATTCAGCCCAACGCTGCGGTGGGCATGATGTAACAGCGATACCGCGGTAATACCGATACCGCGGCAGCTCTACTCTCAGGGCTTGTACAGGCTGGACTGTGGCCCCCTTGACTTGGAATTCGTGTTCTGTGGCTATGGCTAAACCATCCTGAAGCCCTAAAAAAAAGAAAACTCACTTAGCCACACAAAGAAAATACCTGAAATATCTTGTCTGACTTGGGGTTCAGATTTCCCTTTAGCTGGCAAACAAAAATAACCCACTCAATTACTCTTGGCCACCGGAGAGTTTATAATATGCAGAGGAAACTCTGTTCTGTGTTCTCTGTTCTGAGGCCCTGGGCCTCTGGTCTACTAGTGTTATGAACTGCTTAAGTCTGCCAGTGCCTCACTGATCTTGTAAAGTAACTGGGAACAGTTGGTCTTTCCCTGCCATAGTCTCTGTGTATCTGAGTGTGTGTGTGTGTGTGTGTTTGTGTGTGTGTGTGTGTGTGAACCCTGCATTCTGCGAATGTGTGTGTTTGTGTTATTCATTTCAGATGTTCTAACATGACGTCTGTGAGGTTATGGGAGGGCTGCTTGTCTTTGATCCTCAGGGACAGCTCCACTCTCGCCCTCTCCCTGCTCGTTCTGAGAGCAAAAGCGGGAAGCGTGGGACGACGTCTATAACAGGCACGAAAAAGAGAAAACATTCCTTTAAAGTGGCTTCAGGTTTCTCCCGTCCGTCCCTGGACCGGTGCTGGACCTTGGACCGCCTGGAACTGTTTCCGGAAATTCGTTGTGTTTGGGTTTCTAGGTCCCATTTCCTCCTGTCTAATCTGCTCTCTGTGCGTCCAGGGTTAACGTAAACATCTCTGCAGTTGACCCTTGACATCACATCAAACATAAAGCACTCTGCTACCGCTCTCCCAAACTCTCAGAGCTCTCCCAACCTCTCAGAGCACTCCCAACCTCTCAGAGCACTCCCAAACTCTTCTCAGTTATTGCATGAGGGCCTCCGTGAACTCATAAAGGCAGTGTTTTTAAAGACTTAACCACGTTGGGATCCTTTAGGATCTGGTGGTACGCCACAAATCCCATTGTGTTTCATTAGTTAGTGTCATCCACGGCCTGTCTGGGTCTCATGAGATGCTGCTCTGATCACGCCTCAGAAATTCCACTACTTTGTCTTTTAAAGCTGCTATATGTAAGATGTTCCATCATTTGAAAGAAGGACCATGTAAACTCAAGCACAAAACTCTTTTTAAAAAACCGACATGTTTCGGCCTACATGGCCTTCGCCTAACAGTGCAGCCAGCCTGAGCCAACGTGCCAACAACACTGTTTTTTTCACTGGTAGTTTGTGGAAATTAACCAACTTTCCTCTCTTTCACACGGTAAAATTTGTTTGAACAGCCAGGAGCAATACAAAAAGAACCACGCGGTCCCGTTGTTTTGTAGGCAACATTTTATTTACTGACTGACCCATTCACTATAGGCAGCTAACCAGCAGTGTATACACCAAACCAACACCGTGACGTCAGCAACAAAATGGCGGCGCCCATGGCGAAAACAGGGAAATTATATTTGATTTTTCAGACAAATAAGCAGGATTTCACATTTTATTATAGGACCCTGTCTTACACAAGGTACACAACAAACAAACTAGGATCACATTGTTCACTGCTTCATCTCCCCTTTAAAGCCCAGGTTTCAAGACAAATGTTTTAATATTTTGATGAAATATGAAAGGACTGATGAGCTGATGTCTTGTCTCCACAGGTCCCAGGGTGGTGTGTGTCTGTGTTGCTCTCCTCCCAGGCTGAGAGATGAGTCTAAGCAGTGAGCTGGAGGAACTATGGGAATCGCTGGGGGAGTTAAACTTCACAGACCCTTTCGGCAACATCTCCAGTGTGGACGCCACGGTGTGCGCCACAGCGTTCAACCGCAGCGTCCTCCTCTACTCCATGTGTGTCCTGTTAACCTTCATCTTCGTCGTGGGCTTGGCCGCCAATGGCCTGGTCCTCTGGGTCAACCACCGGGCTCAAAGAGACTCCTCGGCGCCCCCCCGCCACGAGACGCACACCTACATCGCCCACCTGGCGGTGGCGGATCTGTGCGTGTGCATCACCCTGCCCGTGTGGGTGAGCTCGCTGCTACTGCGCGGCCACTGGCCCTTCGGCGAGGTGGTGTGTAAACTCACCCACCTGGTGTTCTCCGTCAACCTCTTCAGCAGCATCTTCTTCCTGGCCTGCATGAGCATCGACCGCTACCTGAGCGTGACGCGGCACGGAGAGGGCGAGGGGGGGCGGCGGCGGAGGAAGCTGGTTCGCCGCAGCGTGTGTGTTGGGGTGTGGCTCCTGGCGCTGGTGGCCTCGTTGCCGGACACCTACTTCGTGCACGTGGTGAGGTCATCACACAGGGACACGGTGATGTGCAGGCCGGTGTACCCGGAGGACAACCCTCGGGAGTGGATGGTGGGCATCCAGCTGAGCTTCATCCTGCTCGGGTTCCTCCTCCCCTTCCCTGTCATCGCTGTGTTCTACGCCCTGCTGGCCAGAGCCCTCTCCTCCTCCACGTCGTCCTCCTGCTCCTCCTCCTCCTCGGCGGTGGAGCAGGAGCGGCGGCTCAGCCGCAGGGTGATCCTGGCGTACATCGTGGTGTTTCTAGACTGCTGGGGGCCGTACCACGCCGTCCTCCTGGCAGACGCCCTGACACAGCTGGGGCTGGTGCCTCTGACCTGCTGGCTGGAGAACGTGCTCTACGTGGCCCTGCACCTCACCCAGTGTCTGTCCCTACTGCACTGCTGCTTCAACCCCATCTTGTACAACTTCATCAACAGGAACTACCGCTACGACCTGATGAAGGCCTTCATCTTCAAGTACTCCACCAGGACCGGTCTGGCACGCGTCATCGAAACCTCCCGCATGTCAGAGACCGAGTACTCGGCCGTAGCTCTGGACAACTCACCTCAGATCTGAAACTGACCAGAGACCATAAACACAACTCCAGAACACTGTCTAGAAACATAAAAGACTATAGCGTGACACTGATTATTAAATTTTTTTGGGTTATAGTATATTTCAGTCCCACAACTCATAATCTGGGCCCAGAATGATCTAAAGCCTCAGTCGCCCAATAGGACTTCACATCTCAGTCACTATCCCCATTGAAAAGAGTTCAGGAAGCCAAAAGAAAAAGAAATCAAATGCTGTCCAACATTCACGTCACAAACCTGGTCTGAGTCACATCGTCTGTTGTTATTCATAAAGAAAACACCTCCAGACTCTGACTGGTTGTATTTTCTACTGTGACATCTGGGGAGAAAGAAGCACTTAAACTCAGAGGCTGATCCTGTTTAAATGAGGTTCACTAGAAAGGATGCTATTAAGTCAGAGAGACACTGTCGACTTGGAACCCCGGACTAGTGACTGTGACTTTGTACTTCTCCAAGGTCGTAGAGGCTGACCAATCATTGACTATACTGTTTGCAGTGATTGTGCATATGTGTGTGTATGTGTGTTTATTTGTGTGTGTGTCTTTCTGTGTTTGTTTGTTTGTTTGTAAAGGTGGGACTATGACGTCCCTGTAGATATTCAGAGGGCCATTGAATACCATTATTATCGGTAGAGTAACGTTGTTGTTATTATTATTATTGTCTTTGTATTGAAACATATTTATATATAATGTATTCTCCAATCATTTCACTTCTTGTTTATTGTGATTCACACATTATGTGAAGTTTTTCAAGATGCTACTAAGGTTTACTGAGGCTAACTAAGGGAGAACCACATGCGCAATTTTGTGGAACAAGCACATCATTTAGCGGTCACCGGAGTGTCTCAGATGAGAGCCTCAACCGCTGAAATGCATGCCTATTGCACAAAACTGTATGTGTGGTAGGAGTCTACACAGTCCTCACTTCAAATAATCCAAATCTTGGTATGCGCACCTTTGTTACTAACGATCTGTACTATGTTTAAGTGTTGATATGCAAATTCATATCTGTAAACAACAGGTGATTTACATTTGGATTCATACATTCACACAGTCCAAGTGATTTGGATCAATATTATAACTCTTGCACTAATGACCTCTACAATAACTAGTTAAAATGCTCGAATATTATTTATAATCTTGACATAAATTCCCCCACAAATTCCCCTTTGAAACAAAGTGAACCAACGTTGCTCTTAGAGGGAGCTTCATTGTATGTTAAAGATGGTGGGAGGGTAGGAGGACCACAGCCAGATAATTTCTAGTTTCAAACAGCACTCCAGGGATCCCGTTTTTCCTCTTTATGTATTCAATACTAAAGATAATACTTTATTTGGAATTTTCCAAGGTTAGGTCTGCCCCCACGAATGACCTGGTGCACAAAAAAATAGGTGTTTTATTGAATGAAGGCTTCATCTCACTTGAGAGTCACTCCCTGTGGCTCCGTGCTCCAGGCCTGCGGTCTGGCTCATCACCATCTCATTGAACCATAGTTACATGATTATAACTCCAGTTCTATTTCCCGTAGGTGACACCCTCTGTAGCTTTGCTATTGGTTTACCCCATGATGCACAAGGGACTCAGCTAGAGGCTGTAGCCAATGGCAAATACACTATACACCTCTTACTTACTTACTTTACTCATCCTCTCCGTCCCGGTTGGGGCATAAGGCCGCAATCATACACTGCCACTGAATCCTGTCTCGTGCTTTGGCCTGCGCTTCGTCCCAGGAAAGACCCATCTCCTTCAGCTCCATCATCACTGTTCTTCGCCCAGGTGTTCTTTTGTCTATACACCTCTACTTCCCTTTTATATACAAGGAGAGTAAATGGAGGAGATGTCACTGCCATCATATGACATCATATCCTGTGAAAGATTGTTGTATAAGACATGCACAGCTAAGATTTGTCAGCATTTCCATTTGGTTTGGGCCCCAAACACTCAAAAACACACAGTGTGAGTATGTGCCCCCCATGTCCTATTGGGTGGCAGGTGGTATATTAGCCTTGTTTAAACATAATTATATGCCCCTTCCTCATCCTCTATCTTCTTGAACTACTGAGTGGACAGAGGGCATAGAGACATAGTAGCGTGTAGGTAGGTAGTGGTGTAGCCGTTTCTTGATTATATCTTTCATTAGCACCACAGCGGTCACTGCTGTCTATTCCCACGGGGGCTTCTGACAGTTCTGTCAGGGTCTGAGCATCAGAGCAGCGTTAGTGTAGCTGAGTGTATTCAGTCAAAACTAAAGCGAGGCGGCTGTGGTTCCGGGCGGCGGCCACACACTCCTCTGTCACAAAACAGAGAAACTTGATGACGGACTTGTTGCGATCCGTCGGTTTGTCTCACGTAGCGTAATGGTGCGGTCAGAAGAAACGACAGGGTAGCGGGGTCGTAGCGGGCGGTCAGACCTCACCCCCTCTGGTCTGTCTGTCCCGTCAACATGGATCAACGTCCCGCGGACACACAGACGTTGAAGAAGCGTTTAGAAACAGATGTAGACAGAGAGACGGCATGGAGACAATGGGTCCATGTGGCTGCTCCCCTCAGTCCATTCCGAATGGGACTAGTAGCTAATTTTAGCGCCGGTGCTAATCGTGCAAAAGGAGACACATGTTCACGTGGCTTTAATCCTGATGCCTCAGCGCCGACCGCAGACGTCTAAAGCCTTAAAACTTAAAGACCAATAACTGGCAACAGCTTTAGGCACGCAGAGGTAACAACTGTGGGCAGAGAATAAGTGTTTATTAAGGACCAAGTAGCAAGAAATGACTATAGGCGTGCGTGTGTGTGGGTGTGTGCACTTCCAGTTCCAAGGTGTAATGTGCATAAGGCATTTTATTTTTCAGTATGTGTGTGTGTATGAGAGAATGTGTGTGTAGAGAGAGAGAGTGTGTGTGTGTATGAGAGAGAGAGCGTGTGTGTGTGTGTGTGTGTATGAGAGAGAGTGTGTGTAGAGAGAGAGAGACTGTGTGTGTGTGTATGAGAGAGAGAGTGTGTGTGTGTATGAGAGAGAGCGTGTGTGTGTGTGTGTGTATGAGAGAGAGTGTGTGTAGAGAGATAGACTGTGTGTGTATGAGAGAGAGAGACTGTGTGTATGAGAGAGAGAGTGTGTGTGTGTGCGTGCGTGTGTATGAGAGAGTGTGTGTGTATGAGAGAGAGAGTGTGTGTGTGTGTGTGTGTATGAGAGAGAGAGCGTGTGTATGAGAGAGTGTGTGTGTATGAGAGAGAGAGTGTGTGTGTGTGTATGAGAGAGAGAGCGTGTGTATGAGAGAGAGAGCGTGTGTGTGTGTATGAGAGAGGGAGTGTGTATGAGAGAGAGAGTGTGTGTGTGTGTGTATGAGAGAGAGAGTGTGTGTGTGTGTATGAGAGAGAGAGCGTGTGTATGAGAGAGGGAGTGTGTGTGTCACCAAGAGAGATGATGTGTGTCTAAAGGTGTCAGAAACATTGAGATATACGTTTCTCTCGCTCACTGTCTGTGGTGGGAAACACGCTCCGTTTGATGTGTTGTCACAGCAACTCTTCTGTGTCCTCTGATTGGTTACACGTGTCTCCCGTTACGCCTGGCGGATTCCACGTTGTGATTATAGAGAAGAATGAAGATAACACGCCGACATGTGTCTACAGGAACCGAGGAACATTCCACCAGCTTTGTAATGTTTACCATACGCTGTTATGGGTTTTGTTACATATTAAATACAAAAGAATAAGAATATTGTGTCTCTCTGACTTCTTTAGTCCTCGTCGAAATTCAAAACATTTTATTCAACATTCCTCTGGAGTTTTTCGGAGCTGCCTAAGATATTACACGGGGAACCTGCAAAGCTGTCAAGATGGGAACTCAGTAATGAACAGTAATGTCATATTTCACTTATTGTTGCTTTCCAGGACAAACTCCCTGTGTTTTTTTATTAAGGCGTTCTTGATGATCAAATGTCTGGTTAACCCTTTCACTACCACACACAGAAGGTTAACCTTTCACTACCACACTACAGACGCTTAACCGTTAGTGTGGTAGTGAAAGGGTTAACTCTTTGTCGTGTGGCAGTAAAAGGGTTATCCTTCTGTAGTGTCGCAGTGAAAGGGTTAACCCTTTGGTATACTGGTAGTGAAAGGGTTAAAGCCGACCAAGAGCCCATTAACAAGATCTCAGTGCTTCTCGTGAAAAGCAGGCAATGAAGTAATGGCCGCGAACGCATCCAGGACCAGAACCATAGCCTTGCATGTGGTTAAAGGCCCAGTCCGCGATCCCAACCTAAAGAAAAGGGTAGCCCCACTGCAGAAAATTAAATATTGATTAAAAAAAAATTCTTTCTCAATTTGATTAATTAACAGAGTCTGTGATAAGAAAATACAGTATGCGACAGCTCTAACCCTGACATTTAATGTAAATAATACAAAATATTTTAAATCTAAATACATTTTGTGCTCTTATTTACCTTTTTCCTAAATTGCGTGCTCTATCGACAACAACACATGGTCCTGCTCGGGGGAAACAGTAAAGGTTTTATTTATCTTACTTTAATGAAGCTCCAAAATTGTAGTTTAACTCATCAAGAAATACACAAATACAGCAGTTTAGATGGTCAGAAGAACCTCCATACTGTATATGAACCTCCATAACACCATCTTTATATGATTTACGGACTACAGCGCAGCATGGTCACGGTTCACATGTGAAACAGGGAACACGCTGTGCTGAACACATGGCCTGAGCACCGCATGAAGGACCTGTGATCTATGTTTCATTCAGACGTGAAATCACAACGATGCAGAGATCTGTGGCCACGTCAGACAAAACCGTTGTCATCTGTTATCTCTGGCACAGAGTTCGTTAAAGAGGCGTATTCAGATCATGTGTCCTCACTCTCCTACTGTAGGCCTACATGCTATTCAGATCATGTGTCCTCACCCTCCTACTGTAGGCCTACATGCTATTCAGATCATGTGTCCTCACCCTCCTACTGTAGGCCTACATGCTATTCAGATCATGTGTCCTCACTCTCCTACTGTAGGCCTACATGCTATTCAGATCATGTGTCCTCACCCTCCTACTGTAGGCCTACATGCTATTCAGATCACGTGTCCTCACTCTCCTACTGTAGGCCTACATGCTATTCAGATCATGTGTCCCCACCCTCCTACTGTAGGCCTACATGCTATTCAGATCATGTGTCCTCACCCTCCTACTGTAGGCCTACATGCTATTCAGATCATGTGTCCTCACCCTCCTACTGTAGGCCTACATGCTATTCAGATCATGTGTCCTCACCCTCCTACTGTAGGCCTACATGCTATTCAGATCATGTGTCCTCACTCTCCTACTGTAGGCCTACATGATATTCAGATCACGTGTCCTCACTCTCCTACTGTAGGCCTACATGCTATTCAGATCATGTGTCCTCACCCTCCTACTGTAGGCCTACATGCTATTCAGAACATGTGTCCTCACCCTCCTACTGTAGGCCTACATGCTATTCAGATCATGTGTCCTCACTCTCCTTCTGTAGGCCTACATGCTATTCAGATCATGTGTCCTCACTCTCCTTCTGTAGGCCTACATGCTATTCAGATCATGTGTCCTCACCCTCCTACTGTAGGCCTACATGCTATTCAGATCATGTGTCCTCACCCTCCTACTGTAGGCCTACATGCTATTCAGATCATGTGTCCTCACCCTCCTACTGTAGGCCTACATGCTATTCAGATCATGTGTCCTCACCCTCCTACTGTAGGCCTACATGCTATTCAGATCATGTGTCCTCACCCTCCTACTGTAGGCCTACATGCTATTCAGAACATGTGTCCTCACCCTCCTACTGTAGGCCTACATGCTATTCAGATCATGTGTCCTCACCCTCCTACTGTAGGCCTACATGCTATTCAGATCATGTGTCCTCACCCTCCTACTGTAGGCATACATGCTATTCAGATCACGTGTCCTCACCCTCCTACTGTAGGCCTACATGCTATTCAGATCATGTGTCCTCAGACTCCTACTGTAGGCCTACATGCTATTCAGATCATGTGTCCTCACTCTCCTACTGTAGGCCTACATGCTATTCAGATCATGTGTCCTCACCCTCCTACTGTAGGCCTACATGCTATTCAGAACATGTGTCCTCACCCTCCTACTGTAGGCCTACATGCTATTCAGATCATGTGTCCTCACCCTCCTACTGTAGGCCTACATGCTATTCAGAACATGTGTCCTCACCCTCCTACTGTAGGCCTACATGCTATTCAGATCATGTGTCCTCACTCTCCTACTGTAGGCCTACATGCTATTCAGAACATGTGTCCTCACCCTCCTACTGTAGGCCTACATGCTATTCAGATCATGTGTCCTCACCCTCCTACTGTAGGCCTACATGCTATTCAGATGTTGCACGCAAGATGTGACAGATTACTTTTAGTATGTGATCAGTCAGTGATATAGTATAGTATAGAATCTGGTTACTTTCAGTTACATTACTTTTTGGTATATTAATCCACAAGCTGAACAACATAAAGTAGAGTAAGGTCAAAGTCACAATTTATTCAACTACACAGCATTTCAATAATATTGACTTTGACTATTGATGTTCATATGATGATCATTTTATCATCATCACTTCATCTATGATTAACGTACGGTTATGTCTATAACCATAGTTATATGAGTGTAGTGACGCTCTGCGTCATACTGGAATACTCTTCCATATCAGTATTAGCACTGAATACATTTTCACATGCACCTTTACACACCTCATCCGCCTGGCCACACCCCCATCCGCTCCTCTACATAAGCAGGGGTGTGGCCATACTAACAGCTCCTTCCCAAGTCTTTCACCACAAAGGCAAGACCACGGGGTCCTCAGTGAGTCCGACGCAGAGCGTCACTACACTCATATAACTATGGTTATAGACATAACCGTACGTTATAGTATCGTGTAGCTCCGCTCTGCGTCATACTGGAATACAGGAGCTGAGCAGAGTGGGAGCTCAACAAATGTACCCGCTGAGGTCCCCCACAACCATCAGACCCGGGGAGGACCCGAGCCCCCGGACCCCCCTAATGGAGGACGGGAGGGTATCGGATCCGATTGTGCGAAGAGGAGATTAGCAACTCAAACGCACAGGGTGAGCAGACAGTGGGACTTACCTTCCACAGAAGAACCACGACTACACAAATGCGCAACCCACATGCCACTAGGGAATGAACGGAAATTAACAAAACCCCCGTTACAACCCCTAACATCACGGGGTCAAGAGTAAAAAACCTAACCCCGTGGCAAGGCCGTAGCAGCGGAGCGCGAAGGAGGACCCAGACCCAGGAAGGGACTGGACCCCCCCGGAAAAAAGGGCCTGGAGAGGGCAACGACGCCGCAGCATCGAGACCCCACCAGGCGGTCACTAGTGACAACACACCCCACATCGCCAGCGTATTCGGACAGGGCCCATCCAAGAACAGGCCCTTCCCCCCCACAGCACGCCACCCCGAAGCACTCAAAAGGCTACACCCACAGCGGGACCAGGCAGCGCACCGGGGAGACAACCCTCAAAGAAGTTGATCCCTCAATCCAGGCAACAGGCCACTCGACCTGAGCCTGGAGCACTGCGGACTAGACAGGCGCCAAAGGGGTCTGCTGAAACAGCACCCCGGCGGAAGGGGCGTACGCTGGTATGCTGTGCACCATGTCGCAGCCTCCACAAAAAAAAACCCGACCCTCTAGAGGGGCCGAGGCAGAGAAGGCTGACATGATTGGCAGACGTCATGAAAGGTGCGGGGGCACACTCACAGGCAGACAGGGCCAAGCCCGGCCTACCCCGAGAGTTGACAAATTCGAACCCGGGCCCGGCGGACCGGGACGTACACAGGGATGCCAGAGGAGTTCTACAAGAACCACCTCAACAGCCCCCTCCCAGCCCCGCCAAGCAGGAGAAGAGAGGGGCGAAAAAGAATGGAGAAGGACCAGGCTCCTTCAGCACGGCGCAAGGTACAACACAACATGGACCAAGCAACAGTGAGGGATAACACGTAGTAACATAACCACGAACATCTCCATAACGTCAAACCCTGCAACGCCCGGGCCGACCCGGCATTTCCCCCCCGAAAAAGCACAAGTCCCTCAGGGTACTAGAACAGCAGATCTGCGCCCGGGCGGACAACGGGTTCCTCCAAGCCGCCTGGGAGAACGACAAGAAGCCGCTTTTTTCACAGAAAAAAATACGGACATGGGTCCCATACGACGCGGCTGATGGAAAACAATATCCCGTCAACCTGCTCCATAAAAGAGGGGACGGGGAGTGACATACCCTATGGCGCGGGGAATCCCATGACTCAACCGACCATTACAGGCGAGGAGTCAGGGAACTCCCTAAACAACACCCCGTCAACCTGCTCCATAAAAGAGGGGACGGGGAACCCCCAGAGAGACTTCCCACGTAAGCAATAAATTGAAAAGTTTATGTAACATTGAGCCACGTGACCAAAGGCTCAAGATACATATATACCGAGCGTAGCAGAACTCTTGAGTTCCTATGCACCGCAACACCAACTTGACAATAACAGAGATCCACACATGGCGCCTGTAAAGAACTCACGGAAGTCGGCAACCAATAGAAACGTGCCCAGTGACGTACTCTATGGCGGGGGGAATCCCATGACTCAACCGACCATTACAGGCGAGGAGTCAGGGAACTCCCTGAAGAACACTCCCCTCGAACCCCCCGAAGAAGACATTATAACTTAGCTTTTTCTCTTAAAATTGGTGAGAGAGAGAAAAAACAAGAAACAATGTCAACGCAGCTCCTCTTCAATATTTCACTAGTCTCAAAGTGGTGTATACAGACACTTGCCATGGTGAAAACAAAGAAGGAGCTGTTAGTATGGCCACACCCCTGCTTATGTAGAGGAGTGGATGGGGGTGTGGCCAGGCGGATGAGGTGTGTAAAGGTGCATGTGAAAATTGATTTAGGGCTAATACTGATATGGAAGAGTATTCCAGTATGACGCAGAGCGGAGCTACACGATACTATAACCAATATTTCAAATTGTATAAAACAATGCTTGCATCTATAATGTCACAATCAAAAGACCCTTTTTACCCTCAAATATATATTTATATATATATAGTATATTAGCAATGTCACTAACTCACTCACTCACTCACTCATCCAGTCATTCACTCACTCACACTCCACACGCCACTCTGCCCCTAGTGGCGGCTCACAGTTCAGTCTGCTTCTTGTCTATGACACAGCATCTATACTCAAATATATGTATTTATATTCTGTGTCTAACAGGTCATGACCAGCTATTGTCCCAAATTATCTGTCATCTTAATTCTGTATTTTGATGTATTATAGGTGGGTAGAGCGCGGCCGTCTGGTAATTCGGAAGGTTCCCAGTTCAATTCCCACTCCTCCCAGGTAGTGTGTCGAAGTGTTCGTCTTCAAGGCCTTCAGTAGGTTTTGTGATCTACACGGCCTCAGCCAGCTAATCACCCAACCCACAAGGGTATTTGAATCAACTCAGACTACCATTGACCTCATCCTGACCTCTGACAAGTCCAAGATCTCCAATAAAGGGGTTATAGCATGCGGGTTAAGTGATCATTATATGATATTCTGTACCCGCAAAAAGCTAAAGCAAAAGGCTGGCTGTCACAAAACAGTCACATCTAGAGACCTCAAAACCTACTCTAGCGAGGCCTTTAACCTTGAACCGGAGAGCCTGGACTGGTCAGATGAGCTCAATGGTACACTGGTTGAAGAAACATGGCTTGGCTTCAAAACCAAATTTTCAACAATACTAAACAACATGGCCCCCCTAAGAACCACCAGGGTAAAAAATCGCGCTGAGCCGGAACCTTCCGACTGAACTCAAACTAGAAAGAAACAGACTAAGAAATTACGTAAACTCCGTGATCAAAACTGCAAAAAAAAATGTCATCAATGACAAAACTGAGGAAAACAAAAACAAACCATGTGAACTTTGGAAATTACTCAATAATCAACTAAACTGCAGTAAAAAACTTAAAACCAGATTCTCAAACATAAACATAAAGACGGACAACACGCTCATCACAGACAAGCTGGATGTAGCCAATTACTTAAACACTTTCTTCACAAACATAGCCACAACACTGGTAAACAAACTACCCTCCCACTCAGGGCATTATGGGGTAGAACACATAGTAGCATACTACAAGAACCTAGGGGTCCACAAAGACGACTTCAAACTGGAAATGGTAACTACAGATGAGGTACTCAAAAAACTGAGCACCCTCCAACCGAACAAGGCCACTGGCCATGATAACATCCCCTCCAAATTCCTCAGAGACTCAGCAGCCGCCATCACCCCAGTCATCACACACATAATAAACCTCTCAATAAAACAGGGACACGTCCCCAAGGACTTCAAAATTGCGAGAGTAACACCCCTGCACAAAAAGGGCAGCAAATTAGACCCAGGCAACTACCGCCCTGTTTCTATCCTTACCTCCATCTCGAAAGTCATGGAAAAAAGACAGGTCGAAAAATACCTCGTGGAAAGAAATCTAATGTACGAATTCCAATCTGGCTTCAGAACATCCCACTCCACTGACACATGCCTTCTCTATTTGAACGACCACATCAAACAAGAGGTGGACACGGGCAAATACTGCGGCATGGTCATGCTGGACCTACAAAAGGCCTTCGACACTGTCAATCACACCATTCTGATTGACAAGCTAATAGCAATTGGTTTTGATAGTCAGTGAGCTGGATACAATCCTACCTGGAGGGGAGAGAACAGATGGTGGAGGTAAACGGTACCCTATCCCCCCCCCTCCCAGTGAGCTGTGGTGTTCCACAAGGAAGCATACTAGGACCGCTACTGTTCCTAATTCATGCAAATGACATGTCGTCAGCTTGTGACTGCAACTTGTTCCTGTTTGCGGACGACTCAGCCCTGCTGGTCTCTGACAAGAACAAGTTACAGGTTGAAAAAACCCTCAGCTCGGAACTAGGCAAAATCTGCATATGGCTCGCCGATAACAAACTATCATTATACATGGGCAAAACAGAGTCCATTCTCTTCGGTTCAAATAACAAACTCAGCAAGACCGACGGCTTCTCAGTTACAGTGGGTGACAATATTGTCACAAGGAAAGATGAAATTACCTACCTGGGTTCCATCCTAGAGGCTAATCTTTCCTGTGACAAAATGGCATCCAATGTAATAAAAAAAGTCAACCAACGAACTCGATTCTTGTACCAGATCTCCTCTCTGGTAAACAAGAATACCCTGAAGACTCTGGCAGGAGCACTCATTCAAGGGTACTACGACTATGCTTGCACCTCATGGTACCAAAGCACCTCAATGGCACTAAAAACTAAATTACAAACATCTCAAAACAAACTGGTCAGACTACTGCTTGACCTGACTCCTAGAACTCACCTCACCCTTGCCCACTTTGACAACCTAGGATGGCTTAGAGTAGACGACAGAGTACAGCAACTTGCAATGGGCCTGGTCTACAAGATACACTACACAACCAAGGTACCCATGTACATGTCAAAATACTTCCCAAAGGTCAGTGAATACCACGATCACAACACCAGAGGGAGCTCCACAAATCATGTTAAACCCAGAATCGGCTCAAACAAGGGACTAAACACGTTTCGCAATTATGCCACATCAATGTGGAATGCCCTACCCAAAGCTGTAAAGGAATGTGAATCACTACCCACTTTCAAAACCACTCTCAAAGAACACCTACGGGAGACTGCAATTCGAAACTGGCCCCTGCAAATGTCCTAACCCAACCACCTCCAATGTACAGTAAATGACCAAGTATGGCTTTGTCAATATTCCAATGTACAATGTACAGTTCCCCCGCCCCCCACCCACCCACCCACCCAACCCCACCAAACCTACCCAACCTCTTCCAATGTACAGTTTCTACGTCAAATGTATATACTCTCTTTTCTGGACTATTTTTGTATCACAAACAGTACTGTATTTGCAAATCTGGTATGTCATAAATGTATAGATGTAGCAGTACTGTCTATCTGTATGTCGATTGTGTCATATATGTTATGATGAATTGAAAATGGGGGACCCTGATGTAAACAAGACAAAAGTCTTTCTCTGGTCTGCATCCCCTTAACAATTGTATGTATTAAGCTGTACTGTACTGTACCCATTCTGCAATCTGTTAATAAAGTTTTCAATCAATCAATCAAACTTAACCCCTGCTCCCGATGAGCAGGTTGGCACTTTGCATGGTTGCCTCTGCTGTCAGTGTGTGAATGTGTGAGTGAATGGGTGAATGTGATCAACAAAATTGTAAAGCACTTTGGATAAAAGCGGCATATAAATGCACCATTTACCATTTATATATATTATTTTACAGTTACCTAACTGTTTGTAATCAGATCATTATAATCCAATTACAAGTAATCTGTCATTCCCCAATAGCAGCAGGCATCAGCATAAACACTGTCAGATCCTGGTTGTTATGCCTCCTGCTGCTATACGCTGGCTGGACAAGCCTGTGTTTTACTTGGCCGGCCTGTGCGCTGTGAAGTATTTTGCTTCCCATCACAATTTGTCAGTTATGATTCAGTTTTGATTCTCTAATGCGCCTGGTATGGTGTGCTTACACAGGAAGAGTCAAACAGACTATTATTCCACAGCCAGCCATCCGTGCGAAGCCAAACACACTCCTAAAGCCAAACACACTCCGCAAGAGTGAAATACAGAGCAGGCTACGCCTGGGCGGACTCCGTCAAATCCCTCTGTCAAACCGGTGTACTTTCCAGCTCTCTCCCATCCTTGTCTGTTCTCAGCATTATAGGCTCCCGAGCAGATCAGAGATCAGTCAGAGACAGAGACAGAGCACACAAGAGAGAGAGAGTATGAGGGATAGAGAGAGTGTGCAGGTTTAGAAAGAGAGCAGACAACAATAGTATAGTAAATATTGCTTTCTGTTCACGTGGCTATGGAAGGATATATAATAGCAAACTAACAAAATAACATAAGATATCATACTATAAGATACAAGATAACATACTAACATAAGATAAGATACAAGATAACATACTAACATAAGATAAGATACAAGATAACATACTAACATAACCCTGGATGGTAGAACAGTAGATGATGCAGTACTGGACAACACCCTGGATGGTAGAACAGTAGATGATGCAGTACTGGACAACACTCTGGATGGTAGAACAGTAGATGATGCAGTACTGGACAACACTCTGGGTGGTAGAACAGTAGATGATGGTAGAGTACTAAGGCACTACGTTATTCTACCTGCTCCACAGAACGCAGTGTGTGTTGACTTTGAGAAGCAGGGAGGAACAGAGGGGTGGTGCATCTCATAAAGAGGATGGGTGGACTCTGGGGAAATAAAACACAGCCGGTAGCCCACTGAGCAGAGACCAGCGACAGTACAGCCACAATTTTGAGGGGGCTTTTTTTTGTCACTTTGAAAAATTTACTGGCCCTTTTCAAATGAACACCATAGCCAATAATACTGTACATACATCAGATTAGCTATTACTTAGTAGCTTCATTATATACTGTGTACACACATATATATATATTCCATTTAACCACTTGTTTACATTTTATCACACTGTATACTGTTAACACATTCGGGGCCATTCGATTTCCCCATCTAGCTATAGCACGGCCAAGTTTTCATTACATAGTTTCACTGTGCGTCACGTTGTTTGTAGAGCTAAATCTATATTTTATATTATAGCTATGGATACAATACCATGGTCATTTGACAGTAACTATCTTCTGTTCAAGATGCAAAAAAGAATACATTTTGTCATGAATACGTTCACGCGTTATCCCGTGGTGAATATGAGTATAATTTCGGAAAGATCCGGGCTAATTCCTGGGAGGCTGGCTATAGGGCGCAACGTGAATTATACTAAAACCATTGGCGTTTCGTCCCTGGACACGCTATTATTTTCAAATCAAATGCATATGATAGGTATTATGTTTCATCATAAATGCATGAAAGGGGGTGGGGGTGGGGTCGTTTCTGATTAATAACAGCATTCGTTATTATCACAACACACGCAGATCAGGGGGATGGGTATGAAAACCATGCACGATCAAGCTGAAATTGACGTCAGATTGTCCTTACCTGTGGTCGGTGGTATTCCAAAAAGAATATTCCAATTATTTGATCGCCATCTGGTCCATCCTATGCCCATCTGGTCCACGACATAACCCACAACGATTCAATGCAATCAAGTGAAGCCCTAGGTTTCCCATTACTAGAAAAGAGCGCCCGGAGAGGTTTAACGGTAGCACCCGGTCTAGAACAGGGTTTACTGCACTCTCAATACTGCATACTAGCAGGATCTGGCCGGTTCTGCACCTTCGGAGTCCCAGTATGCCTTTTAACGGCAACATACAGGTCCCTGACATTGAATAGGATATTAAAATCGGAAAAAAGGGAAAACGATCCAAAAACGTATATTTGGCCGTTAACCGCTGGCGCCTAATAACGTATACTGTATATATGTGAATGGCAATGCACTTTACTGTTATCTCAGGACTTTTAACATGTCTATTTTATTATCTTCTTTTTATTTTTTTTACTTACATTTTTTATTAACATTTATAGACAAACAACACGTACAGCATACCTACAATGACATAAACAACACAACAGTACATCCACATGGGCCCCTTGAATTCGGCGGTGCTCAACCTCCCAGACCTCCATGAGAGGGCCCCCCCCCTCCCGCCATCTACCCCCAGAAACAGGGCTCCTCCACATCCCAGGGCCGTCTCACGCGTGGCCGAGTATTCAGCGACACGGGTACCTTGAATTTGATTGGGCCAGGCCCAGTAGAGGGGCGAGGGGTGGTACTCCCCCCCACCAAGCCAAGCCTGTTACCTCCCATGCCACCCAGCACCACACCCCACGGCCGACGACCCCACACCATCCATGACCCCACTTTCCCGGGCCAAACCGCCGAAACGATGGTCCCCCTCCCCCTACGTCCCCCCCCCCCTGAGTTAAGCCCATAGGAGCCCCCCATATCCCAGGCCGATGCGCGCGCCGCCGGGCCCCCGGCGACACGGGTCCCTTGAATCAATTAGGCCAGCCCCGTAGAGGAAAGGATAGGGGACTCCCCACCCACCGAGCCAAGCCCGCTATTTCCCATGTCACCGAGAGCCCCACCCCATGCCCACAGACCCCCCAACACACAGGGCCCCGCCGGGCAAAGCCCAGCCGCTCCGATCCCCCTGAGAGAAACCCCTCCCTCCCGCCCTCCTCCCCGAGAAACAGAACACCCCCATATCCTGGTCCACCATGCGCGGAGCCGAGCACCCAGAGCTCCCACCCGCCCCCGCCCGACCGCCAGGCCCCCGGCCCACGAGGACCCCAAGCCCAGGCCTGCAGAAGGCCAAAGCACCACGCCTCAATGATCCCCCGACCCCCCGCGACCCCAAGCCCGGTGCCCCCCCCGGCCCAGTGACCAGACCGCCCAGGCCACGGCGTCCGAGGGCCCCAGGAAACCCCACCCCCCCCCACACCAATCCCACAACACGCAAGGCCCCCCTCCCCCGGGTCGAACCGCCGTAAGGATGGTCCCTCCCCCCGACACCCCCCCCCCACTGAACCCAGCCTGCCCACCTCTGTACCTCCCATGTCACCGACATCACCGCATATATTTATGAAAAATGTAACTAACAACACAATAAGAAAAAATGAAGTGAACATAAATGGTTATATGGTTAGCACTCTTACCCCGATTGGCGGTTTGGGGGGGATCAGCCCTCCCACTGGAGAAGCCCCCCCCACCCGCGTGTAGCTTATTGCCAGCAGAAGAGTGCAAGAATGCTTCCGCAGTACGGTAATGTGCCTTTCCTTTTCCTTCGCCCAAGTGCACCGGCGTGCCCGCGAGGTGCTCGCGCCGCACTTGCGCGCGCATGAGATCCCCGCTTGGTTCGACACATATTAACACGCTTTGGTTCATATTAATCACGCTTTGGTTCATATTAATCACGCTTTGGTTCATATTAATCACATATGCTTTGGTTCATATTAATCACATACACGTGATGGACGCAGCAGGCGATCACTCCTACTGTTATTCAGCTGCGCCGAGGTACATTATTGATTGATTGATTGATTGATTGATTGATTGATTGATTGATTGATTGATTGATTGATTGAAGTTAGAGTGCTGTGTTCACTCATAGTTAAATACAGTAGAGGTTGAGTACTTCATTATCTAAACATGGTAAGTTAGAGTGCTGTGTTCACTCATAGTTAAATACAGTAGAGGTTGAGTACTTCATTATCTAAACATGGTAAGTTAGAGTGCTGTGTTCACTCATAGTTAAATACAGTAGAGGTTGAGTACTTTATTATCTAAACATGGTAAGTTAGAGTGCTGTGTTCACTCATAGTTAAATACAGTAGAGGTTGAGTACTTCATTATCTAAACATGGTAAGTTAGAGTGTTGTGTTCAGTCAGACAGTAGACAAGTAGAGGTTGAGTACTTCATTATCTAAACATGGTAAGTTAGAGTGCTGTGTTCACTCATAGTTAAATACAGCCGAGGTTGAGTAGTTTCTTCTGATATCACTTTCAAACTCCAAGTGATTTAGATCCAAAACATTTTCTAACACAGATTCATAATGGTTCTTCAGTGCAAGGGTTAAATTTACAATCAATAATCCATTGTAGGAAAATCCAGAACACTGTTTAGTCTGTGACGACGCGTCGCGATAATATACATGTATTCCATAGTAAAGTACAGTTGACAGCTGCGTTAACGTTACAATGCGTTGTGTTCACTCATAGTTAAAGACAGCCGAGGTTGAGTAGTTTCTTCTGATATCACTTTCAAACTCCAAGTGATTCGTTGCAATGTACGCGGAAATGCTGCGTTGTGTTGCAATGTACTACATGCATTTGTCTGAGCGGGGCGAAAGGAAAGGCGCATTACCGTACTGGCGTGCGGTGACGAATGCGGAAGCATTCTTGCACTCTTCCGCTGGCAATAAGCTACACGCCCCCCACCCAGAGACGGCGATATCCCCCAAAGGAGATTCTCCAAGCCTCTCTTCATGTCCAACATTTTTAATTCTTGTCCTTCATATTTGTCCATGTGCACATTTAAAGCAACTGCTATTCTAACATAACTCAGAAGAAAATAATATAAAAGAAGACTAATGACAATTGGCACTTCCCAGGTAATTCTTTTAACCCCGTTTAACCCCCCGTTGGCGGGTTGGAGGGGTAAGGCTCTCCTGGAGAGGGCCCCTCCTATAACGACGTAGATATCCCCAATGGGGATTCTCCAATGTCCCTATTATTGTCCAAAATTTTATTTGAATTTTTATTTTAGTACATTTCCAGAGCTCCCGGTCCGGTCTCCGAATGTGATTCCCCATGTTCCCTGTCATCCTATTTGTGTGTCCTGTGTGCTAGTGTCTACAGCTTAGTCTAGTACGTGTTATTTGTACTATATGTCCCGAATCAAGTCCCAACCTCCCCAACTCATGCATTTACCTTGTCTGTATTCCCAGCGGTCTGTGTGTTATCTGCATTGTGTCTCGAACCATAACCTCCATTCACTATCAAATAATATGCTTAGTTGTGTGTCATGTGTGTTAGTTTCTACAGTTTAGTCTAGTACGTGTTATTTGTATTATATGTCCCGAATCAAGTCCCAATTTTCCCATATTTCCAGTGGTCTGTGTGTTGTCTGCAGTGTGTCTCTAATCATAACCTCCATTCACTATCTAATTATATGCATATGTGATATTGAATCTTGGTCGGTGTGTATGTCCTCAGTGCTCGAGTCCTGCTTGGTGTGTGAGACTTCGTTATTCGAGTTCTGGCTGGTCCGGTTGATCTCGGTGCTCGGGTCCCGGTTGGTGTGTGTGGCCTCCGTGTTCGTATATCTTGGCCGGCCCGGGCGACCTCCGCACCTGCATCTCGTGTGTGCGGGATGGTCCGGCCGACCTCTTGCCCGAGTCCTGGTTGGTCCAATTGTATCCAGCGTCTCCCTGTCCCTCCCCCGGGGGCCGTCCGTTTCACCTCTCCCGATCCAGCCTTCATGCTCTTCCGAACACCCCACTTTGCATCGAGTCCATTCTGCGTGTTGGCCATGTTAGCTTGCAGCTCCCTCTCCAGCCAGGCCTCGCTGCGGCCCATCATCACGCTAGCTTGTATCGCTTGCTGCGTCATATTCCCGGTGTTAGCTTCCATGTTAGCTTGCAGCTCCCTCTCCAGCCAGGCCTCGCTGCGGTCCAACTACACGTTAGCCCCGAATCCATCGATGTCGCTCTGGATGTTCTGCGTGCCAGCCTGGATAGCCTGGTTAGCAGTGTTGGGGAAAGTTCACTTTCTACATGAACTAGTTCAGTTCACAGTTCAACATTTTTAAAATGAACTAGTTCAGTTCATAGTTCATAATTCAAAATGTTGAACTAAAGTTCATGGTTTCAAAAATGAACTAATTTAGTTCTTTTTAGTTCTTTTTTGAATTTTTTTTTATTATAGATTTTTCACGTACAGTTACTTACATTACAAAAACACACATGGGGACAAGGGGGGGGGGGGGGTCCTCCAGTTCATCTCTAT
Source organism: Notolepis coatsorum (assembly GCF_963971535.1). NCBI lineage: Eukaryota > Metazoa > Chordata > Actinopteri > Aulopiformes > Paralepididae > Notolepis > Notolepis coatsorum. Next base: position 100,281,934 of record NC_140167.1, on the reverse strand, counting down.
GCCATCATCCACACCATAAGCAAGCAAAAACAAAACAAAAACAAAAACAAGCAAAAAGGAAAGCAGACCGAGACAGGCACTGTACAGTATTGCACTTGCCTCGAGCCCATTAACATGTAGACATACATATATTTATTTTTTCCTATCCTAGGTCTGTCCATACAATGGGGCACTGGGCCTTTAGAAGGATCCGATACATTTCAGCAGGAAAATAGTCTAATAGTGGGGCCCACACCTGCTGAAAGGAAGCGTTGTTGCCTCTATGCATTGCACAGAGTCTTTCATGGGGTAGCACACCGAAGATCTCTCTATACCACATTTGTAAAAATGGAGGCTTATCCTTAATCCAGTTTATTAGAATGCATTTCCGGGGTGAAAGTAGAAGTTTATCAAATACAGTAGTTTGAATTGTAAACTTTTTTTTTTTTTTTTTTTTTTTTTGACCAGTCAGCTGGTTCTTTTCGCGTTTATCGCTTTTTCTGGTCAAGTATGACCGACAGATACAGGTTGAATGGGGTATAGATGGGGGGAAAGACACTCTGAGAAAATACGGCGAGTCCGGGAGTCGAACTCGTGTACCCCAGATCCGTGACGCGCACGGTTGTCCCCGACGCCGAAATAGCGTTCGAGGTACGCGGTGAGCTACTGGAGCTCCCCTCCAATTGTAAACTATTTTAAATGCATACGCCGACGTCTAGAGGTAGAGTCTGACTCTGACTGAGCGAGTGCTGCTGCAACTCTCGGCTTCTGCGCACAGATTCCTCTGTTCCACTGCTTGTTGTGAGGAGGAGTCTGATGACGTACTGTAGCAGGGGGTGACAGGCGTGTTGCCAGATCGGGTGGTTTTACGCATAATCTTTAAGCCTGTTTACAGTGTGTTTTAACTGAGTTTTCGGCTGAAATGCATATGAAATATGGCACATCTTTGAACGCCGTTATAATAGAGTGCTGAGAATGAACGCACTTTTGAACTCCGTTACACAGGGCTGAGAATGAACGCGTTCTCAATTACGTTCATTTAGCGGATATACAGTACGTTCAGTTCAAGTTCGCCCAAAATACAAACGCGTTCATGAACGATCGTTCATTGAACGCGTTCAGGTACATCACTGCTGGTTAGTTAACTCCATATCCCGTGTGCTAGCTCATATGTCCTGGACCATCTGCTTTTCAGCTTGGGTGCCAGCCCGCATGTTAGCTGCCCACTGCGCCGTGTTAGCCTGCATGCTAGCCGCCCACTGCGCCATGTTAGCCCGCGTGCTAGCCGCCCACTTCTCCATGTTAGCCGGCAAGCTAGCTGCCCACTTCTCCATGCTAGCCTGCATGTTAGCTTCCAACTGTGCCATGTTAGCCTGCATACTCGCTGCCCACTGCGTTATGGCAGCCTGAATCCTCTCCTGCGCCCTTATTTGCACTTCTTCTGGGGCACTTTTCTCTCGCCTTTTCTCGTGTTCCTCCTTCCTCCTCTCTTATATCTTTGAATTGTCACTTTTTATTTCGCTTTGAATTGTTTTACTTCCTTTTTTTGATATTCAATGACCGGGAGCTCTGTCATGTGGTTGTTGGGAGCATGTCTATGTTCCCCGGGTTCTATGTTCCCCAGGTCCTATGTTCCCCAGGTTCTATGTTCCCCGGGTCCTATGTTCCCCGGGTCCTATGTTCCCCAGGTCCTATGTTCCCCGGGTTCTATGTTCCCCGCTTTGATTGATTGATTGATTGATTGAACATTTTAGACCACCAGCCCTGATTCCAAACTCTAACCTTAACCAGTTCGAAAGAGGGCCTAAGCTTAACCGTTCGAAACAAGGCGGACATTAATAATTAATAAAATAATACAAATTAATACAAATTTCAATCTATTAATCAATCAAAGCGGGGAACATAGAACCCGGGGAACATAGGACCCGGGGAACATAGGGATGATCCCTGGTTGTTCACCAGAACGTCGCAAACCGGAAGCCTATTTTATTATCTTCTACTTATTTTATTTGCTATTGTATTCTTGCACAATCAAAGCAGGCATGGCCACCCGCATTTCACTGTATACCCTGGTATGTATGTGATAAATAAACCTCTTGAATCTTGAATCTTGTTACCTTGCGTTCTGGTAGGTCTTTTTGTATGACTCTAATCGATCTAATCTAATCTAATCTATATGGAATTCATTCCATGCTTGTATAACGGGTACGTCCTAGTACCCGTCACGAAACTTCGACCATGCCTCGAGTGGGAGTCGAACCCCGAGCGTCTGCTCCGGGGCCAGTATAGCAAACCGCTGCGCCAAGAAGGGAATTCCCCTCTAAGCGCTCGGTTTATCTGCCTCTGGGGAGTGAGTTTTACACACTTCTATGTGCCGTAGTCACACTATCGCGGCACATATCCATTACACTTGCTCACGTCATTCTGTAGTACGCCAGAAAACAACCAACATCAACTAAATTCCTGCATATAATACTGTATCTTTCTGTACATATCCCTTACCTACTCTTACTAGTTACGCTGCTGACCAGGATGACTTACTATCATAGTGTCTTTAATAATAATAATAATATATTTGATTTGTAGAGGCGCTTTATAATTGTGGAACAAATCTCAAAGCGCTACAGTGTAAAAGAACATAAAAGCTAGCAAGAGAGTAGAAAAAAGAATATAAAATAAGCAAGACTAAAACTAGTAAGGAGTCAAAAGAACATGGAATGTGAAGGGCTAAAACTAGAAAAGAGTAAAGAACATAAAATTAGAAGGGCTAAAACAAGTAAAAGAGTAAAGAACATAAAATTAGAAGGGCTAAAACTAGTAAAAGAGTAAAGAACATAAAATTAGAAGGGCTAAAACTAGTAAAAGAGTAAAGAACATAAAATTAGAAGGGCTAAAACTACCAGATGTCGTGAGGAGGAGTGAGGGGTGATGATGAGTTCTTTGAGGTAGAGGGGGGCGTTTCCGTGGAGGCACTGGTGAGTGAGCAGGGAGACTTTTTACCTGATCCTGAGCGAGACAGGGAGTCAGTGAAGGGACTTGTGGACTGGCGTGATGTGGTGGTATTTCCACACTCGCATCAGGATCCTAGCAGCGCTATTCTGGATGCATTGTAGCCTTGGGATGTTTTTGCTAGGGATCCAGATGAGGAGTGCGGCGTTGCAATAGTCCAGCCTGGAGGAGACAAAGGTGTGGATGAACTTTTCGGCGTCGGACAGAGTGAGTGTGTGGGGCGAAGTTTGGCAATGTTCCTCAGGTGGTAAAAGGAGTTTTTGTATAGACATTTTATGTGACCCTCAAAGGTCAGGTGAGGGTCCATTTTAGCCCCTAGGTTGGTGACTGTTGGTGATAGGGTGATGTCCTGGCGGGAAAAGGTGATGGCGGTGATGGTGGATGAGCGGACCTGCTGGGGTGCCAACGAGAGTTGTGCTTCATCCACCACGCCTCTGTCTCCTCCAGGCATGTGGTCAGAGTGGATGATGGCAGGACTGTAGGGTTTATTTTTAGGTAGAGTTGGGTGTCATCTAGGTAGCAGTGGAATGATATTCCATGCCGGCTGACGACAGAGCCATGGTAGAGCATGTAGAGAGTGAATAGGGTGGGGCCGAGGACTGATCCTTGTGGGACACCACAGGTGACATGGTGGGTATCAGACCTTGCCTCTCCCAAGGAGACATACTCCGTTCTCCCACTGAGTGAGGCAAGATCTGAACCAGTCAAGGGCAGAGTCTGAAAGTCTGACGGTGGAGTGAAGACGGTGGAGGAGGATGTGATTGAATTGATTGATTGATTGAACATTTTATCAACAGATTGCAGAATGCGTACAATACAGTACGGCTCAATACACACAATTGTTAAGGGGATGCAGACCAGAGAAAGACTTTCGTCTTGTTTACATCAGGGTCCCCCCATCAGGGTCCCCCAGCTATTGATGTCATGGTCGACGATGTCAAAAGTTGCAGTGAGGTCAAGGAGGATGAGGAAGGAGAGCCAGCATCAGCCGTCATCAGTAGGTCGTTGGTGACCCTGACCAGGGCAGTTTCGGTGTATCTGTATCACTGTACATATTAATACTCCAACTCTGTACATACACCTGATTAGCACTATTACTCAGTAGTAGTAATTTACAGTTTTAAGTACAGTTTAATCACCTGTACATTGTATATTACTATTGAACTTTACTGTTACATTTCCACTCTGGTTGGATCTCAAACTTCTTTTTTTGTGCTTGTGCTGTATGATGACAATACATTTGATATAATCTAATCGAATCGAATATAATTGAATATAATATAATATAATAGAAAAAGATAGTAGACTTACAGCTTGTTTTCTTTTTCTTTTACATTTTTCAATACATCTTCTTAGAATTAAAATACAATGGTCTGATGTTGGTCTTCTTGTGATTCTACAACCCGATGCCTTTCAATTCCCAACAATCCAAAAGAACCGAAAAGAAGGCCAATGGTTAAAAAAAAAAGGTGCTGTCATCTGTTCTGTGTATTAAGTGTGTTTGTAGATGGGTCTGTATGGCACACACACACATCCCAGGCTGGTCATATAGTTTCACTGGACCGCCATGGGACCCTATTTTGGAAAAATATATGAACGGTAGTGTTACGGTCCACCTGCCCCCCCCCCCCCCCCCCCCCCGTTCAGAGGTTTGTCCCTGCCCCGATCCCCCCTCCTGCTCCTCCAACTCCCCCCTCCCCTCCTGTCCATCCAAGGACTCATGAACAGCCCCCTCCTTTTCACAGACTGCTACCTCCCCCTGCTGGACATTTATTGCCACTATCCTTCCTTCACTATGTCATTAAGATCTGTATAAGTCTGTATTTTTGTGTTTTCTCCCCGTAGTGTTATCCCTTCCTTTGTATTTGTTACCCAGTGTGCTGCTGTGCTCCTGTGTTTATTCTGTCTTTTAGTGTGTTTAGTCTGTTTCCTTTCCCAGGTGTCTCGTTTCCCAATCACCCTCATGTTGTTAATTAGTCTGTCTATATATGCTGTGTGTTTCCTGGGCCCTATTCCCCGTGCCTGGCTAACTGAGTTAGCCGGATAATTTTCATCATAGCTTGACTTAAGCCAGACATTTCCGTTCCCCGACGTCGGATTTTCTAAATTCGCCATGGCAACAGATCAGAATGTTTGAACCTGCTCCGGAGCAGGGTTTAGTTCAGTTTTAGCTGGATAACCTGCATGGCCACACCCTCGCAAAGAAATGCCAGCTTGCTTCCTGAAATAATTATCACAGTGTAGATCCCATTATACCATTCTGAATTATGTTTTTGTGCTTCGTTTTCCTAGAGGGGGCTTTTGAAATGTAAAATAATAGACCTAAAATGCTGATACTAAATTTACTTTGTCCTAAATAATGCACGTCATAGTTATACGGATGCGGCGCTCGCGACACCAGGCCACGTGAGCGGATCGGCGCGGCCGAGAAATCCGCTCTTCGCTCTTTAAAGCTTGGTCCGCTCCGCTAATCGCTCATGTTGACCCCGCCCCCAAGTCGCTCTCCGCTCGCTCCCCACTCACCTTGAATCGAGCGCTCCCCGCTCCCCGCGCCAGATCGCTCGGCAGTTTTTCTTTTTCTTTTTTGGAGCATGGTGTAAATGAGCTCAAACTACAACAGTCTACACCCCCTGGGCCCCTTAACAATTGTTTGTATTGAGCCGCATTGTAATTGTAGCCATTCTGCAATGTTAAATAACGTTGTTTATCCATTCACTAGCTCTACTAAGCGATGATAGGCTAGCCGAGCCACAATGCTATGGTCGCTGCCATTAACGTTAGCATGTAAGCTAACGTCAACAACAATGGCGTCGATACCTTTTCTAACAGGAGTGAGTGTGGGCGTCATAGATATCTATGGTGGGCGTCTCTACAGTGACGAAGCCTGAACCCTTCTCATTGGTTGAAAATGGCCTTCATGTTTGTACATCGCCATCTGTTGCTTTGGCATTGTACTGCATGTATATATTACATCAACAGTGTTAAACCACTGTGAGCGGCCTGGAGTGGATTGGAGCGGAGGAGAACTCTCGCTCCGGACGTCGCGCCGACCCATTTTAAAACCCACTCCTCGCTCACGTCAAAACCGCCCGCTCCGCGCCCCGCGCCGCGCCCCGCGCCGCTCACGCTCCGATCCGCTCACATGGCCTGCGCGACACACACAGTTATTTTAATAACGGACTAAACGGATCATTGCAAATGTGAATCCCGAGGGGATATTTTTAATGAATGAAACCTATCGGGCGTTTGGCTCTGATTAGTTTAATATTCTTCGCTGTGTATTTGCTTAACGGAGCGCCCGGATTGTGTTTCATTCAAGCATATGAAGCGTCTATGCGCGGATTGTGGATATGAATTATGAGGAATCTGAATCTGTGGAGTGTTTAATTGTATCACTGTCACTGTGACAGTGTCACACGTTATTGTGATATTGTAACTGGGTTTAAAATATATGAGGAGATGTGCTGTTTGATGGATTTGATGACGTGACGTGACTTGATAAATTGAATGAGCCTTTGACGTTTTTGATGAATGAATTTGAGAAAATGCATTTATCTTTTCAAGCACTGTTATCTGATGATGAACATGAGGTGTCACTGGTATAAACCAAATGGTAATCAATTCAATGCATGTATGGATTATGTCCGAAACAGATTAAAACCTGATTAATAGTGTAACTGCAAGCCTCCCTCCAAGCCTCTCTTTGGGAACCATGTATTTATATAGTACATAATACCTAAGCACATACAGTATATCCTCATAATATAATTCGTATCAATTAGATCAGCGGTTCCCAAACTTTTTTGGCCGTGCACCCCCTGTCACCTCCTGACCTAGCTGACGCACCCCCCAATGGGTTTCTGTTAGAAAAAATTGTTGCTGGTCCGTGCTCCGTGCACAGATGAAGCACACCTGTGTCAGACACGCCCGAGACATTATTGTTTATTATTATTATTAAAACGTACGTTTTTTATTAAAAAACGTTTCTTGAATTTCATGATTTACACAGTGAAAATCTTTATAAAATTTTATTGTAAAAGTAAAAAAAATATAATAATATATATATTTTTTTACCACCATTAGCCTTTTCATGTCACGCACCACCTAGAGGGCGCTCGCGCACCACAAGGGGTGCGCGCACCACAGTTTGGGAACCACTGAATTAGATTATACTATTTGGGCTTGTTTTTATCCTTATTCTGAAAGAGTTGAACTAATTATTTTCGCTAGCAAGATCTCATTTGATTATTCATTCCATTAAGCCTACTGCCAGCAGCACATTTAAAGAAATATAATCTGATTGATTGGGGTAATGAGGGACTTAAAATTAGCCTATAGATTATGCATTTAACTTGTCGGCGAGGCTATTGAGCCGTACTGTATTGTACCCATTCTGCAATCTGTTAATAAAATCAGGATTTCTGCGATCGACACCTGCTGTCTTTTCAGGTGAGGCGGCCACGCGCACTTATCCTGAGTATCAAGTCTGGTTCGAATGAACAAGACTGAATCAGCGTTCGAGGAACAGGGAAAGCGTAGATTCAAACATTGGGTTAATTGAATCTGGATAATGGGACTTTTGATCGACTTAGTTGAACCAGGTACGGGGAATAGGGCCCTGTACTCCTTGTCGGTCCATTGTTTGGTGTCCATGTTTGCTGTTGCTGTCTAGTGTTCCTGGCTGTTGCTTCCTCGTTCATGTTCTCTGTGCTGTACCTTAATTGTCTCCCGTGAGCCTACACCCTTTGTCTGTAAGTGTTCTCTAGTGTTAGTGTTTTTGTTTGTTCTACCATCTTTGTTTTCGTGTACAGTGCATCTCGTTTTTGTTAGTGTTTTATTTGTAGTTAGATTGTGTTTTTCCCTACCAGCTCTGCTGTGGTTTTTAGTTCTTGTTTTGCAGTTTGCCCTCTGCCCGCCATTGCTGTGCCATCCTTATTTTGTGCTGAAGTAAAGCATTATACCTTTGACTTCACCCCTGGCTCCGTGTCTCGTTGTTGCCTATTGCCTTCTCCTCACCCTGTTCTGCGTTTGGGTCCAGGTATTCAACGGCGAGAGACAAATCCTTTTTTGATTCCGTTTGAATTGTGGCACGAATTGCTATATGATGTTTGTCAATTTAAAAGTGTAATTGTCAGCTAGCTAATGTTACGTTATAGTATCAAAAGCTATTGATCATTCTAGCTAACGTTAGCTAACTTGTGAGTCAATGAACCTTCCTGACTTGCAAAATTATCTTTGAACACAGTCCTGCATATTTTGCATATGCTGTCGATTGCATAATGAAAGTAAATTGGACACTATTCTGGAACCATTTGTAGCAGTCTGATCTCTTCTGAAAGGAAACACTCTGAGTTTTCATCTTTGACAGTGAATAACACCATGCTAAAATTGACCAGACATGAGAAATTGCCACTGAGCTCATTCAGCGCCTTCTTGAGATCACGTGTACAAAAAATCTAAGCAAATGAATAAGAAGAATGAAGATGATTAAACAGGTTTTGTAGACACAGTACCCAGGTGGCCAGCATACTCGGCCCAATTCCGGCTACCGGTCGGCACACTCGGCATATGTCCGGCACGGCACGCCAACGATGAGCCGGATCTGGCGCGGTAATGGTTGCCGGGGCAGAGCCGACTCGCGCTCGCCAAAGATAAACCGGCTCTGGCCCGGCAATGGTTGCCGGGGCGGAGCTGACTCGCGCTCGCCAAAGATAAACCGGCTCTGGCCCAGCAATGGTTGCCGGGGCGGAGCCGACTCGCGCTCGCCAAAGATAAACCGGCTCTGGCCCGGCAATGGTTGCCGGGGCGGAGCCGACTCGGGCTCGCCAAAGATAAACCGGCTCTGGCCCGGCAATGGTTGCCGGGGCTGAGCCGACTCGGGCTCGCCAAAGATAAACCGGCTCTGGCCCGGCTCGGCTTGCCGTGCCAGAGCCGACTCGGGCTCGCCAAAGATAAACCGGCTCTGGCCCGGCTCGGCTTGCCGTGCCAGAGCCGACTCGGGCTCGCCAAAGATAAACCGGCTCTGGCACGGCAATGGTTGCCGGGGCAGAGCCGACTCGGGCTCGCCAAAGATAAACCGGCTCTGGCTCGGCAATGGTTTGCGGCGTCGTTTCTTGCGCTAGCCTCTTGTTAGCCAGCATTGCCTTAATAGCTTTGAGCTAAGGATCTTTGCCGATGCATAAAGTATTGTTTATAGTGCATTTCTTGCCACCTTATAGCATTTGTACATTTGTATGACCGTCTATAATGCTCCCGTTTTTCCGGACGTTTTGGTAATGATTTTCACTATAAAATCATATTTCTAAATGACAGGAAGTTGATAAACTGGCCGGAATAGCTTTGAGCTAACGGATCTTTGCCGATGCATTCCATTCTAAACGTAACGTTAGTTGTTCAAAACATTACCCGTCTATATAATTTGTTCCTCAACGTTATATAGACAGGTCATGTTTTGTAAACTAACGTTATGTTTAGAATGGAATGAATACGGGTCGGGAAAGATAGTTAGCTCAAAGCTAATCCGGAAGGACAGCTAACAGTAGCTGCTGTCTAACTGTGATGCATTTTCTGTTTGCAGTCCAATGTTCACCAAAACACACACCCACACACTTATAATTTGTTCCTCAACGTTATATAGACAGGTCATGTTTTGTAAACTAACGTTATGTTTAGAATGGAATGAATACATGGGTCGGGAAAGATAGTTAGCTCAAAGCTAATCCGGAAGGACAGCTAACAGTAGCTACTGTCTAACTGTGATGCATTTTCTGTTTGCAGTCCAATGTTCACCAAAACACACACCCACACACTTATAATTTGTTCCTCAACGTTATATAGACAGGTCATGTTTTGTAAACTAACGTTATGTTTAGAATGGAATGAATACTAACACAACACAGACTGCAGCTCCCCAAGCTAACACAAGCTAACACAACACAGACTGCAGCTCCCCAAGCTAACACAAGCTAACACAACACAGACTGCAGCTCCCCAAGCTAACACAAGCTAACACAACACAGACTGCAGCTCCCCAAGCTAACACAAGCTACCACAACATGGACTGCAGCTCCCCAAGCTAACACAAGCTAACACAACACAGACTGCAGCTCCCCAAGCTAACACAAGCTAACACAACACAGACTGCAGCTCCCCAAGCTAACACAAGCTAACACAACACAGACTGCAGCTCCCCAAGCTAACACAAGCTAACACAACATGGACCGCAGCTCCCCAAGCTAACAGAAGCTAACACAACACAGACTGCAGCTCCCCAAGCTAACACAAGCTAACACAACACAGACTGCAGCTCCCCAAGCTAACACAAGCTAACACAACATGGACTGCAGCTCCCCAAGCTAACACAAGCTAACACAACACAGACTGCAGCTCCCCAAGCTAACACAAGCTAACACAACACAGACTGTAGCTCCCCAAGCTAACACAAGCTAACACAACACAGACTGCAGCTCCCCAAGCTAACACAAGCTAACACAACACAGGTCATTTGGACATTCTTTCGATGCCATTATGAATGACTAGCAATCTGTCGGAGTCGATGAGAGCTTTCATTTATGTCATTTAGTCATTTATTCAAAATGCCATTCCAGAATCCGTTCCTATGAGACAGTTTTAGTTCAATTCTGCACTAATGCCAACTGTTTAACATGAGTATGCAACAAGCTCATACTGGCTGCATATCTGTTCTACTGTCTATCTAGAAGCTCATACTGGCTGCATATCTCTTCTACTGTCTTATCTAGAAGCTCATACTGGCTGCATATCTCTTTCTTATCTAGAAGCTCATACTGGCTGCATATCTCTTCTACTGTCTTATCTAGAAGCTCATCTGGCTGCATATCTCTTCTACTGTCTTATCTAGAAGCTCATACTGGCTGCATATCTCTTCTACTGTCTTATCTAGAAGCTCATCTGGCTGCATATCTCTTCTACTGTCTTATCTAGAAGCTCATACTGGCTGCATATCTGTTCTACTGTATCTAGAAGCTCATACTGGCTGCATATCTGTTCTACTGTCTCTAGAAGATCATACTGGCTGCATATCTGTTCTACTGTATCTAGAAGCTCATACTGGCTGCATATCTGTTCTACTGTCTCTAGAAGATCATACTGTCTGCATATCTGTTCTACTGTCTTATCTAGAAGCTCATACTGGCTGCATATCTCTTCTACTGTCTTATCTAGAAGCTCATACTGGCTGCATATCTCTTCTACTGTCTTATCTAGAAGCTCATACTGGCTGCATATCTGTTCTACTGTATCTAGAAGCTCATACTGGCTGCATATCTGTTCTACTGTCTCTAGAAGATCATACTGGCTGCATATCTCTTCTACTGTCTTATCTAGAAGCTCATCTGGCTGCATATCTCTTCTACTGTCTTATCTAGAAGCTCATACTGGCTGCATATCTCTTCTACTGTCTTATCTAGAAGCTCATCTGGCTGCATATCTCTTCTACTGTCTTATCTAGAAGCTCATACTGGCTGCATATCTGTTCTACTGTATCTAGAAGCTCATACTGGCTGCATATCTGTTCTACTGTCTCTAGAAGATCATACTGGCTGCATATCTGTTCTACTGTCTCTATATAGAAGATCATACTGGCTGCATATCTGTTCTACTGTATCTAGAAGCTCATACTGGCTGCATATCTCTTCTACTGTCTTATCTAGAAGCTCATACTGGCTGCATATCTCTTCTACTGTCTGTCTAGAAGCTCATACTGGCTGCATATCCTTTCTACTGTATAGAAGCTCATTGGTTTGTAAATTGACTAGATTTTCTAGAGATTTTTAGTTTTTAATTGTATGTTTTGTAATCTGTATCTGTCGTTACCAGTTAGTCGTGTTACTTTGCTCGTATTCACTGTTCTGGTGGTTCTAGTTGTACGCCTGGATCTGGTGTTCTTTGACCGTGTCCTATATGCCCTGTAAATAATATGTACAGATACCGAGATGTCACAAATATGTTACCTGTTACCTGTTTATTGCACAATGTTTTTTTTTTATTGGATTCTATTATATGTTGTACCACGTATTGCACATCGTTGCGGGCAAGACCACCCGCATTTCATTGTATACTTGTATGCCGTGACAATTAAAACTCTTGACTTGACTTGACTTGACTTGACTTGACCCTGCTACACTTCATCTCAAAACAAACTGGTCAGACTACATGCTTGACCTTACTCCTAGAACCCACCTCGCCCCTGCCCATGTGACAACGGCTTAGACGACAGAGTGCAGCAACTTGCAATGGGCCTGTCTACAAGATACACTATACACAATCAAGGTACCCATATATGTGTACATATCAAAATACTTCCCAAAGGTCAGTGAATACCACGACCACAACACCATAGAGGGAGCTCCACAAATCATGTTAAACCCAGATTCGGCTCAAACAGGAACACGTTTAGCAATTATGCCACATCAATGTGGAACGCCCTACCCAAAGCTGTAAAGGAATGTGAATCACTACCCACTTTCAAAACCACTCTCAAAGAACACCTACGGGAGACTGCAATTCGAAACTGGCCCCTGTAAATGTCCTAACCCAACCCAATGTACAGTCAATTACCAAACATGGTTTTGTCAATATGTACAGTTGCTTGTGCAGTTGTACAGTGTCCAGTGTCCACCCCTACCCAACCTACCCAACCCCCCCCCCCACTCCACCCACCCCCCCACCTATAATGTATACGTTTTCATAAATGTATAGCCGTATATCCTGATGAATTGAAAATGGGGGACCCTGATGCAAGACGAAAGTATTTCTCTGGTCTGCATCCCCTTAACAATTGTGTGTATTGAGCTGTACTGTATTGTACCCATTCTGCAATCTGTTAATAAAGTTTTCAATCAATCAATCAAAAGCACCTCAAAGGCACTAAAAAACAAATTACAAACATCTCAAAACAAGCTAGTCAGACTACTACTTGACCTGACTCCTAGAACCCACCTCACCCCTGCCCACTTTGACAACCTAGGATGGCTTAGAGTAGACGACAGAGTACAGCAACTTGCAATGGGCCTGGTCTACAAGATACACTACGCGACCAAGGTACCCATGTACATGTCAAAATACTTCCCAAAGGTCAGTGAATACCACGATCACAACACCAGAGGGAGCTCCACAAATCATGTAAAACCCAGATTCGGATCAAACAAGGGACTAAACACGTTTCGCAATTATGCCACATCAATGTGGAACGCCCTGCCTAAAGCTGTAAAGGAATGTGAATCACTACCCACCTTCAAAAACACTCTCAAAAAACACCTACGTGAGACTGCAATTCGAAACTGGCCCCTACAAATGTCCTAACCTAGTTGTACAGTAAATGACCAAGTAAGGCTTTGTCAATATTCCAATGTACAGTGTAAAATGTGTGTGTGTCCCCTTCCCAACCCCCCCCCCCCCCCCCCCCACCTCCAATGTACAGCCCTCACCCAACCCACCCAACCCCACCCCACCCAACCAACCTCCTACAATGTACAGTTTCTATGCCAAATGTATATACACTCCTTTTCTGGACACTTTTGTATCACAAACAGTACTGTATTTGCAAATCTGATATGTCATAAATGTATAGATGTAGCAGTACTGTCTATCTGTATGTCATGTATGTCATATATGTTATGATGAATTGAAAATGGGGGACCCTGATGTAAACAAGTCGAAAGTCTTTCTCTGGTCTGCATCCCCTTAACAATTGTATGTATTGAGCTGTACTGTACTGTACCCATTCTGCAATCTGTTAATAAACTTTTCAATCAATCAATCAATCAACCGTGGTCAGTCTGTGCGGAGAAACAATGATCCGAGCAATATCCGAACCGCCCATTATTATCAAAGGTCTGTCAGATGAAGGCGGACTCTCAAATCTGGCAACACTGATGCGTTGCATTGTGGGGGATCCCGGTTTGAAATTTGAATTGAAGCGCGCAAGAGATCTGGACCACGTCGTGAGCATTGCAACTGTTGCATCTTCTCCTCAGGTAATTGTGTGCAACACATATATTTTATTATTTATAAGTAATGCGTGCCGCTGATATAAATGAGTGCTGTTTAGTCTGTGTTTTCAGTGACTACTGTAACGTTATTAGCTCGATATTATGAAACTGCAGCGGGGTAAACTACCGGAGCTGCTAACTGGCTAACGGTATGACTAGCTAACGTTGCTATACTGTACCCGGAGCTGATAGCGTTATGACTATGAGAGCTAACTTTTGTTAGCTTGGGGAGCTGTGGTCCGTGTTGTATTAGCTTGTGTTAGCTTGGGGAGCTTACTAACCCTACTGTCATGCACTAATAAACTAACCTACGCTGTAACACGCAACACTTTGATGAATATTGTTACTCAGCTGATAGAGTTGTAATAAAATATATAATTTCATTGTTGCAAATACTGTTACAGTGCTGGATCTCATCAATGAGATGAACGCAGAAGACGGCTCAAGAACAACTACTTCAAGTGGTCGTAAGTGATGTATACATTTTTTTATTGTGTGTGTGACTGTGTATGTATATATAATATATACTTTTTAATCTGGGACATCATTTCAAAGAGTCATCCTGTAATGCCCTCTCTCCCCCTCTCTCTCTCTCTCTCTCTCTCTCTCTCTCTCTCTCTCTCTCTCTCTCTCTCTCTCTCTCTCTCTCTATATGGGTAATGCATGTATTCCTGGTAACCTGCCCCATTTCTAAGCCATATAACCCAGGACGTTATACGAACAACATTAAAATCTTTTCTCATGTCAAGAATGATTGTTATAGATGCCAAATAATTCACCTTAAAAAAAATACATCATGTAATGAGGGATGGCGGACCTCTAAAGTTGACCTAAGTTACCGGGAATACCAATTCACTATCTCCTCCAATTTAAGAGAGAATTAAAATGTTTTGGTTGTTTTGTAGGGATATCATCATCATGTAACATAATACCATAGTTCTCCCCGAGTTATCTCAAGAGAATTCAAATTTAGCTGAATCTGAAGGGAAAATCCGGGTATGGGATATGAGTCAACATAGTTCATGACCTTCAATTGATAACAAACATAAAAGGCTTAATTTTCATGGCAGATGCATGATATGTTTTGGGCATGATCTTGGCACCCCAATGAACAACCAAAATGAGTTTCGTCTTTTGTGGCCAATTATTTGAGGAGATAATTACGTTTCACATATTGATCCCAGGTTACCGCGAATACCTATCCTCACAATTCCAGATAAACACTTAAATCTCCTATTTGACTAAAGATTGGTGAGATTTTATTTTTGGAAATCATAACATCAATAATAAGGGTTAGGTGTAAACCAGAATTACTAGAATGTGTTGTGTTTTGTCTGTTAAAATGAGCAAAAACAAGGAAAGGGTATTCCCAGTAACTTAAAAACAAGTGCAAAAAATACAGTTCTAGAACAAGTATTTTAATTTTTTCTATATTCAAGAAAGTGGAAAGGAACCCAACATTTTCAATTGTCTGCACACAATCGTTGTTTTGTTATTCACCACCATGCCCCTAGTCAGTCTACACCACCATGCCCCTAGTCAGTCTACACCACCACCATGCCCCTAGTCAGTCTACACCACCATGCCCCTAGTCAGTCTACACCACCACCATGCCCCTAGTCAGTCTACACTAGCAACCTGCGCCTAGTCAGTCTACACCACCATGCCCCTAGTCAGTCTACACCACCATGCCCCTAGTCAGTCTACACCACCATGCCCCTAGTCAGTCTACACCACCACCATGCCCCTAGTCAGTCTACACCACCATGCCCCTAGTCAGTCTACACCACCACCATGCCCCTAGTCAGTCTACACTAGCAACCTGCGCCTAGTCAGTCTACACCACCATGCCCCTAGTCAGTCTACACCACCATGCCCCTAGTCAGTCTACACGACCACCATGCCCCTAGTCAGTCTACACCACCACCATGCCCCTAGTCAGTCTACACCACCATGCCCCTAGTCAGTCTACACCACCATGCCCCTAGTCGGTCTACACCAACCTGCCCCTAGTCAGATATGCTTACTTTTGGTTAGGCCTCCAAATTAAGATAATCTGGACAAACCTGTCAGATTTTCTGATTTATATGTAGACCGGTTTGAGTTTATTGTAGTGATGTTACTGTGTTTCAAAATCTCAGATATTAACTTGTTAAGTGTTTGTTTTTTTACAGTATGTAAAACCCTACTGTCATGCACTAATAAACTAACCTACGCTGTAACACGCAACACTTTGATGAATATTGTTACTCAGCTGATAGAGTTGTAATAAAATATATAATTTCATTGTTGCAAATATACTGTTACAGTGCTGGATCTCATCAATGAGATGAACGCAGAAGACGGCTCAAGAACAACTACTTCAAGTGGTCGTAAGTGATGTATAATTTTTTTTTATTGTGTGTGTGACTGTGTATATATAATATATACTTTTTAATCTGGGACATCATTTTCAAAGAGTCATCCTGTAATGCCTTCTCTATCTCTCTCTCTCCCAAGACGGTCAAGATCTAACGTATTCTCGCTCTCTCTAGGTTCATGGCCACTAATGACTTCAGACCTTCAGAAGGACAGTATGCTGGATGAGGAAGGTCTTGGCCATGCTGCGATGGCTCCTAGAAGACAAGAACGGAGAGGTGCTGGACCTGGCTGTCAAATGGTTTGTAATGCTACAGTATATTGTATGTAGTTGTGCATGACATGGACTAAATTAGAGGTCCTAGATATGCAAAATAATATTGAGAATCACTGGCCTTAGACTATCTACTAACGTATTCTCGCTCTCTCTTTAGGTTCATGGCCACTAATGACTTCAGAGCTTCAGAAGGACAGTATGCGTGTAGCTTATTGCCAGCGGAAGAGTGCAAGAATGCTTCTGCATTCGTCACTGCACGCCAGTACGGTAATGCGCCTTTCCTTTCGCCCCGCTCAGACAAATGCATGTAGTACATTGCAACACAACGCAGCATTTCCGCGTACATTGCAACGAATCACTTGGAGTTTGAAAGTGATATCAGAAGAAACTACTCAACCTCAGCTGTCTTTAACTAGCAGGACGCTAGTGGGCTAGTCGCTAAAATATATATCGTTTTATATATAATTGTACCAACACAGATATTAGGCAGTACACACATTGTCCTGCAATACATACAGTGAATGCACAGCTACATTCGCCATATATTTCTATCGCTGCTGCGGTCTACAGTGAAATGCAATATTATTATTATTATTGTAAAGATTATCATTACAATCGCAGCCTGGAGAGGCAATGTTACAAGTGTACGAGGGTTGTGTGCAAAGAGCACAGCCTCTCAATTTGCACAACGTGCACAAAATAATAATTGTAATGATCTTTACAATAATAATAATATTGCATTTCACTGTAGACCGCAGCAGCGATATAAATATATGGCGAATGTAGCTGTGCATTCACTGTACATGTATTGCAGGACAATGTGTGTACTGCTTAATATCTGTGTTGGTACAATTATATATAAAATCGATATATATTTGAGCGACTAGCCCACTAGCGTGAAGGGGCTCCTTTCCTCAGAGCAGCCCGCTTGTATCACCACGCTCGGCGCTGCTGCGATGGTGCAGGAGGTTGCCTCGCTAGTGGGCTAGTCGCTCAAATATATATATCGTTTTATATATAATTGTACCAACACAGATATTAGGCAGTACACACATTGTCCTGCAATACATGTACAGTGAATGCACAGCTACATTCGCCATATATTTCTATCGCTGCTGCGGTCTACAGTGAAATGCAATATTATTATTATTGTAAAGATCATTACAATTATTATTTTGTGCACGTTGTGCAAATTGAGAGGCTGTGCTCTTTGCACACAACCCTTGTACACTTGTAACATTGCCTCCAGGCTGCGATTGTAATGATAATCTTTACAATAATAATAATAATATTGCATTTCACTATAGACCGCAGCAGCGATGGAAATATGTGGCGAATGTAGCTGTGCATTCACTGTACATGTATTGCAGGACAATGTGTGTACTGCCTAATATCTGTGTTGGTACAATTATATATTTTAGCGACTAGCCCACTAGCGTCCTGCTAGTTAAAGACAGCCGCGGAAATGCTGCGTTGTGTTGCAATGTACTACATGCATTTGTCTGAGCGGGGCGAAAGGAAAGGCGCATTACCGTACTGGCGTGCGGTGACGAATGCGGAAGCATTCTTGCACTCTTCCGCTGGCAATAAGTTACACCCGGACAGTATGCTGGATGAGGAAGGTCTTGGCCATGCTGCGATGGCTCCTAGAGGACAAGAACGGAGGTGCAGGACCTGGCTGTCAAATGGTTTGTAATGCTACAGTATAAATTATTGTATTACATCACACTCACCATCAATGACTCCACCATCACCCCCTCCCCCCTAGTCCGCAACCTCTGTGTCATCCTCGACCCCACCCTCTCATTTGACCCCATGTCCGCTCCATTGTCAAAACTTCATATTTTCACCTCCGCAACATTGCCAAAATCCGTCACTGCCTCTACCCCCTGCTGCTGAATCCCTCATACACGCCTTCATCTTTTCCCTCCTGGACTACTGTAACTCCCTCCTCACTGGCATCACCTCCCGCTCCCTCCATAAACTGCAGATGGTCCAAAACTCAGTTGCCCGCCTCCTCACTAACACCCGGTCCCGCGAACACATCACTCCTGTCCTCCACTCCCTCCACTGGCTCCCGATCAAGGAACGCATTAACTTCAAAACACTACTCCTCACCTTCAAAGCCATCCATAGCCTGGCCTCACCCTGGTCTTAAACTTTTTACACCAAGAGAACGGTGGGGAGAGAATATATACATATGATGGGGAGAGAATATATACATACAGTGGGGAGGAGACTGTACATTAGGAGGGGGTGGTTGGGAGAGAAATATACATATAATAGACAGTCTCCTCCCCACCGTATGTATATATTCTCTCCCCACCATATGTATATTTCTCTCCCACCCACCCACCCCCTCCTAATGTACAGTCTCCTCCCCACCGTATGTATATATTCTCTCCCCACCGTATGTATATATTCTCTCCCCACCATATGTATTTTCTCTCTCACCCACCCACCCCCTCCTAATGTACAGTCTCCTCCCCACCGTATGTATATATTCTCTCCCCACCATATGTATATATTCTCTCCCCACCATATGTATATTTCTCTCCCACCCCCTCGTAATGTACAGTCTCCTCCCCACCGTATGTATATATTCTCTCCCCACCGTATGTATATATTCTCTCCCCACCATATGTATATATTCTCTCCCCACCATATGTATATTTCTCTCCCACCCCCTCGTAATGTACAGTCTCCTCCCTACCGTATGTATATATTCTCTCCCACCCCCTCCTAATGTACAGTCTCCTCCCCACCGTATGTATATATTCTCTCCCCACCATATGTATATTTCTCTCCCACCCCCTCCTAATATACAGTCTCCTCCCCACCGTATGTATATATTCTCTCCCCACCGTATGTATATTTCTCTCCCACCCACCCCCTCCTAATGTACAGTCTCCTCCCCACCGTATGTATATATTTTCTCCCACCCCCTCCTAATGTACAGTCTCCTCCCCACCGTATGTATATATTCTCTCCCCACCATATGTATATTTCTCTCCCACCCCCTCCTAATATACAGTCTCCTCCCCACCGTATGTATATATTCTCTCCCCACCGTATGTATATTTCTCTCCCACCCACCCCCTCCTAATGTACAGTCTCCTCCCCACCGTATGTATATATTTTCTCCCACCCCCTCCTAATGTACAGTCTCCTCCCCACCGTATGTATATATTCTCTCCCCACCGTATGTATATTTCTCTCCCACCCACCCCCTCCTAATGTACAGTCTCCTCCCCACCGTATGTATATTCTCCCCCCAACGTATGTATATATACCGCCATCTTTCTCCCGGGTTGGTGTGATCACATGACTGACAAAGCCGTGCAGTGATAGGCCAGAAGTCAATTCGATTGCATCCAGGCGCGATTGCTTATCCTGTCTGGGTAGCCCGGATGATGGTTTTTTGATCGAATTTTATACACCGCAATTATGCATCGAATTTTTTTTACATTGAATTTTATTATACATTCGAATTTTTTACATTGAATTTTTATTTCACATAGGTAAATTCAGAGCAAAAAAATTCAGATACATGATTTTCAAAGTAATTATTTTCAATGCTATAAATTCGGTGTCTGAAAAAATTCAGATACATTTTTCAAAGTAATTATTTTCAATGCTATAAATTCGGTGTCTGAAAAAATTCAGATACATGTTTTCAAAGTAATTATTTTCAATGCTATAAATTCGGTGTCTGAAAAAATTCAGATACATGTTTTCAAAGTAATTATTTTCAATGCTATAAATTCGGTGTCTGATAAAATTCAAAAATCAGATACATGTTTTCAAAGTAATTATTTTCAATGCTTTAAATTTGGTGTCTGAAAAAATTCAGATACATGTTTTCAAAGTAATTATTTTCAATGCTATAAATTCAATTCAGATACATGTTTTCAAAGTAATTATTTTCAATGCTATAAATTCGGTGTCTGATCAAATTCAAATACTTCTGTCACTCATTTGCTTCCATACTGGCTCTTGTTGTATTTTGTTATCTTGCTTTCCTTCTCTCTCTTCTCTCTCTCTTCTCTCTCTCTCTTCTCTCTCTCTATCTCATCCTCTTCTCTTCTGTCGTTGAATTTGTGGTTCGTTCTTTTTATTTGCCTTTTTCACTTTTCGTGTAGGGCAGTGAGTGGAAGTCCCATCCCCTCCACGTCGGGGACCAGCACGCCTCGCCGGGGCCGGCGACAGCTCCCCCAGACCCCCGCCACGCTACGCCCCCACGTCACCTATTCCCCCGTGGTCCGTAAGGCTATGCCCACGCCTCCCGGGGTGCCCCAGGGGCGCCTCCCGGCCCGGCCCCCTGGCGCTTTTCTCCGGAGCCCCCCCCAGGGGCCTCCCGCTGCCGGCCCCCCGCCACCCCACCATGGCTCACCTCGTCAGGGTCGCCACCCGCCACCTCGCTGGGGTGACGCGGGAGGAGGGGGGTCTCCATGGAGGGCGACGGTTGCTTCTACAACCAGGACTACGAGCCACGCCACGAGCCGCCCGCCTATGAGCAGAGCCCCGCATAACATTGGGGTCTTGTGCTTGGCACTCCGAGCATGGCACTAACACTGTCACGGTTAGGAGTTTGATTCCTGCTGGGGCCACCCGTTGTGAATGATGTATACAGTCATTCCAAAGCACTTTATGTCCTAGTAATAGAGCTGTGCTATAGAGATGCTGTCATTCATTCATAACTAAACCAAAAGACATTTATAAACAACGTCTTACTAAATGCAGGCTTTCATTTACAACTGAACGGCCATATCACTCGTTTTTGTATTAATTCTCCTAAAAAATGTTGCTAAGCTAGACTAACATGAAAGTTTAAGTGAAAGTACACACTTGAGTAAAAGTCAAAGTTTCTACTTTTAAATGTACTTAAGTAGTAAATTGAACTTTTTTTCTGACTGTCTATATTCTTCTGATAGCAGGTGTTTAATCAAAGATCCCCTGTGGGAGAAGCTGTTGCAGGGGAACAATGGGTTAATTTCATTGGAGGCTTTGTCGTTGGGTTCAGAGAGGAGGATGTGATATTTTTTTGTTAATAAATGTTTAAATATCTATTCAAGTTGTCATTTTTAACTGGAAAAAGTAGCATGTATGGGGGTAATTGTTACTTTACTTGATATTTGAGCTTCACTGCAGAATGGTGTATATTGTGTACAATGTGCACATACACTGAGAATATATTTCAGTGAGGTAGGAGACAGCATGTAAACTTCTGAATTGTTCAATGCGGGACATGCCAATACTCCATTGGTAAAGGGAAGGGTCCTTAAATATGTGGCATTGTATTACTAATCAACCATTTCCTACTGTATTTCCGGTAATGTATGGTCATAGGCAGATAGTGGAGTAGCTCTGGCAGAATACTGGGTACACAGTAAATTCCGCAAAGTAAATTTGACTCAAACTGAGTACATTTCACTCAAACTGAGTAAAATTTCTTTACTCAGTTTGAATCAAATGTACTCAGTTTGAGTCAAATGTACTCTGCGGAATTTACTGTGTAGTACCATTGCATTGGCAGTGTCGGCTAGGCTTCGGGCAACCAAACCTGGCCCAGTGTGTGTGGGTCGCATCTGGGCTGCTTTAGGCAACCCGACGTTCACCGCTTCCGGCAACCCCGGACATGGCCCAGTGTACTCGGGCCGGAATCGGCCAGTCAGTCATTGCCGCCTACTCGGCCGATCCGGACGTTCACCGCTTCCGGCAACCCCGGACCTGGCCCAGTGTACTCGGGCCGGAATCGGCCAGTCAGTCATTGCCGCCTACTTGGCCGACTCTGGCAGCCGGACTTGGGCCGACTAATTTCTTCCGGCCTGCCGGATACAGGCCATTAATGGGCCGGAACTTTTTGGCCACCTGGGTACTGAATTCTGCCATCCGGAAACATGCAATTTGAAATATGATTATAGAATATCAGGCCTATAAATTACCTTATTACATCGCACATCTATGGATCGGGCCAAATATCCCCTTTCCAATGGCAGAGTTCAATCTGGATTTAGTATCACCAGGCGTGCAGCAAAATGTGAATGAAATCTACTGTAAGTACAGTTACTTGTTTATAATGTAAATTTCTCCTCCATCTTTCATCAGTTTGCAACGTCGTCTTTTTCTAGACTTTCACAGAAAGGTAGATAAACTAACTGCGTTCTAATTTATGCCAATAACGTTCAGGTTTGTGAGAGAAATTACAGAAATAAGAAAGTAAATCCAGAAGTCAGATGATTGACAGGGAATGGCATGAGCTGGGTAGTGTATTTCCCCCCCCGAAATTCCAAAGCCCATTGAAAGCCCTGGGTCTCCTCTTCTCATAGGACTACAAATAAAAATGGTTAAGTTTTGGTAAGCTTTGACTGACTTTTACGAAACTCAGAGAATTTTTTGTCTCTGGCTTTCACAGCGGTCAGTATTTCAGTGTGAGTGCATCCATGGCTCAGCGTGATTTTTTACCCTGGTGGTTCTTAGGGGGGCCATGTTGTTTAGTATTGTTGAAAATTTTGTTTTGAAGCCAAGCCATGCTTCTTCAACCAGTGTACCATGTCAAATGACTATAGTATTGTCTCCATAGCTATAATATAGAATATAGATATAGCTCTCCAAACATAGTGACGCACAGTGAAAATATAATAATAATAACTTTATTTGTATAGCACTTTTCATACAGAGGTTGCCGTTCAAAGTGCTTCGCAACAGTAAAAAATACAGGCATAAGCGAGCATAAAAAATTAAATACAAAGAGATAGAGAGGTAGCAAGGTAAGGCAAATCACAGTTCTTCAGTAATACAAATAATAAAATAGAATAGATTAGATAGAGTAAAAAAGTGCGGTTTGATTCAGTTTAAAATAGGCTAAAAATTATAAAATAGAACGGACAGTAAAAAAGTGTGATAAGATTGTTCAATAAAAAATATATAACAACAGAGCAGTGTATCGCTCTTAGTACTTTGCGTTTTTTTTACAAAGTTCTAACATACAACAGAGCATCGCTCTAACATACAACAGAGCAGTCCATCGCTCTTACATACAACAGAGCAGTCCATCGCTTTTAACACTTTGAGTTTCTTTACAAAGTACAGTTCTAAATTACCTTATAGAACAACAGAGCAGTGCGTTGCTCTCAACAACAGAGCTCTAACATCAACTTAACAACAGAGCAGTGCATTGCTCTTAACTTTGAGTTTATTTACAAAGTTCAGTTTTGAATTACAACAGAGCAGTGCTCTTGACAGTGCATAGGAGGTAGTGAGATATAATTGGCATAGAACCCGACATATGAATTTGATTGGAAGTGTATGAAAGTAGGTAGGGTAAGAATAGTGCAGGTAAAGTACAATTTGTCAGAATATCCCTGATGTTTCATTGAAATGCCTGAGCAAAGAGATGCACGTTAGCCACAAGGACCAGGCTGGTCCTTGTGTTAAGAGCCAAAGAACCATGTGGTGCTATTTACCCTTTTTGATAAGAGTGTAGAACAGCAGGGCTGTGCGCGTGTACCACTTCCGCAACGGATTTGATTTCCGGGGTTGCCCTGATTGGCCGTTTTCGCACTTCAACGCCGCAGCAAGTGCAGAGCTGTTTAATCACTTTTCCCACTGCGTTACCAGTGGCGCGATGCTGGAGTTCACTTCGCCTTGCTGAATTAAAGAATGAATAAGTTAAACGTGTCAATTCAGCAGTCAAAGTGTACTGTATAAATCTAACTTCATTAGACGGCCGACGTACGGCTCTCTTGTCCATTAATGGATATATAATGGATATTTTATTTATCTGCCACCGTGGTGTAATGGTTAGTCCTGATACCTCTCACGCGGGGGCCAGCCGTGTATAGGTGTAACAGACTGACAGCCAATGAAATGGGTGCATTTGTCACGCTGTCCAAGGAGCTGAACTGCTCTCGTGCAGCCGTGTTCGAATCCCGGTCGGGGCAAAAGCCTGTCATACATTATCAAAGATAAACAGCTATGTTGAATCAATAAATATGAATATCACTAAATAAACATGAATATTGCACAGATTTAGATTATAATAGTAAAGCTATTATAATAGTTCAATGGTTGTGATGGCAAAGTTCGCGTCAGGTTCCTTACTGTATATTTGCGTATGTCACAAATGTAACAGTACTATATACCTGTATGTCCCTGTCATAAATGTCATGTACAGTATGTCATAAATGTCACTATGAATTGAAAATGGGGGACCCTGATGTAAACAAGACAAACGTCTTTCTCCGCTCTGCATCCCCTTAAACATTTTGTGTATTGAGCCGTACTGTATTGTACCCATTCTGCAATCTGTTAAATAAAGTTTTCATTCATTAATTCTGTCCCCGTCTCTCCTTGTTGCACATATTTAGATTATCATTAGATTGTAGCGGCAGAGGTTTTTGTCAACTTAAATCATGTTTCTTAATTTATGCACAGGACTGTGTGTGGATGACCACAGGCCTGTGGTCCCCAACACCTCTGGGGTCAAACACCATCTCCTCAGTCTTCTTAACATTTAAAACCAGACAGTTATTGTCGCACCAGTTTACAAACATCTGGATTTCCAAATAATAGTCAGCTAGGTCACTGTCATTCTTAATTAGAGCTAAAATGGCAGCGTCATCAGAAAATGTTCATATCATATCTGGTGAATTACCTAGCTCATGGAAGTCGGCCATGGTTCTCCCCTTGTTAAAGGGCGGAGACCCCTCTGACCTAAATAATTATCGCCCTATTTCCAGATTGTCTGTAATGGCCAAAGTCTTTGAATCTCTTGTAAACAAACTGAAAGAGTTTCTAGCTGACCATAATATTCTTAACAAGTCTCAGTCAGGCTTCAGATCCATAGTACTTCAGCGACTATGCTAGTCTCAAATGACATAATTGAAGCACTAGACAAGAAAAAACACTGTGCAGCATTGTTTGTTGATCTGTCTAAAGCGTTTGACTCTGTGGATCACGCATTACTGCAGAGGCTTGGCTGCATATAGGTCTTGGTAAAACGGCTTTGAGCTGGTTTAAAAACTATCTATCTGAAATAACTGTGTCTCAGTAATAATAATAATAATAATAATAATAATAACTTTATTTGTATAGCACCTTTCATACAGGGGATTGCAGTTCAAAGTGCTTTACATCAGTAAGAAATAAAACATAAAATCAGTGTAAAACAAGCAGCAAGAGCAAAGCATAAAGTGGGATAAAATAATGCAGATATATTAATCAATTCATATCAGAACCTCACGTTCCAATATGCTTCTGTAATCTGTTACAAAACATGATAAGGTTATAGTATGCACCCAGCAGATAGTGGGGCGTAAAGATAAAAGTAGAAATAAGTCAAATGAGCAGACATATAAAATCACAGTTTTTCACATTAGGATCTAACATCCTTTAGGGCCACCTTGTTTATGGTTTGATTCAGTTTTAGTAGAATGTAAAATACATGAATGATGAAATGAGCACATAAAGTGCAGACATACTATAAAATCCTCTGATATATAAAATAAAGGAGAATAAAGACATGGGGAATAAAACATCCCTCCAGGCCTCCAGCTCCCTCTGAAAAAACTCTGTCTCAACAAAGTCCTGGAATGGCATCCTGGGATTGGTGAGTCCTTCTGCTGCATAGGTCTGGAAGACCTTAGTGGAGCAGTAGAAGTACAGTATCTCACCGCTCCAGTCTGATAAAAAAAAAGTGGATGGTGGAGCCATCTCTGAGGAACCGGGACATTGGCTGACCACAGGCGAGGCAGTTGTGTGTCCTCTTGGGGAGCCGCTGTTGTTGTTGCTGCTGCTGCCGCTTCTCCAGCATCTCACTGAATGAATGAATGAAAACTTTATTTAACAGATTGCAGAATGGGTACAATACAGTACGGCTCAATACACACAATTGTTATGGGGATGCAGACCAGAGAAAGACGTTTGTCTTGTTTACATCAGGGTCCCCTATTTTCAATTCATAGTGACATTTATGACATACTGTACATGACATTTATGACAGGGACATACAGGTATATAGTACTGTTACATTTGTGACATACGCAAATATACAGTAAGGAACCTGACGCGAACTTTGCCATCACAACCATTGAACTATTATAATAGCTTTACTATTATAATCTAAATCTGTGCAATATTCATGTTTATTTAGTGATATTCATATTTATTGATTCAACATAGCTGTTTATCTTTGATAATGTATGACAGGCTTTTGCCCCGACCGGGATTCGAACACGGCTGCACGAGAGCAGTTCAGCTCCTTGGACAGCGTGACAAATGCACCCATTTCATTGGCTGTCAGTCTGTTACACCTATACACGGCTGGCCCGCGCGGGGGCGGGGCGACCCGTGTTTGAATCCCCACTTTTTCAAAAAAAAAGATTTGCCATGTAAATGCTTCAATCTGGTACACTTTGAGAGCTATATAAAGAATGACGCCTGAAGGCCTCATTCTTTATATAGCTCTCAAAGTGCACCAGATTGAAGCATTTACATGACAAAAAAAAAATAAAAAATTCAGGGCAACCCCGGAAATCAAATCCGTTGCGGAAGTGGTACACGCGGACTGCGCACACCCCACCTCCCCCTCAGGTGTGTTCTTTTTACGCAGCTTGTATACTAATAGGCTGCCCCTAAGATTGTGTTGTTCTCTGACAATACAGTTTAATGTAATGTAATGTAATCTAATATTTCGGTGATGTTCTGAAAACAAAATCAGCTTTATAGAGCAGAACATTTTTAAGCATGAGAGCATTGGAAACTAATCTCGATAAAATGCTCACGTCTTTCCTACAAATCAACTGCTGGTGGAAGGACGTGTTTTCGAAGGCTCTCCACATCCAAAACATTGACTGCGTTTACGACAATTTTTTTTTAATCAGAACTAACCTTCCATTAGTCAGGTTTCCTCTGTGGGTTATATTACATTTCCCAGACAGATTTGCTTGTTTGCTGAATTTGCGATTGTGATTGCGATTGATGAAATAGTGCACAGGCTGTTTTGCATAAGGAGGAATGAGGAGCGGATAGCGCCCAGTTCCAATGTAGTCTTCCGTGTCTAATCGCTAAACTGACACGACCACCATGTCCGCCATCAAAAGTTAGTAATTTTTGCTGCTTCAGAGGATCTGAAATGTATTCCATACGAATGCATAATATATTATGGCAAAAACAATAGATGTTGAGTTACTAAAGGAGCAGAAGGGGGCTGAGGCCGCTGGTCAGGATCAAAGAGAGTTCTCAGTGACGTTTCGTTAAGGAGACTTCTCTTTCTCCTCTCACCTCCGAGAACGCAGGAGCAGGCAGATGTCGGACAGATGTTTGGCCAGGGGTGGAGAGAGAGAGAGAGAGAGAGAGAGAGAGAGAGAGAGAGAGAGAGAGAGAGAGAGAGAGAGAGAGAGAGAGAGAGAGAGAGAGAGAAATGAGAGGTGAAAGAAAGATGGATCCGACCTGGATCAAATATTGGCAATCATGCACATCAGTTAATCTAAGACACTGCTTATTTAGCCCGTCCTCTTGGGCCAGATTACCTCTCAGTTCATAGTTACCGGCCTGGCGGCCTGTGCTCAAGAAGAGCGAGACTACATCTGCAGACCTGAGCTGTAGAAACCTGCATCATGCATTCTGACGGGGATTGTTGTTTGGTTTGTACATTTTATGGGGTGTTTTATATTCTATCTTGGCTCTATTCTACAACTCAACACAGGCTCCAGAGACCAGTAGCCGTTGTTTTGATACATGCTCATTAGAACGTTCAGCTCCAGAAGTTCTGTCTCACATGTGAGCAGTGGCGGACTGGCCATCGGGACGTTCGGGACGAATCCCGATGGGCCGGAACCAAAGTGGACTGGTCAAAAAAAAAAAAAAAAAAAAAAAAAAAACTTTTTTTTTTTACTTTTTTTTTTTTTACTTTTTTTTTTATTTTACTTTTTTTTTTGTGCCAGTGTGTGGGCCAGTGTGTGGGCCACTAATGTGGGCCGGTGTGTGGGCCAGTGTGTGGGCCAGTGTGTGGGCCAGTGTGTGAGTCGGTGTGTGGGCCACTAATGTGGGCCAGTGTGTGAGTCGGTGTGTGGGCCGGTGTGTGGGCCAGTATGTGGGCCAGTGTGTGTGCCGGTGTGTGGGCCAGTGTGTGAGTCGGTGTGTGGGCCGGTGTGTGGGCCAGTATGTGGGCCAGTCTGTGGGCCGGTGTGTGGGCCACTAATGTGGGCCAGTGTGTGTGCCGGTGTGTGGGCCAGTGTGTGGGCCAGTATGTGGGCCGGTGTGTTGGCCAGTATGTGGGCCGGTGTGTGGGCCAGTATGTGGGCCAGTCTGTGGGCCGGTGTGTGGGCCAGTATGTGGGCCGGTGTGTGGGCCAGTATGTGGGCCAGTCTGTGGGCCAGTGTGTGGGCCGGTGTGTGAGTCGGTGTGTGGGCCACTAATGTGGGCCAGTGTGTGTGCCGGTGTGTGGGCCAGTGTGTGGGCCAGTATGTGGGCCGGTGTGTGAGCCGGTGTGTGGGCCAGTGTGTGGGCCGGTGTGTGGGCCAGTGTGTGGGCCGGTGTGTGGGCCAGTGTGTGGGCCAGTGTGTGGGCCGGTGTAGTGTGTGGGCCGGTGTAGTGTGTGGGCCAGTGTGTGGGCCGTATGTGGGCCGGTGTGTGGGCCATTATGTGGGCCGGTGTGTGGGCCAGTGTGTGGGCCGGCAATAAAACAATAAACAAGTTGCATAAACTAAATCAGATTAAAAATGATCACAGTTCTGGTTTGCCTTAAGATGCAGTTTAAGATGGGTCTTGAACATGGAGTATGTAGGGCACTCTCTAATCACAACTGGTAGGCTATTCCAGTAGTTACCACTTTTAACAGAGAACACAGTTTTTGCAATGGTAGTATACCGAAAAGGCACCTTACAGTCCCCTCTACTGATGGCCCTGGTGGTAATGCCAGTGTCTCCTTTCTGTTGGATGAACTCATTCAATGGGGGAGGGGCAAGTCCATGCAGAACCTTGTACATGAAGCAAGTATATTTGAAAACTTGGAAATTCTCGAAACTTAGCATGTTATGTTTTTTTAAAACATTACAGTGATGAAATGAAATTGGTTTCCTATCAAATACTTTTATGGCTTTTTTGTAGAGTAATTCTATTGGTGTAAGAGTAGTGACATATGAAAGAGACCAGTTGATAAACCAGTACTCGATGTGTGATAAAATCATTGAATGCAGAAACATCCTTGCAGCATTAACTGGCAGGCAGGGCCTGATCTGCCTGAAGTTTTCGATGTTAAACTTGACTGTGTTTGTCACTTTCTTCACATTACTTTTTGAAGGTCAATGTAGAGTCCAATGTGACCCCAAGATACTTGAATTAATGTACAATGTCCAGCTCCGCCTCTCCCAGAAACACATTAGAGTGAGTGACCTCTACTGGTGACTTTGTGAACATCATACACACTGTTTTATTGGTGTTAAGTGAAAGACATGCTTTTGTTAGCCAGTCTTGAATGAGACATGAGACATCAGTGAATGAGATTCACGTTTCCTCCCAACCGCGAGTAGGCCTAGAAGCGCAGAAATGGAGAATGCAAAAAAAGAAAGGGTGGAGCTGAAAAAGCTAGAATTGCTAGTAAAAGACGCAGAACAATGTTCTAAAATTACAGACATGTTTAGTAGAGGAAGGGCTGGCGTTAGAGTAGCTGCTGCTGCTAATGATGATGAAGTTCAAGTGGAAGGAACCAACAGTAACATGACAGGTGCGTGCAGTAGCCTAGTGCATATTCTACTGTTGGTGTGTGCCGGTTCATGAGGGCTAGCTAGCCTATACTAGTTCTTGCAGTGATTTCAGTCATTCTATTACAAGACAATGTGCTTTCCGTATTCCTGATTCCTTACAGCACGTGGACGTAAATAGTCGTGACTCGTGAAGTTTTTTCTCTGACTAAAAGTTTAGTTAGCAATGTTAGGACTAGTGCCCACCACAGCATCAGAAGCTAAAGTGCGAACCTAGAGAGCCAATCAGAACCTAGGACGGGCTGCAAATTAATTGGCTACTAATATTATAATAGTAAATACTCAAATAAAATACTATTATGTTCCCTTTCAAATTTTCATGTTGATATAATATTGGTAATCTAATTGATTGAATTGATTAGTTGCCATTTTACATGCTTAAATAAGATGTACCTTAGAATTCCCAACAGTTAGCCATGTTCTCGATTAGTCTCATCTACATGTTTGTAGATAACCACAGCTAACTAGCTTAAGCTAACAACTAGGTCAACTACTACCCCGTAGTTAAACAAATGTGATTGCATATAACAGCTAACTGCTACAGCTAAGTTGGTAGTTAGCCTATTCCATTAATGTTGAATGTATTTATGAAGGTTGTTGATGGTGGTTGGCGCTGAATAGCAGACATGATTCCGTCAGTCTGCCACAGGGAAGCTGTGTTTGCTGATGCTGCTCACGACCACCAGTAGCGTATGACTGTGTGAGTGTGAATGCTTGATGGTTTCTGTGAAGCGCTTTGTGGAACAATGCTGATATACAGTTAAGAATGAGTAATTCGCTTTTGGTTTTTAAGAAAATGGTTTGTAAAGCTATTTTTGAAAACTACAAGGGTGAATAATACTGTTTTTTTTTGCTATTTTCTTTTATAATGCTG